>NC_138549.1:63396840-63422399 GCF_964273705.1 Natrix helvetica | reverse complement strand
AGAAAACTTTGTTATTAAATATTATGGATGTTTAGCTAGAATAGGACATAAGGATTCAGTGTTATTGGAGGATTTTAGAAATAGTAAATGAAATGTGGTTACGTATTAAATCTTGGTATATTTTTTGATGAAGGACGTTTAAACAATTATAGTCAAATGAAAATGGAGGTATGATGATGGTAACCTGTATAATTATCTGAGTTAAAATACTTGAGTTAATATGAATTATGCTTGATGACTGTGGAAGAGATGCACGAAAGCCTTTTGGTAACCAACTGGTACACTTTCTACAGTATGTAAAGAAGGAAGATTTTATGTGTTGTGTTTGTTTTGAAAATAAAAAAAATTATTAAAAAGAATATTCGATGAGTAGAAGGCTTCTTACTTAATTCCAAAAATCTTCCTTCCTTCTAGTGATACTATATTTTATACTATTAGCCTTCACTTAATTACCATTCATTTAGCAACTGTTTGAAATTATGATAGCACTGAAAAAGATACATATGACCACACTTACAGTTGTCACAGCCTGCCTGAAATCATGTTCTTGTGATTGAGGGCTTGGCAACTGTCCCACATTTACATTTAGATTCCCAAAATTCTGAACTTTCACTTTAAAAAAGCATATTTCTAATCTTCATAGCTACCAAAGATAGCTTTAAAAGATCAGTTATTATCATTTTATTTGAATCTGAATCTCGATGGGGAATTGTGTATGCAAGCACATCTTGCCATATGAAGCTGCCTTGCACCCTTAACAAATTGAAAGATGTGAACAAGGACTGCAAAGGCAGCATAGCTCGGTTTCCAAAGTGTCACAAACAATGAAAGACAGAGACAGAAACAGAACTAGTCATAAACGAGTCCCTTCGGGGAGAGGGGGCGGTCTAGAAGTTTAATAAATTAATTAAATTAATTAATTAAACTGACGTAACTCTAATATTTTGAAATCCTGGAATGTTTATATATTATACTATGTTAAAGAAAATATGAGTGTAAAATACTGCACATATGCATATAACGAGTGGAATGCTGGAAAGAGCATGGCAATGGAGAATGGCATTGATGGTTAAACTCAAAGCCACCCCAAAAGAATACTGTACAAAGAAGAAACACAATTTATGGGACTTTTATTTGGACCTAAATGGATTGTCTGTTAGAAGAAATTTCTATGGCAAGATACAATATAAGCTATGAATTAAAAATAGGATTTCTACCTGAAAGGTCCCCCCCATGAGCAGGAAATACAAACACAACACTGATACTTAACTTTAACTAAGGCTTAAGTCTGCTTTCTGCAATGCATTTGTTTAATAGATATCTAAGTGAATATTTAACAAAATAAAATATCCTTGCAAAGACCTTGCATCAAGAGATTTCATCAGAGAAGAGGATTATGGTGGCTCCATTAAATATATAGATGAAGGCAAATCCATATTGATTGTAGGAACATGTACAAATAATGTTGCCATTGTGCCATTTGACTTAGAAATATTTTCCATTGAATTCAATAGAATATACTCCCAAAGTAAGCTCAGTATCGGAATCTCAGTGAGTTGGACAAAGGGGAAACAGATGTCGAAGAGTAGTTTGAGGAGATTGGTAAATCACATTTGAAAATTGTGTCCTTCTCTCTCTCCTCCCCACCTCCAGTTGCTCCTCCCGAGAGTCTGCAAGTGGCTGCAGTCAGAGACCAATCAATTGACCTGGAATGGGATGGCCCAATGACTGTGACTGAATATGTCATTTCCTACCAGCCAGCTGTGCCGGGGGGCTTGCAGCTCCAGCAGCGGGTGCCAGGTGACTGGAGCACTGTCACTCTGAAGGAGTTGGAGCCAGGCCTGACATACAACATCAGCATCTATGCTGTTATCAGTGAAGTGCTCAGTGCCCCTGTTGGAGTCAAAGTAGCCACCCGTAAGTATTCTCCACTAATTCTGCACCCTGAATTGCTATTTCAGATTTCACATTTGAGAGAAGTTTTTAAAAAGAGGTTTTAAGGACATCCCTTTTCCTGGGTATAAAAAGATTGAAGATTAAAACGCAAAAAAGTCTCTGTTTGAAGGTGATTGGTTGCAGATATGATGCACCCCTATGGAATGATTGTTGAGGAAACCTGCTTCCTCTGTAGCAAAGGAGCAATTGTTCTATTTTGCTTTGAGAGAATGAAACACATTCTAGGTAGTTCTGTTTATTAATTATAGCTGAAGATTATAATAAAATTTAGTGATTTGAAGTCAGTTTCAACATATCTTAACCAAATCAATATGGAAAAATTTCATTCGGAAAACACATCTGTAAGAATACCAAAGGAATTAAAAGAGATTGATAAAATGACCAGTAAAGTCAACCTTCTCAGTTATTATTGGGTCCCTGGGATTTCCAAATTTCTATATCACATTTCCAAATAGAATTTTGGTTTTCTTCCCTTATTACAACTGCTTGCCCTAGTTCCTTGCTATACATTGCTTGGTAGATTATGTTGAATAAGCCCAAGCGGGCTGGTCCCATAAAATCTGTCAGAGATAAGTTGTATGATGCGACTGACATACTGGAAAAATTGGTTTCACAAATTCTTTGGTTCCAGAAAATATTCATGCATCCTTGCTCATGCTGAGTATTTATATGTTTCCTTACAAAATGATTTATTTGAATCCAAGTGGAACCTGGACAGTACAAGCTTGGAACAGTCATGCTCTACCTATTAAAGTGGACTGATTGAGATATTTTGCTGCCTGGCAAAAAAAAATGATAGCTTACAGAATCCAACCAACAAGGCTTTAAACCTTTCTGCAGCTGCCAACAGCAAGCTAATTTGGGATGGCCAAATCAGGCCAGGCTGCTTGCTGCACATAGCTTTGTCCTCCAAGTCTTCTGCTGGTGTTGTTCCCTAACCCTCACATTTGTTAGTTGAAACAACTTCCACTCTCCCTAATTATAGGCTGACTTTGCTTGTAGTGTTTGCGGGACAGATTATGCTCTGATTCCAATCAACCAGTTAAGGCCAAACTAATATAAATTCACATCACAGAACTGCGATACTTGCTTTGACTATAAGAAAGTCACTTTGGGATGGTGGGGAGGAATGTGGAACAAATAAAAGCTTCAGAATGCCAGGTCACAGACTGAGTCAATCAGACTCAGTCACAGACTGAGAAACTGAAAATTCTGTGATGTTACACTATGTAAGGTATCCATTGAGTCCTTCCCCAATTTATAATAAACTTGGGTTTTTTTCTACCTGCAGCAACTGCAGCAGTGTGAATCAAAGGAAGCAATACTCAAGAGAATACGCCACAACTCTTATATGGCTAGCTACCTTGGGAAGGGTATATGGAGTTAATATCTCCAGGAATTTACTATGTAGCAAACCTCATTATAGGTGTATGAATAGGTGGTTGGCTTCCCATAAGCTTCATGAAGACAAAACAGCAGAATTCTGTGCAAGCAATGAATTGCTCTGTTTGGAAGAAAAATTAATTGATGGAGGACTGATATCCAAAAAGGGGAGCTGAGAAAGGCAAATAATATTATCAAACCAATCTGAATCTTAGCAGAGAGGTATCACATTGTAAAACACAAATCAAGGTATGGCAATCTTTCAAGGTTCTATTTATCAGGATTAACTGAAAAGTTTCAACTCTGAGAGACAACACCAATATTCATGTGATTTTCAAAATCATTGAAATCCAAGTCCCATTACAATTGTTTCATTCCCCAGGAATACTGAGTTAGTAATTTAAAAAGTCAATCAGATGTTGGAAATCTATTGGAAACAACATTAACATCCTTGCATAATTAGGTCTGTTTCATCTCAGATCATATCTGCTCACAAATTTTGGGTTACAGCAGTGCTTGGGAATTAAAGTCCATTAAGGTTGCGCGGGTAACCTGGCCTGCTTGTATGACATAGGTAAGTTGCTCCTGGTTCGGAAGGCTCCACCCACCCGCCCGGACTCTTCTGCGCATGCACAGAAACATCACATGCGTGAAAGAGAGAGCACACACAAGCAAACTGGTAGTAAAACCGGTACAAACTCACCACTGTTATATGAGTATGGTAGCAGCTTGAATTAGAGGCATTGAAGTTTTCATATCACATAGATAAGCTCAGTCATCCTTGCTGTCAACACATCAAGTGACTGCTAAGGATATGGTTTGGGGGGGGGGTGATTAAAAAGTTTCCAACCTTTAGCTAATATATGTTTTAAAATTATGCCATTGTATGGAAAGGGAGATGATTTAAGATAATTGTAAAACAATCGATCTTAAATATCATAATGAAATTCATCTTTCAGTGGTGAACCACAAGGGAAGTAGTGCACACACATATGTACACATAGACACAGTTTTATCGATGCTGCCTGCAGCATTCATAAAGCCTTTCCAATGTTTTTCTCACTGAGTTTCTTGCATTAAAACGAGGATAGGCAAGAGAAAAATGTCTCAACTGACATCTATTCAATTCATTTGATTAAAACCAAATAGCTTCCATTTCTACATATAGATTAACACTTGTCTATGATATCATAAAGATACAACTGACAATATAGAAGTATGAATTACAGGCAATTGCAGCTTGGCGCTGACAATTATGAATATTCCGAGCTTTCGGTCAGGAAGGGCTGTGGCACTCTGCCAAATGGATTTGTCATTAGCAAAGCCAGGCTCCTCGTGCATTCATGAAAGCCTGCTACTACTGAAGAAACAAGCATAGCTTGGAAAGAAACATATGGAGATCACTTAGCCTCGTTCGTCTTCATTATCTTGATTATGCAACTTACTTTTGCATTAGTGCATCACTGACCCATAGAGCTTGTTCAGGATATCATTGTGGACATAATTAATCTCCTGCAAATATCCTTGCTTCATGCTGAAGTGTTACCCGTGGGGAAAATCTCCCTACTGTTCACAAAACTGCTCCATTTTCAATAACTTGGATTCTTTCAATTAGTAGAGTGCTTTCAAGAAGTAGAGAGATACTTTTCTTTGTCTTATTTCCACCAGTCCCTCCCCGGGGTTATGAGTACACAGTATAAGTGTTCTAATTGCTTTCTTGAAGCAGGATGTCTCCCAGTTATGTACTTTGGACAATGGAAAATAGACATTTGAGTATGTGGTGAGGAGGATAGTTAAGCCTGAACTAAAGAAAGATTGTATTCCCCATCTCTAGCTGCATCTCTGTATTTCAGAACTCTCTACTCCACGAGGACTGCAGTTCAAAACTATCACAGAGACCACTGTTGAGATGGAATGGGAACCCTTCTCTTTCTCCTTTGATGGCTGGGAGATCAGCTTCATCCCCAAGGTAGCTGTCTTGCCTTTGGAGATATCCTTTTATTAGAAGTAGTTGTTATCCAAACATGTGGAGAAATCTCATGTTATGTTATCTTTGGTACATAGGCTGGGGAAATATATGTGCAGCACTAGAGGGAAGACAAAAAATAAAAAAGTGAACAAAGACCCAGGAGAAACTTTAATTTTAATATGCAATTTATTGAGGGTGGGCAGGCATACATTAGCAGGAAAGGAGCAACCTTATTCAACTTACATTCAGTTGACATTGAAATAGTTAAAGCTTTCAAAGTTCAGCAGTAACATTTAAGCTTGAACACAGGTTCAAAGGGGCATTTAGAAGGCTTAGAGTACAGATTAGAAAGTGATAGAGAGGCCATGATCCCTATCAGAGAAAATGTTACTGAACTGGTAGAAGTGAGAGATTTTCCCAACTTCAATTCAGGTGGTTGATGCCTTAATGTTTTTCTCTGCCTGCCTGCATGATAGGATATTGCTCAGGGACAGCCTATCATTAAGGAGAATAAACCAATTACAATGTGATGCTGAAAATCATTAGCGTTAGGTCTTACCTAGTTACAATCTGTTCATGACCATAAGGATGTTTTTGCCAAAGTAACATCCAAAACACCTGTGAAATTGGATCCCACCTTTAATGGTTCCAACAGTAGAATTTAGAGTTAAGTTTCTGATTGAGGGGAAAACATCTGCTTTTCAAGAAATTGGAAAAGAGAAATCTGCTAAATCTGCATACAAGAGCTATAAGGCTTAATTCTTCAAAGTCCAGTATAGGTAACTTGCTTAGGAAAAGAGACTGAAGGAAACTAAACCATCAGATTGAAGATGCCTTATAAAGAGCAAGATAAGGAATAAAGTTGCAACAGAAAGCTTCATGGAGTAGTAATTCTTAATAATGTAAATTGGAAGCAACACTGTTTGGTTTTGGAGTTCTTAGTGTCACTGGGATTTTCTTGATTATCATCTTGGAACTTCCCTTTATTGATACATTTACCCAACTATATTCCTTTTCCACTGATGTCTGCATTATCAATTTATTCACACATTCCTGAATTAAAGCAGAAATTTGACTTGGTTGTTTGTTAATAGATTCTTCTTTCTAGAATTACCCTCAATAGAGCTAGCCTTGGCTCTGTCTTTATACAGGATTAATACAATAGAGCAGGGATGTCAAACTTGCAGCCTGCAGCCCAGATACGTCAAATACTGGCCCAATATGTCACGTGACGATGAGGAGACGATATGAGTTTGACACCCCTTCAGTAGAGCATCTCCTTAGAATGGATTTCATCTGGCTTATGTGACTTTTCCTCTGCTTGGATCTTGTATTCAACTCTCTTTTTCTTCTCTTTGTTCTTTTTCACATGACCACATGAGATATTGCTTTGTTATATACCCTTCTCTGGACCAAAGGCTCTTTAGAGCCTTAAAGAGATAGGCAGTAGCAATTGAGTTGAAATACTTGGCTGACAAAGTTAAGAGAGAGTGAGTCAAAGTCAGTGTTTCTCAAATCAACCAAAGGTAGAAGAAATAAAAAATCAGCAAGTAATGGAAGAAGCTGATATGCATAAAGCAGGCCACCTTTTGCTGATGTCACACTATAGTGTGAATATCACAGGATTGAAGTTTTGGTTGGAGTTTGCTGCTTGTGTAGTTATAAACCCCCTGCTCTGTGAAAAAGGCAGAAGCTTTTTTGATCATTACATTATTGTATGTATAGTATAGTGAAAGTCAGAATTACTCTGCTTTCTAATTCATAATATATTTGCAAAGGAAGAACTATACGTATCATTATGTATAATTATTTTATACCACTACATTGTCACTCGTGGCTGAATAAATATTTTGAATTGAATACTTTAAGTGGCCAAGTGTGATTAGACACACAAGGAATTTTTCCCATAAATATGTTATGAAAGGATTGAACCCGCAGGTCACCAGCCACTAATTTGCTGGAACGTACAGAGCAGGTGCTACTTTTATTTCTTTAACAGTTTGCTATATCATTTTAATGAAATCATATTTAAAATGATTAATAAAAGTTATATGGTAACAGTGTTCTCCTGCCTTCACTCTGTTTCATGGATTGAAGGTAATTTATAGAATTTGTTTTAGTTTCTACTTCTGTAACAGTCTTCACAATGTAAGTATTAAGTTTGGATAACAAAAGTATAAAATTATTCATGTAAATCTTGGTTTATAGGGGATTGGAATATACTAACAATCACTTTTGTATGTTTTAAAAAGATTACCTATTTTTAAATGTTAGTGGAGGCAGGAAAACATGGAGCATATAAGCATGCTGCAGGAAATACTGAAAATTCAGCCAGATATATATTGAATTTGCAATAGCATAAACATACCTATAAGCACAACAATTCATCCATCAATCTCAGGGACAGTAATTCATTCTCAAACACAGACAAAATATCAGCAAAAGATTTCTCAGTCACACAAAAAATTATTC
Organism: Natrix helvetica; assembly: GCF_964273705.1. Classification (NCBI taxonomy): domain Eukaryota; kingdom Metazoa; phylum Chordata; class Lepidosauria; order Squamata; family Natricidae; genus Natrix; species Natrix helvetica. The sequence continues at coordinate 63,414,619 of NC_138549.1, read as the reverse complement.
ATTTTCTCAATTTTCTATTTCTCCTTCCCTCTCTTTTTCCCTTTCTTTTTCACATGTACACTCAGGCTCCCTTACAGTTTCTACTGTATATTCCTCCATCCTGCATATATACTGTATATATTTATCCCAGAGATAGGCAATTTGGTCCAACTCTAAGTAAATACTCACTTTATGATTTATTAAAATTGGGACAATTGTTTTTTCCCCTCAAAATTGAAAGAAAATCCATTCTTATTATACTTTTATTTATTAGCAAAAGTATACAATCTCCTATACATATTTGTCCACTTTTTAGTTTTATTCATAGGGATCATACATGCTCTTTTGTGTTTTAAAAAGTGAGGAAAGAACACTGGAAGGTTGTAGATGCCACACATTATTAGAATCTATACTGCTACAGACTGCCACTTCATGACTGCCAATCTTTCACTGCATTACAGTAAATTCACTATAGCTCCCAATTTGCTGGGGTATAGATGTTTCTCTTTCTTTGCAGAGAAGGGAAGTACATTTTAGGGCACAGCAACATGATGTTCAGTAATGCCCAAGGAGACCATTCAAAATTTATTTAACTTTGAATCGGTTTTTTTAATGTCTGTAGGACAATGAAGGGGGTGTGATTGCTCAACTTCCCAGTAGTATGACAACCTTCAATCAGACTGGCCTGAAACCAGGTGAAGAGTACACAGTCAATGTTGTAGCTCTCAAGGAACAAGCCCGAAGTTCACCCACTTCAGCCAGTGTTTCAACCTGTAAGTAACCCTAACCAACTTTTTTATGTAAGCTTGTGAATTAATACCATCCTTCTTTCCTGATGGGATAAGACTATTTAAAAAGTAATTTGCTCCAGGAAGAATCGTCATGTTTAGGAATAATATAATAATATATAATATAATGTAGTGATAAAAAAGACTTTTGCTTTCTCTTTCATGCTCTATTTGTGGGACACAAGAAACACCTATATAAGCATTGTTGGAACCGTTTTACTGGAATGGATAGATCAACAATAAGGTTAAGCAGCTTCTCACCTAGGATGCAAGGATTTCATTTGTCTTGAAATGTTCCTTGTCATCTTATTACACATCTTCACTTAGCAAAATCTATTTTGGGGAGTGGGAGAAGAAAACCATGCAAATAGCTTCAACACAGGATGCATCGACAAATCTAATTATAAAGAGTTAATGAACTCTTGATCCGGGCAAAAATATGTATGCCAACTATTGAACAACACAAGGAGGTCTTCCTTTAAAGAAAAGAGAACATGCTAAATATTAATTTGCAATTCTGATGGACACCTTAGTTATTCTTTCATCATGTCAGCAAGTACATATAGACATTTATTGCACACAAACATTTTTCCCCTTTACAGATCTAGCAGTGTTTGAGAACTGCTTATAGGATGTAGCTTACCAATGACATCTATAGGCCATGTGAAGCAGTTATCCATTTCAACTGGTTTAAGAGACTTTTCTGCCTAATGGTCCATAAACATAGCCATCCCTTGCTATGACAATAGAAGAGCTGATAGAGTACCATTGGTCTCATTCCTTAATTTTCCTTTGGGTTTTGACCCTGAACTTATGTTTTGCAGTATGAGTAAGAATAAAGGAGCTTAAAGTATGCTTGTTGTCAAGACAAAATCAGCAACATGTCATCAGGGGTTGACAGGACCTTCCAGGGATACTGTACAACTTGAGTGAAAAAAGACTCATAGAAACTATTTTTTTAGAGGAATGCCTCATACTGACATCTCAGTGTCTTTAGTGTTAGAGTTAGTAAGGATTACAACTTTAAATGAAATTCACAGCTTTTCATGTAAAGTTGCTTTTCAAATTGTATCTCCAGCTTTAAAAGATTCTAATCCGAAACCAGTGGATCATACACTGCTATGAGTAATTCTGCTATGTCTCTATATTCTCAATGAAAAATGATTAGAGAGAAATAAAAACAGTGGAATGAATCTTAAGTTATTTATTTTTATTTATTTATTTGTATCCCACCTTTATTATTTTTACAAACAACATTGGACATATCCAGTACATCTTCCTCCTCCTATTTTCCCTACAACACAAGTGTCAAACTCACCACATAACATTGCCGTCACATGATGTTTTGCAATGTGTTTTCTATTCACAGAGCTGGGGTGGGCGTGGCCTGCACATGACACATCTGGCCCGCACGCCACCAGTTTGACACTGCCCTACAACAACAATCCTGCAAGGTGGATTGGGTGAGAAAGAATGATTGACCCAAAGTCACTCAGTTGTTTTTCATAGCTAAGGCAGGATTTGAACTCATAGTCTCCTGCTTTATAGCCTGGTGCCTTAACCACTAGACAAACTGGGTCTTTCTATATATAAGTTTGCCTCCTTATTGTATGTGAAATTCTAGGTTCTAATGGATACATCTAACAAGTAGTTGGTGCCATTTGCCTCAACCTCAGTCTACACAGGGTTTCTTTAAAAAAATATCCCTTGTAACTATTAGAAGACTGTAATAATTTCACACGGAAAGACTTCCATGTCTTTACCTGGTTTTAATCTTTCTTGGCACCTTTGACCACTTTTTTTCCCTTTTGTTTCATACACAAAATTTAGGATCAGCATCCACACCTAAAAGTCCTTAGTTTTCAAGTAAGTTCCTTCGCTAATAAGAAGCCATAGTTCTCAGCAATATTTTACTTCTGCATTTATACATTATGAAACATTAGAGTGAATATATGCAGTAAGGATATGTCAATCAGCATCAATCCAATCTATTTCCCTGCTTACTTTAAATGCAGTGTTCTGTGCCCATAAAGATTTTTGAATAAAAATCTAAATAATAATAATAAATATATATATCTGGATATACATTCTCTGAACCATTTAAACACAAAAGTAAAAATGTGCAAGATTGTCACTGCTCTTTTTTTTTCCTTTTACCCTAGTGAGGTTCCTCTGGAAATAAACTTGTCAATGAATATAGATTGCTTTTTCTAATATTCAAAACCCCTTATTTCAACTGTAATTTATATATTTAATATATAATTTATATTAAAACTATACTATATATATACAGTTTTAAAAACTAATATATATTTAAAAAGAGCAGAAGTAGGAAAGAAAGAAAGAAAAAAGCAAAAGTGAAGAAAGGAAGGAAAGAAAGAAATAAGGAAAGAAAGAAAGAGAGAGAAAGAGAAAGAAAGAAAGGAACAGAGAAAGAAAGAAAGAAAGAAAGAAAGAAAGAAAGAAAGAAAGAAAGAAAGAAAGAAAGAAAGAAAGAATACAAAAGATAAAAATAGAAGAAACTTCTGATTTCCTTTGTGGCAAGTATAAGTACAATTACAAAATTATCTCTTACTCTATGATTACCACAAACAGCTACTGGTAATAGCTTTTCCGTTATCTTTTCTTTCTAATCATCAAAACCACAAATTATAAATGCATTTTTTCGGTTTCATGCAAAATGTTTATAAGGGGTTTTCACTCAGCCATAAATGTAGACTTTTTTTGTCCCTGTGATCAAAATAATTACTTTCTTCTTTCCTATTTGTTCACATACTTACTGTCTCCAGTAATTGATGGGCCAACCCAGATTTTGGTTCGCGATGTCTCTGACACTGTGGCCTTTGTTGAATGGTCTCCACCCCGGGCTAAAGTGGACTATATTCTACTGAAATATGGCCTAGAGAATGAAGAAGGGGGAAAATCCACTTTCCGATTGCAGCCTCCACTGAGGCAGTATTCCATGCAAGCTTTACGACCTGGCTCTCAATATGAAGTCTCTATCTCTGCTGTCCGAGGTGCTAATGAGAGTGATGCTGCAATCAGCCATTTTGTAACAGGTAAGACCAAGCATTAGTTGAATATTTCCTATGCTTTCTCTCTCAGTACAGTAGAAGAAGAGTTAGAGCTTGGTGTTATGGTATATTCTTTACATTTAGAAGAATCTGAGAAAAAATGCTAGCATTTCTACCTAAAAAATCTTCAGGCTTATCAAAATCAACCTCTGCCTGAGATCTTGGGAAACTATCTATTGAAATATATAGATTAAAATAATAAAAACATGTCCTTAAGAAGGTAGACTGTCACAGGATAGGTCTATGGCTCCAAAGCTTTTGTCTTAAAGAGGCAGTGTGAAACAGCATTCCAGGTTTTCTCCCCTTTTATTCTAACTATGGATAAGAAAAAGCAGTTTGCTTTCTTACATGAAATTACTCGCTTAATTTAAAAGCTCACTTAAATTACTTGCTTTGCAAGTACATTTGCAAGTGTAAGTAAGAATATTTTTTTCTGAATTCTAACTTTCACCTCTACTCAACTTATATCTGTGTGTACATACAATTAATGATACAAGCTTTGTTAATTTCAGTTCTGTCCTGCCTACTCTTAATTCTAGGTTCAGAAATAATTTAAAATATTATTTGCAATTGGCTTTGGTCCAGTGGATGATCTTTTGAGAATTATAACTTTAGAGTTCAATTCTTTTCTCATTTTTCAACCTCTTCCTGAAAAAACTAATGAGCTTTGATCAGTGCAAATATTCCCTGATCCTTGTAAGGATCACTAGTCTGTTTCTGGACTGAAACCAACCATCCATCTTAACATGTTGTCTAAATCTACATTATCTTCCATCTTTCAACACCATTTCCAACTTTCTTTTTTCCACTTTCTTGTCACTGAACATTTTTAAGGCTATCTCCTTTGCCAACCCATCTGCAGCCTTCTCTTTTTTCTATGGGAATCTAATTGAACCTTTGCTCTTACCAGAAAAGTGAGCACAGTTTGTTCAGTTTGGAGTCTGCATCAATGAATGGCTCCATAAAGAGCCAATGAGAAACTGTAGGCAAAAGCAGGCTCAGCTCGCAGGCATGTGGCATCATTATTCTACAAGCATGCTAAGTACTTTGGCACTTACTGAATAGCCTTCTTTTGGTCCTCCCTCTTTCATCATAGCAGCAGAGAAACACCATCCTGTCAACCTTTTCAGTTAGGAAAATAATGTGAAATTAAAAATCATTAATTCCAAAAGAAACCAGCTAACAAAGCAATCATAGGGAGAGGGAATAGAATATTGGGTTGAAAGAGAAGCATTACACTGGGAACTCTGACCAACTTCATAATAAATGTATTGTACATTCTAGTATCATATTCAAGAACTTAGAACAGGTTGTTTTTAGTCAACACCATAGTCAGCTAGCAGGTTTAATTTACAACTCCATAAAGGAGGAAATGGAAAGCAGAGCTTGGAACTGTTTTATGGCTTAGATATTGCCTGTCATAAAGATTTCAGATGGATACTAGAGCTTTGTATCATCTCTATGATAATATTGTGCTGACTGTACTTAAGAGAAAGGGGGATGTGCATTTATCGATTTGCTGAGTTTTTCATTCCTAGACTTTCTTTGGTGAGATGTCATAATCAAAACAATAAATAAAGTAGCAAAACCATTGTATGATGTATTTGCTACTCTTGTTTCACACAGTGCAAAATGTTCTCATTTTGCTTTCAATATCCAGAATGTGGCATGGCAACCATCAGAATGTTAGGAAAGGATACCACAAAATAATACATTTGGGTCAATTATTCTTCCACAAGGATGGCTGTGATTAATTTCTTTCAAAGATATCTACAACTCTTCCAGACTGCTAACTTTTCCATCTTCAAACCACAGTGAATTCAATTTAAAATATACCTGAGGATGAGTCAAGCTTTTTTTGATCCATGACTATTTTTAGATTAATTTGGATATCAGGATGTTTTAAGCATACAATATGTTTTCAAGTCAAATTTCACAGAGAACTGCTGGTCAATGAACACTTGCACTTCTTGGTCAATAATAGTGCATAAAGAACTATCAATCAGTGCTTGTATATTAGCTAGCAGTGCCTAGTCCATCCCCTCTTATATGCAGGCCTAAATGCAGATCTTTTTCTCTTCCACATTTTGCTTTAAAAATGCTAGTATTTCCACATGATTCTGTGCATAGCAAAACTCTATTGCCTTTTAACTTCTAACCTGGCATTCCAGTATTTTTGCATTTCTGCTTTTTATCAGTTCATGGCAGCATGCTGCTATGACTGGATCCTATGATTTGGGAGGTGGGACAAGCCAGGATATACAAGGTGGTAAGAGGTTGCTATTTTTGAAATATTTTGTACCTTGAGGGGATGTTTTTCTCACCACAGACTAAAGGCAATAACACTGAGATGCACTGAAATTCCTTATATTTGTAAATCCCTGATTACGTCATGGGAAACTCATACCACACCAACTTCAACAAGAAGACCTCCACATCTTAACTCACTTTTCTTAAAATTACTGAAGACCTTTCTTTTGGTAAGGACTAAGACAAGTCAAACAAAATGCAGCTACCACATCATACTCCAATCCATATCATCTTAGGTGTAAATCTCACATGGGAATGTTTCCCTCTAGATGCCTGGATGTAGAATTTCACCTGTAACTTTAATCTGTAACTCTTTTCTGTGCATCTTTAAAGCCTCCTGACCTTTTATTCCTGCTTCTGTTTCTCTTCTTTCTGCTATTTGCAATTCAAATTGGGCTCAAATTTATACAGTTCTGATACTGACCCTGCATATCATTTACTGAGGTTCCAGGAATACTTGTCAACTCCACATTGAAAATGTACACAGATGAAAAGGAACCCAAACCTACACAAATATTTATGTATGCAATTTGCATTTGGTTTTTCTGCCTAAAGTTAGGTGATAATTGGGGCATATCCTGCAGCAATTTGTAATTGCTTGTTTGTGAATCAACAATCCAATTTGGCACTGCCACTTATGTAAAACCACAGTTTGTTTTTTGTGTACATAAGTGGGCAGGCTAATGACATTATTTGAGGCCAGGAAAAGGGTAATTGGATCAAACAGTTTAAGAACCACTGTTACAGGCAAAGCATGCTTGGCTGACACTTTCAACCAGGTGCATATTTAAATGTGAAATGTCATTGTTTCAGGTCCCTTGTGTATTTATGTGAGATAGAAGGACATATATCTGTGTTAAGAGAGCCCTGAGCCAAACAATAGTATTTCTTTTTTAAAATGTCAAAATGCAAAAGTAGGAGCCACTATCTCTCCCAGCAGATAGTCCTAGACCAAAGCAGCTAAAGGAAGATTCAGCTTAATGCAGCTTCATATATAGTATTATGCTCCTTTTAAATGTAACAGAAAGAACAAAACTCGGGGAGATAAGAATGCTGTTCACATAGCCACATTCAGATTCAATTTTTAAATTTAAAAGCTGAGAAAGATTTCTTGTTCCTTAAGACTGTACAGGATCAATTCTAATAGAGTCCTTTATTTCATAAAATTAAACTAGACTTTAATTTGAAGCAAACTGATCTCATTTTAAACTCTGACTCCTTGGATTTTCTATATTTGACTTCATTTTAAATGTAGCAGATTTGACAACAACTGAAACAAATATCTGTAACCGCACATAAATTAGGTGATTGGCTGAACAATGTTCTCCAAATTCTAATTAGACAAAATCATGAAATTCTCTGCCTGCTTTAATGTGTTACACAATTACATAGTTCTTATTGTTACCATTGTTGATATTTTATAATTAGCAATTCCTTTGTGTTTATGGTTTAAATTCTCTCTTCCTAGAGTAAGAGTATAAAACCTAAATAACCTGCCCACCTGAATAGCTTTTGAAATGCATTTCCAAACACATCTTAATGATATGAGATATATTTGGTGTGATTATAAAGGAATTGTATCATTTGCTTTCTTTTTCTAATGCAGAAATTGATGCTCCAAAGAATTTACGCATACTCTCTCGGACATCAGACAGCCTAGACCTTGAGTGGGACAATAGCGAGGCAGAAGTGGAAAACTTCAAAGTGGTATACAGCACCCTGGCTGGTGAGCAGTACCATGAAGTTTTGGTGCCACGCAAGGCAGGTGCCACATCGAAAGCCACTCTCACTGGTAAGACTAGTTGTAAGGACATTTTATTGCAGAGACTCCAATGGAAAAAACTCATAATTGCTTTTAAGTGCAAACATACATGTGTCGTTGCAGTATAATCTCTTCATTCTAGAAGAGGGGTGTCAAACTTGTGGCCCATGGGCCAGATGCGTCACTTGCTGGCCACGCCCACACCCGGTTTAGCGAAGGGGGGGAAGACACGATATATCACATGACAACGTGAGTTTGACACTCCTGTTCTAGAAGATTAGAAATTCATTTGATTAAATCGTTAGATTTATATTCTACTTTTTTTCTAGGAACGTAAGGAAATATATATTGCATTTTTTAGATTTAATTATAAGTCAAGGGTAACAATCAGAGAAGAGAGGACCAAAAGCACCCAGAATGCTGAGATTAGGGTTTCAGTCAGGCGTTTCAAGTCTTATCCAACAGATCAACCATTTATATCTGAACTTTGTTGTTATTGTAATGGCCTCAGAATGTGAAAAGCAGTTTGGGATGAAAGCCCATTGGTATTCTTATTGCCTTTGCAAAATAATGCCACTTTAAAGATTAGCACAGCATTTGGATGCTAATCAACCTCCACACCTTTTTATATTTTAAAATAAACTTCTACTACACAACTCTCCTAAAGCGGCAAAATAAAAGCCCCAGGAGGAAATAAAAAACAAAAAAATACTGTAGCATAGTATTTTAAATAGGAATGATTACCTTAAGATGTTCTTTCTGTATTGTGTTCAATCTATAGTGGCTCTTTTGTGCCTCAAAATCTTCATGAAGCTTATTCAAAAGTTGAAAAAGCGTCTCCCTTTAATAAAGTTTCTTATAAGAAGTATTTTCAATTGGTCAGTTTATATGTAAACTCCTTGGCTCTCCCAAAGGCTCCTGTTTGTCTCCTTTACCTTGGTCTCTTTAGTAAAACAGGTTTTCTTCTGTGCACCCTGAAACAGAAAATGATACTCCTGTTTCTCACCTCTTTCCAGTTTTTCCTCCAAATATAGTTTTTGAAGCACAAATGATCTAAGAACATAAAATAAATTTTCTTTAATGCCTCCTTAAATCAAAAATGTGAATTTACCCTACTGGGCAGGTTTTAAATTTTATTGTGTCTATCTTTGCTTCTTTTCCTACACAAATGCAGTATTTTCAATAGACCGCAGTCTCTGTACCTGTACTTAAAACATCCAAGTAGTTTTTATGTGTTGCTGCCTTAAATAGATTTTGATGAAAATTAACATCCATTTATCTGTTGAAGTTAATATTTGTGACAGAGATGTCTCATAACCAAGGAAACGTCTTATTGAATGCCATTACAATATCATCTAAATATTTATGAACTAAATGATTGTCCATGGTGCTAGTCCCCAATGTCAAGAGCCCACCCTTCAATCCATTGCTTTTGTTACACCATCTGCTGCCTAAGAAATGCTCTGGGCAATTAAGGGTACAGGTGAGGGGAAAGGTACATAGGTCCACCGTTAACAAGGAAGGAGTGGCTTTTAAGGGAAGATTCCAGATTGGGCCTTTATTGGCCAGTTACCTTTTTCATTCACAGAACTTCATCCAGAGTCCAGGTAGTATCTTCTTGCTTTGTAGCCCTCTTATGTTCTTCACATTCCTTTTCCTGTCCTACCATAGGAAATCTTTTTTTAAAAAAAAAAAAGCTTGGCCTTTTGATTGATAGCATGGTGAGAAGCTTATTTGTCTGGAAATAACTGTGATGGGAGACCTACCACATACCTGAATAACTTCAGTTGAAATCAATAGGACTTCAAATGAAATCAATAGGACACTTGACTTTGAATTCTAGCTAGGGAAAAGAATGGATATGTTGTTCTTGTTCTTATTAAAATGCCCTTGGATGTCTACTGGTCAGACTAATGGCCATCTATTCCATCACACCCCAAGAGTAACCCCCCCCCCCGATCACTACTCTCCCAAGCAGGGCAGGGTGATAACAGCCCTCCCATGTTTTTAGCTTTTGCCTTCTACACTGAAAAATGTATAGCCTCCAAAGAAGGAGGGGTAGGCAGTATACTCTGTTCTGTACAATCCTTGCCTAAAAGAAGCAGCACTCTTATAATGGATTAAGTTGCTCAACTTTTGCTTTGGGACCTAGCAAAATATACCTTAATGAGCAAATCTTTTCATTTATAACAGAATTGTGATTTCTTTTTTAAATGACAGGGATTCCCATAAATAGGATTTTGGATGCAATATACCAATGAGAATACTGAAAACAAGACTGGAAGAGTGAAGGGGTAATAATTTTTCAGATATTTAGGGTATGTTTGAAAAAGAAGTAATAGGAGCATTTCCTGATAAAGCTTAATAAATAGGTTCATAAAATGGAAGACATATTTTGTTTTGAGTTCAAAGCAAAATACCTCAAGTTGTCTGCATTGTGACAGAACTGATCTTTAAAAGAATCCTAAATGTTCTTTATCCTTTTAGAATAAAAACCTGAAATGTTTCACATATTCTGGACTTGGAGAATAATGGAAATATGGAATATGATGTCAATGCCAATATTTTCTACAACATTTGGTGGGGTAGGACTTGCCCATATTGGCTGAAACTTGAAGAAATTCTGGCATTATTTTTTTTTTAATGAAAACAGGAAATGTCTCAGACAATTTTAACTGACAAAGGAGAAAATTCTCTGATTTGATGCTGGGGTACTGGATCCAATTAAAAATTACTCAGCATCTCTTAGTTTGAACATTCCAGCCATTGTTACAGTAGATTTATTTGAAAGATTTCCTGCAGGAGGAAAGGTAGCATAACAGCATCTTTCCTCCTATTTTCTTCCCCAACAATCTCTGAGGTAGGCTGGGCTGAGATAGAGCCATCTAGAAAAGTTTGGATGGACTTAAATCTGTTTCACTTCAGTGCCAGTCCAATATTTTAACTGATGCAGCATGCTATATCAGTAAATGTTGCCAAACCTTCTCCTAAGATGGCAGTAAAGAAGGACTACTTCCTGCTTCTTGAGCAGAAACTGAGAATCCAGCAAGTCTGAGCATCAGTCCCAAGCAGGGCAAAGAAACACCAATCAAGTCAAAGGAAGGAAGGTTCCTAGTATTGGCAGAACCAGCCGTGTCCCAAAGATGCCTTTTCAAGAGGCAACTGGACTTTCTGGTTTTTCTTTGAAGACATTTTGCTTCTCATCCAAGAAACTTCTTCAGCTCATTCTTCAGAGCTGAAGAAGCTTCTTGGATGAGAAGCAAAACATCTTCAAAGGAAAACCAGAAAGTCCAATTGCCTCTTGAAAAAGCACCTTTGGGACAGCCATGACCTGGATGACTGAGAATCTCCATAGACAGGAGCAGCCATGGTCTTGCTATAGTTGAGCTTAAGCTTGCTCCTCCATATCTAGAACCTTACAACCTCCAGACACTGGGATAATATCCTGACAGCATCATGGTTGAATAAGAGTCAAGAAGTACAGATGATGATAATCAATATACCAATACTGTATATGATCCCAAATCAAAGATGGCTTCTTCCAGAAGCCTCACGTTATTGTTCAACAGGAGTGAAGAGCATATTGAGCCCTGAGGCACCCTAAAAAATCAAGGGCTTCAAGCTCAATTATTACTGCCCAACCAGAACCTATTGAAATCTGTTACAGAGAAGGGGGAAAATCACCATAAAACTATGTTCTTCATTTCCACTTCTGCAATCAGCTAGTAGGATGCCAGTGAATTGCAAGCTGCTGGGCGATCAAAGAGGGCCAGGATAGTAGTGATGCTACTATCACCCCATCCAAGCTCTGTCAAAGGTCATCATTAAGCATAAGTAATTGCCCTATATAATGTGAATTACTCCAACAATTCATCATTTCCCTATCGATGAAGAATCTCAGCCATCCAAGTAGAGTTGTCTAGAAGTTGACTTGTGGCAACTGGACTCGAAACATTTCACTGCATATCCAATTAGCTTCTTCAGTCTGGCTGAAGAAGCTACTTGGACAAGCAGTGAAATATTATGAAACAACAAGAACAGAAGTCCAGTTGCCATGATTCGACTTCCAGACATCAATTCCCTGACAAACATACTTCAAGGATGCTGGTTAATGGGAAAATTAACAGTTGAACAACCACTGCCATTTTTTAAAAAAAATGTCAAGATTCAGAGAACAGATAATCTTCTAATCACCACTACTTGAAACAATTGCAGATTGAATTGATTCCTGAGCAAAACAAACTCTCAAGACACATTTTGTTTCCAGAATGTAATGTTCAAATTGGCTCGAGCATAAAACAACTTGTACTCAAATTGTATTGCATACGCTTTATGTAATGTACATTGGCCATTCTTTCTTTACTCAAATTTTATAGAATATGCAGATAATATTGCTATCTTTATGCTTTTAGATTTTGATTTCTCAATAATTATACCATATGTTCCTCATGCAGAAAATCCAATTTCTTAAAAGAAGAAAGTCTGCAGGCGTAGATAATCTTTTTTAAAAAACTATTTTCTCTTTTCAAGGTTCCTCCTGCTGCTTTTGGCCTGATTAATTACCTCTTCTCTCCACTGCAACTAATGTGATTGGTCCCTAATTATTTCCCAAGGTTTCTTTAGAATGGAAGTGGGAGAACAGAGGTGGGGGGAAAACATTCAATTCTACATTTCTTCATTGTATTTTTCCTCCAAAATTTCTCCAAATAATTGCAGCAGGAAGCCCTGCTACTTGTTGTGAAACAACAAAGGAAATCATGCTTTGAACTGCAGTATTTTTCTTGCTTGGTTTATTTTCAGCACTGGAGCAAGCAAGGAAAAAAAAACATTGTTCAAAGCAGCAAGAATAAGGTGAAAAAAATAGAAAGGGGATAGCATAGAAATTAAGTATCTTGCCATGCATTTTTTAAATTGACTAATAAACAGGATAACTGAATGTTGAAAACTATCCGAGAAAGTGGCAATAGCAATAGCACTTACTTATATATTCCTCCATAGTGCTTTACAGCAAGGATCCCTAACTCCTGGGCCATGGACTGTTACTACTCCACAGTCTGTTGGGAACTGGGCCATGCAAGTGGCATGTGAGCGATGAAGCTTCATTTGTGCATGTGCAGGAGCTACAGGTTGTACGTGCAAAGCCATCGCCTCCCCACCGTTGCCGTCGCCACTGCTGCTGCAGTTCTGTGGCGCCAGAAAGGTTGGGGAACCACTGCTTTACAGCACTCTCTGAACAGTTCGCAAATGTCAGCATATTGCCCCCAACAATCTGGGTCCTCACTTTGCCAACCTTGGAAGAATGGAAAGCTGAGTCAACCTTGTACCCCAGGCTGGGTTTTTTTGTGGTGCAGCTTCACTGTACTGGTAAAGCATTGATATTCTGACAACTCACTAATAAACTAACTGTTGCCTACTGAACTGGACTAGGTGAAGCTTGATTTGATCTTAAGGCCAAAATACAGATAATTATACAATAAAAGGTGCTAGGAGCTGCTCAAATATTTTTCCAACCTTAATAACAGCTGTGATGGTAGGGATGAGAGCCATGATGAAGGGGGAAGAAATGCTTCCTTTTGTGGCAACTGTTCTTCATTCCCAGCTGCTGTTTAACTCTAGTGAAAAGCTCCCATTGATGCCAGAAGCAGCTTCAATTCCATCTCATTGACTATAAAACGCAAGCTTAAAAAATAAACCTCACCCACCATCTTACCTGTTTCTCTATGCTAAATTCTTTATGTTGTTTAAGGACTGAAAAGGTCTTTCACTTACTGGGAATTTTTTGAAAAAAAAACATATTTATTTACTGTCCTATCTTTATATTTTTAAAATCAGAATAGCTGCCAGAATAATTTTGTGTAACTTATTTAAGAGACAAGGTGTTTATCTGAAGTAATTTTAAACACTGGTATATCACTCTATGAAGCTGTAAACAATATGGACAGACATCAACAGCATTGCATTAATTCATCCATCCATGCTTTCATAGAAAAATCCATTGAATCTTTTCCCAATTCTGTAATCTTAAAAATTGGGCAGTCAGTGAAATCGAACAAAGGCAAATAAGTAGAACTCAAGGAGACAAGACTGAAATACCAGCTGCCTCATTCAGATGGAAAAGCAACCTATGTGAGAAATCACATTCAGCATATAAGCCTCCATTCCTAACTGCAATGCATTACATATTTTGTGACTTGCCAATTGCTCTGCAGACACCTGTGGTTTAGCAGACACCAACCCATCCTCTCTCTAATTTCCATGGGTTCAGCAGGGACATTTGCAGCAAGCTTCTACTCGCATGATTTTAATGTGCATAAAACCCTCTGTGCGATTCAGAAGACAGACAAAGCAGAATTCCTGACTACATAGATATTTCTATCTTCCTTTAAGTAATACAAAACAAAAATGCAAATCCTCCCCACTCAAGAAAGAGATTTTTGGCAACCTACCCACTAGTCTAGCAGAGGCAATGCTGTCCTTTTTACTTGTATTGATCTATCCTATTCATCCATAGCATATTGTATTTAATATACAATATAATACAATACAGTATGTAAATATAATACAATATGTATTTAATTTTTAAATGCATGCTTGCTGCTTTTCATTTCTGGGAAGAAAATTGTCTCTACTCCTATGTCTTCTGTACTTCCAAGAAATTGCCAACATCCATTCAGTAAACAAATACTTTTTTAAAAAAGCGGACAAAGAGCCAGTGGGATCTGCTTTGATCCAATAATGATAATAGATGATGGATTGGTTGGAAATTAACTAAATTGCTGTCTTCCCTGATGTGCCAAAAACCACAGGGCAAGCTTCCTGCAGGCTGCTGGATACTTATAGCTCCACAGCACGCAGGGAGAAGCTGGCTCCTATCATTAATTATTGAGTGTTTCATTTATGCCTCATAAATAAGAAACTCAAGTGAAAATGTTAGATGTCAAATCAGTTTGGTAACAAATAAAGCCATGCTGGATGTTCTATCTCTCTCTTAATTTTAGCATTATAAAAGATAACTGCAGCAGTTCTGAATAATAATCAAGAATTAGTTATTCCTTTCAACACACCCAATTTTATCAACCTAAAATGGACAAAATTTTATTTATTTATCAAATTTAGATACCATCTCACTCACAAACTCTTAAAATGTTATCCAGAATCAACAAATCTCCTAACAATGAATATGTACACTGGTAAAACAGTCATATTTGTCTGTTTGTAACCTTCGGTTGCATCAGTGCATCATAGGGCAACAATTGGATGCATCAGTGCATCATAGGGCAACAATTTTTGAACTAAGTATCTTCAATGGGCTAACATACAGAATCCCAGGATCCATTACTTCCATGGGAATGAAATTTGGGGAAGTTGTGGTTGCTTCAGTACCAGTTTACACGCCACTGATGGTTATTTCTTATGTGCCCTGACTTTCCACAAGTCAATGGAGAAGTCATCAGGAAGTGTAAACCCAGTCATGATTGCCATCACTCTTCCAGCTTTGCTTGTGGGAACCTGGCAAGAAATGTCATCAATGGGGAAGCAGACAGGGAAGGTTGCATGTTGCCTGGATAAATCTCTCTCACCACCCAGCTTTCCTAACCTATCTATGCTCAGGCTGTTCCACTCACTCACACTTCCCAGCATGCTCTCCTCAATCTGTGCAACATCTCTTGGGCACCTTGCATACCCTGACCCGTGCGGCATCCTTACCTGCCCTCCCAAATTCATGTGGCACCTTTTATGCACACTTCCTACCAGTGACGTGCAATCAGGGGAGGCAGGGGAGGCACAGCCTCACCGCTCTCATCATGAAAAGAAAAAAAATGTAAAAGGGAAAAGGCGAGTGCTGAGATGAGGCTAGGTAGCTGCTGCCTCACCATGACTGCCTAACTGTTTTAAAAAGCCTCTAAAAAGTGCCCTCTACTATGAGGCAGGAGAACTCCATGCCTCATGTAGTCTGACTTTTTAGGCGTTTTATGATCGCTCAAGCAGAGTTAAGCGAGGGTTAAAATCCTAAAAAATCCCGAGGTAGGTGAGGCACACAGTTCTCCTGCCTCATAGTAGAGGGCGTTCGTTCTTCCTGTGACTCAACTCTTCCCTTTTTCTTCCCTTCTCGCTTGCGATACAGTGACAATAAAGGGGGAGCACAGAATTGTACCTTCATCTCTTCATTGATTTCCCTTTTTACAGGATGAGCCAGCTTCTTGCTTCTTTTATTTTCTGGAGGTCTCACTCCTTTCTCCATTTCTGCCATTTTTTATTTTATTTTATTTTTTTGTTTGGTATGCGTGCGTGCATGCGTTCGTGTGTGTGTGTGTGGCGCACACGCGTGTGTGTGTGTATCTTCTTTGGTGGAGATGAAATGGCTGCTGGGAAAAGGCTTTGGGGGGAAAGTTGTGGAGAGGAAGGGAGGGAGGATGGGGGTGGCTTTTAGTGCTGATTTGTTTCCCTCTCTTTTCTCTCTCTCTCATTCTCTCCTTTCAGCTCCCTTTTATTTCTCTCTCCCTCTCCCCCTTCTCTCTCTAATTTGTTCCCCTCTCTTTTCCCTCTCTCCCATTCTCTCCTTCCAGCTCTCTTTCATTTCTCTCTATCTCTCTCTCTTTCTCCCCTTTTCTCTTTCATCTCTTTCTTGCACGTACAAGCAAAATACCCCAGGATCACAGTGGCGGGAACAGCAACTCCTTCCGCTGCACTGCGGAGAAGAGCCACACTGTGCAGGAGACTCCTCAGTGCTAGACTCAGGTCAGCGTGAGCCACGGTCCCCTTCATGTTGGCTCAGGAAGGAGGGGAATGGGACCGCAGCTCGCACTGACCTGAGTCTAGCACTAAGGAATCTCCTGCACAGTATGGCTCTTCTCCGCAGTTCAGCGGAAGGAGTTGCTGTCCCCGCCATCGTGATCCTGGGGTATTTTGCTTGCACGTGCAAGAAAGAGATGAAAGAGAAAAGGGGAGAAAGATAGAGAGATAGAGAGAAATGAAAGAGAGTTGGAAGGAGAGAATGGGAAAGAATGAAAAGAGAGGGAAACAAATTAAAGAGAGAAGGGGGAGATGGAGAGAGAAATGAAAGAGAGCTGAAGGGAGAGAATGAGAGAGAGAGAAAAGAGAGGGAAACAAGTCAGGGAAAGAAAGGAAGAGAAAAGAAAGAAAGAAAGAAAGAAAGAAAGAAAGAAAGAAAGAAAGAAAGAAAGAAACTAACTTTCTCAGACCTATGACGAAAGCAATGGCAAGCTAGATCTCTTGCCAAGTAAACTGCAGTTTGCCAGAAGGCACAAATTGGAAGCATCTGATTTTTTTTTTAAAAAAATAACAGATGGCAAAAAAATGCAACTGAAAATAAGATTATTTATAATTTTGGGTAACGTATTATATTGTCAAACTCAAAAGGATTTTGATACTTAATTGTCATCATCATCATCATCATCATCATCATCTCTCTCTCTCTCTCTCTCTCCCTCTCTCTCTCTCTCTCTCTCTCTCTCTCTCCCCTTGGAGGGACTGTCCTCCCTTGTGGAAAACACAACAAGGAACTCCTCAGCTCCTTGCTCCCACCCAAATATCTTTATTTGTTGTTGTTGGCCACTGGTGGTCACTGCATATGGTCATCGGCGATACGCTCTTGCCCACCACCCCTTCGAAACACGCAAGGATGGGACAAAATGGCGTGGATCCTTTTATTAAAACCCCCTGTATTACAAAGGCATTTTAATAAAAAGATTGTGATGACGTCAGTGCCTCACCAGCCATAAACCTCACCGCACGTCACTGTTCCTACCCTTCCTGAACTGCACACCACCCCTGCATGCCCTCCCACGGGAGATATACCAGGAAAGAGAGAGGGGGAGGGGGTACAGTTTTCCTTGTAATCCACA
>NC_138549.1:62379340-62706840 GCF_964273705.1 Natrix helvetica | reverse complement strand
GAGCATCTTTTCCAGGCTTGCATTTAGGGGAAACTACTGTATTTTCACGTATCCTTTCATAATTTTTCTTTCCAGAGCCAAAGAAATCAAGACAAAATTAGGCACGCTCCTCCAGAAGCCAGACTCGGCTATTGACCTGATTATCCCTTACCCAGAGAAGCCAGCAAAGTTTCAAAAGTAAGTATATAATAATTATTAGTTTATAATTATTAGTCCATACTCAACAGTTTAGAAGATGGAGAGAAGGTTTCCCATCTCTGATTAAGACGATGCTTTAATCTGCATATGGAAAGACAATAAGGGTGCATAATTGTGGTTTTGGATTACGAAGACCAGCCAATCACTTCTCACTACAGTATGTTCAGAGCAGAAGTGAGTTCCTGCTGGTTCAAACTGGTTTGACTGAGTAGGTAGTAACTCGCTCTCCCACGCCCCCGAACTGGTTCTATCAGCAGCACCATAGGTGCTGCCATCTTGTTTTTTTGCTCCTGCACATGCGCAGAAGCATTTTTTACTACTGCGCATGTGCGCGCATGCGTGAAGTGGGTGTGAAGCACATCCCTGAGCGAACTGTCAGTAGAAGAAGCCCAAACCCACTCCTGGTTCAGAGGTATAACTTGGTGGAAGAATCAAGAGTCCCTAAACATTTTACTACCATCACAAAATGATATATCGTAGGGCAAGGTGGCCTGGATTCTTCGAGCTTATGGTATGAGATCTGGGGTTAAGGAAGTAAGAGGGCGCCCCTTACTGTGGATATTTATTCACAATATTCTCAGAGGATGCTCACAGGAAATGTGTGCAAATGTATGTTGGCTTCACTCATAACAGCAGACTGACATAAATTTAACATGTGGAACTTTTCCTGACATGGAGCTGGATGGGAAACGTGCTGCCCTGTCCAATTCTATAAGACAGGGGTGTCCAAACTTGAGAACTTTAAGACTTGTGGACTTCAACTCCCAGAATTCCCCAGTCAGCATGGCTGGCTGGGGAATTCTGAGAGTTGAAGTCCACAAGTCTTAAAGTTCCCAAGTTTGGACACCCCTGCTACAAGACTACTGTTTAAATGCATAGCAGAGGTAGTTCTCGACTCACAACAATTCATTTAGTACCATTCAAAGTTACAACGGCATTGAAAAAGGTGACATATGACTGTTTTTCACACGGCCGTTGCAATATCCCCATGGTCATATGATCAAAATTTGGGGACTTGACAACTGGTTCATATTTATGATAGTTACAGTATTCCGGGGTTGTGATTACCTTTTGCGACCTTGTGACAAGCGAAGTCAACGGGGAGCCAGATTCACTTGACAACAGTGTTACTAACTTCACAACTGTGGTGATTCACTTAACAACTGTGACAAAACAGGTGGTAAAATGGGGCACAACTCACTTAAGAACTGACTCATTTAGCAACATAAATTTTGGACTTAGTTGTGGCCATAAGTGGAGGACTACTAGAATTGTTATAGTCCATTGATTCTTACAACATTCACCATACCTTAAAAAAGGAAATCACATGTTGGGCTTCCACTGGTGGATAAATGACACAAAACTCAACAGAGATTTAAAACAAGCATTTGATAATGAATTTATTTCCATGACACATAGCACAAGATACATTTTTCATTTTGGAAAAGGCAAAATCAGATCAGCCTGAAAAATATTTCTGTGCTTGTCTCATAATTCTAGTATGTTTGAAACTGATGGTGTCAAGACGACTGGTTTTACTAATGAAGAAACTTGTGATTCCTTATTGTTAAGTCCTCGAGGCTACGATGCCTTTGCCTATCATTGCCGGCTCCTGATTGGTTAAGACGCGAGCAGCCAGCTGGCGCAGGAATGCAGCCATTCTATTGGTTCAGCGTCTGACAGCTCTGGTATAAAAAGGGCTGTCAGCTGTCAAATGTTGCTGTTTGCCGGTTCGAGGTTTGCCTTGCACTTTGCCTTGTTAAACTGTTAATAAAAGTTGTGTTAGCTTCAACCTGCCTTGCCTCAGTTCCTGTCTGCCTCGTTCTCCCTACAGAACACTAGCAATGAGGATGGGATCAGGTCTGAGGTAAAGGAGAAGCAAAGTCACTAATAAGAGCTGCCTCAAGTCATAGGCGATGAGACGTCGCTCCAAGGCTAACTCCTCAGTTTCCGTCCTTCTAAGGGTGGCTAGTCTACTGGCATTCACGGCATTCAGCCCGGCCACTGAAACATGGGACATGTACCTCAAGTGGTTTGAGTGTTTCCTGGAGGCAAATGACTTCACTGGTTTGTCCAGTGGCCGTAAAAGAGGATATTTCCTCAGCGCATGAGGCCACGAGATATTTGGGACGGCTAGGGCTTTAGCAGCCCCTCAATCCGTCCATTCGATGACTTGGGAGACTCTTTTGGAGAAACTGAAAAACCATTACTTTCCAACTCCCTCGCGCATAGCCAGACATTATGCTTTTAGGCAGAGAACCCAGAGAGAAGGGGACTCTGTGAGCGACTACATGACTTCACTCAGAACAGCTGCCCTGCACTGTGAGTTTCCTGTACTGGACGATGCTCTGTTAGAATAGCTGGTTTGTGGTATCAAAGACCTCAGACTTCAGCATCGTTTGCTGGCATGAAAAGAGCTGAGCCCTCAGGCAGCCGTGGATGAAGCTACAGCATGTGAAATGTCAGACAAATCCACCGTAGAAATTCAGAGATTTCCACCACCGGCCACCCATGCCAGCAGGGGCCATGCTGTCCATTACAAAGAAGGCAACAAAGAAGACTTCTCTGACAAGGAAGAAGAGATTAGCCACCTCAAACTGGCCACCAGAAAAAAAAC
The DNA here is from genome assembly GCF_964273705.1 of Natrix helvetica. Lineage (NCBI taxonomy): Eukaryota > Metazoa > Chordata > Lepidosauria > Squamata > Natricidae > Natrix > Natrix helvetica. Next base: position 62,704,025 of record NC_138549.1, on the reverse strand, counting down.
GGACTCAGGCTGATTTTTTACCTCAGGCGGGCTGCTTGAGTTGTGGCGGGAACCATGCAAGGTCAGTTTGCAGGTTCAAAGCCGCAATATGCCATCGTTGTAACAGGAAAGGACATTTAGGCAAGGTCTGCAGAGCGGCCATGCCAAGCTCTGAACCACCTCCGGAGCACGCCTTGTGTAAATAATTTGAAAAAAGACTGCCCAAATGCCGTGAAGACTGCTTTGCCATCGCAGGTGACCAGCAGTACCCTGAACTGGCTATCAGCCACGCTTCCCTGACCAAGCCTACCCATAAGATCTACCTGACCGTGCGCATAGAGGGAGAGCCCTGTAAGATGGAAGTGGACACCAGCTCTTCCAAATCTCTGGTCTCTTGGGCTACTATCAAACGGATCATGCCCAGATGACCAAAGCTCAATTCAGACAGTGCCCACTTTGCCTCAGAGACTATCAAGGGCAGCCAATACCCATTGTGGGTTGTGGCACATTCACCATAGCCAGCAAGAACTTCCTGGGGCCTCTTCCCCTCATCATTGTAGATGGCCATCTGCCCAGCCTCCTGGGGCTTGACTGGTTACGGAGACGTTGAGCCCCATTTCATTGTTCCAGATTCCTTTGCCGCACTGGCCAGTGAGATCAGGGACATATTTGACAACAAGCTTGGTAAATATAATGAGACCCCCATTTCTTTTAACTTGGACCCCCAGGTGGCACCAATCCGTCTAAAACCCAAGAGGGTGCCTTTTGCTCTTCGCTCCAAGGTAGATTTAGAGCTAGATAGATTAATAGCACAAGGAGTGCTTGAATCAGTAGATCACTCTCCCTGAGAGACCCCCATAGTAATACCTATTAAGCAGGATGGTAGTATTAGAATTTGCATGGATTTTAAATGCACAATTAATAAAGGGTTGCAAGCCAACCCTTACCCAGTGCCAGTGGTTCAACATCTGCTCCATTCATTAGGCCAGGGAAACATTTTTGCCAAGCTAGACTTGGCGCAAGCATACCAGCAGCTCAGGGTAGACGAAGCCACGATGGCTCAAACCATCGTAACGCACCAGGGAGCTTTCAAATGTAAATGCCTGCAATTTGGGGTTAGTGTAGCCCCGGGTATTTTCCAGAGCCTAATGGAGCGGATGCTCCAGGGGCTGCCAGGGGTGGTACCCTATTTTGACGACGTACTTATCTCCGCTTTGGATCAAGCTGAGCTCATCAATAAATTAAGAGCAGTCCTGACCCGTTTCCACCAAGCGGGGCTGAAGCTCAAACAAGAGAATTGTAGGATAGGGGTTCCCAGTGTAGAATTTTTGGGGTATCTAGTTGATTCCAGAGGCATCCATCCTACTTCATCCAAGGTAGAGGCAATTAAGAAAGCCCCCATGCCCTCTTCTAAGGCTGAACTGGAAGCCTTTCTGGGACTGCTTAATCTTTATTCCATTTTTTTACCCCATGAGGCGTCTTTGGCAGAGCCTCTTCATAGGCTCCTGGACTCCAAAACGCCCTGTCATTGGGGGTCTAAAGAAGCCCAAGCCTTTAGGGCAGTTAAGGATATCCTTATATCCAAGTCTTTATTAGTGCAGTACAGTGACTACCTACCATTAACATTGGCGTGCAATGCATCACCTTATGGCATTGGGGCTGTTCTGAGTCACATTTTACTTAATGGCTCAGAAGCCCCAATTGCCTATTATTCGCGCACACTCTCAACAGCTGAAAGAAATTACAGTCAGCTGGATAAAGAGGCCCTAGCTGCTGTAGCAGGGGTAAAGTGGTTTCACGATTACGTTTATGGTCATTTTTTTCACTTAGTGACCGACCATAAACCCCTCTTGGGTCTTCTGGTGGGGGATCGCCAGACTCCTCAGATTTTGTCTCCAAGGATGTCCAGATGGACACTCTTTCTAGCGGCCTATAATTATCAGCTTCAATATAGATCAGGAAAAAACTTGGGGCATGCTGATGCCCTCAGTCTCTGCCCTCTGCCAGCGCCAGTTTTGGACCCTGCTCCTGCAGTTTTGGTCCTCTTAGTTGAGGAGTTGGCCATGCTAGTATCCGCCCGGGATATTGCCAGGATCTCTGCCTCAGACCCCATACTGGCTCAGGTGTTGGACTAGGTGCGCAGGGGGTGGCCACTGGGGCCAGAAGATCCTGAGTTTCACCCCTATTATATAGGGCAGCATGAGCTGTCTGTCCTTAACAGGTGCCTGTTATGGGACAATAGGGTGATAGCTCCCCCAAAGCTTAGGTCACCAATTTTAAGTTGCCTGCACACTGCTCACCTGGGCATTGTGCACATGAAGGTTTTGGGTCGAAGCTATGTGTGGTGGCCAAAGATTGACCAGGAAATAGAAAGCTGGGTAGCCACCTGCCAGCAGTGCCAGCAATCTAGACCGGCTCCCCCTTCTGTGCCCATCAGGGAATGGGACATGCCCTGGGCTCCATGGGCATAAGTCCATTTGGACTTCGCCGGCCCGTTCTTGGGACAGAACTTCTTGGTCTTCGTAGATGCTTACTCAAAGTGGGTGGAGCTGGCACCTATGCCCTCCACCACTTTGGAGCTGTAATTAGGGTGCTGGGGAGGCTATTTGCGACCCATGGGTTGCCCGACATGGTGGTAACTGACAATGGGCCCCAGTTCACGTCGGCACCCTTCCAAATGTTTTTAGGCCAGCATGGCATACAACATGCCTCAACGGCCCCATTTTACCTGGCTGGAAATGGGCTGGCAGAATGAACCATCCGGTCGGTTAAAGAGACATTGGGCCACAAGCTGTCCCAATACCTCCTGGCACAGCATACAACTCCGTGCCCAATCACCAAGCAAAGTCCCGCAGAACGGCTTATGGGTCATTAGCTCCGGACAACCCTGGACTGACTACACCCTGGTTATGCAGCAGAGAAAAGCCCCCTTGCAGGCAACTCCACAAGGGCCTTTAATGTGGGAGACCCAGTCTATGCCCAAAACTATGGGGCTGAACCAAGGTGGCTTCCCAGACAAATCATGCAATTAACTGGACCCTACTCTTATAGGGTCCAGCTCAGTGATGGGCAAATGTGGCGCTGACACATCAACCAGTTCAGACGGCGAGCCACCAGTGCAGCAGACCAGCACCAGGTGCAGGCCCAATCCTGCCCCGGGAAACTAATACCAACAGAGGCTGCTCCAGCGCAAACAGAATCGCACGCAACACCCCCCACCGATGCGTTCTTGTCACCAGACTTATCTGAGAATCCGGTCAGTCCTGCAGCGGTCAAGTTTCCCGCCGACTCAGCTGCGCAGTCTCCTGAAGTTCCACAGGACTCTTCACCAACTTCTCTTCCTTTGGCCACCGCCCCTGAACTAAGACAATTGGGGTAGAGCTGACACCGGCCTGTGTACTTGGCTGACTACGCATGTGCTAACTGGGAGGAGAGGGGTGTTAGGTCCTCGAGGCTACAACACCATTGACTATCATTGCCGGCTCCTGATTGGTTAAGACATGAACAGCCAGCTGGCACGGGAATGCAGCCATTCTATGGTTCAGAGTCTGACAGCTCTGGTATAAAAAGGGCTGTCAGCTGTCAAATGTTGCTGTTTGCCGGTTCGAGGTTTGCCTTGCACTTTGCCTTGTTAAACTTTTAATAAAGGTTGTGTTAGCTTCAACCTGCCTTGCCTCAGTTCCTGTCTGCCTCGTTCTCCCTACAGAACACTTATGTTTTTTTTTAAAAAAAATATTCAAATCAGTGGTGCAATTCAACAGGTTCTGACAGGTTCTGGAAAACCGGTAGCGGAAATTTTGACTAGTTCAGAGAACCAGCAAATACCACCTGTGGCTGGCCCCAGAGAGGGGTCGGAATGGAGATTTAGCAATATCCTTCCTCTGCCACGCCCACCAAGCCATGCCTACAGAACCGGTAGTAAAAGAAAATTGAATTTCACCACTGATCCAAATCCACTCATTTCATCAGTGGTATGGAATGTGGTCACAGTTACTTTGCAGGGAGTGCAGAAAAGATAGAAGGAAGAAAGGAGGAAAGGCATACCTCCCTACAAAAAGTCAAACTTGCTTTGTATGTTAATTATAGACAATACTAAAGTTTTTTTTCCTGAGGGTCCCTGTCAGATGAAAGCTTTACAATCTTCCGTCCCTGCTTCCCTGATGAAAAACAATTATGAACACAAGAAAATGTCTATATTTCTGGAGTAGATTATCATCTGCAAGAGCTTAAATATGTTAATATTTAAGGTGCTGTAACTTAAGACCCTCAGATTGTTTACTTGCTTTTTATTTTTTAAATATTTATTTACTTTGCTACAACAAACTGACACAATTAATCCCTTTAGAAGGTTTTATATCATTATTGTTTGATTAGGTTGGAAGCAGGCAAATTTAAGAAGAGCTACCGGTATACGGGCGAAAATTGAAATGGTAGTGATACATTGATATGACCATTAGAAAAAGTGGCTCCATTTCTGTTTATCTGTGGACTTCAAGAAACTTGCCGCTGCCAAAGGCTAATTGCCAACATTAATCACTGTCATTTTAATCTGTGAGAAAGCAGTCTCCCATCTGTACCAAAGACAAAATAGTTCCAAGAACTGGAACAAAATGAACACCAGTAGCATTGATGCTATTAAGGGGGGAAATGGCCTTAATGCACAAGGGGAACCTCTCCTGGCTGATTGTCCCTGAATCTGTTTCCAATTAGGCTCTAAAAAAAAAAAAGGCTCAGCAGACAGGCTGATCTAAAGATTGCATGATGACGGACACAGTTGATAGTAGCTTAATTTTAACCATTACTTCAGACAAATTAGGTAGATCATGCACTCTTGTCAGAGCCATTTGGAACAAATTAGGCTGTGGGTTTATGGGCTGTTTTGAACATCCCAATTCCCTGGTCATGGCAATGGAAACAGATGTCGTGAGGCGATTCTCCACAGGTCTTCAGGAAGGAAAGTGTTTGCTTTCTCATTGGGGAGGAAAAGAAAGACCGGGGCTGCTCTAGTGATGAGAACAAAATTGTAGGTATCCTATCCCATCCCCAGCTGGATTCTGGCAGTATATCAATTTGAGAAATAAAATTTGCTGAGTAAATCAGCCTTTTTTGGCATAATTATTATTTTTAAAGTAGAACCATGTTTCATAATTTGGTCTTGTCAGAGTGCAAAGATGCAAATATTTGAGGTTTCTTCCCCTGATTATTTTCTGCCCCTTCTTTGGCCTGAAGAGCCCTTTGCCTCAAACAATTAAGCAGATCTTTTCCACGTGGACAGAAACTTTTATTTGATGAAAGCTGATTCTCATGAACTTGAATGTCATGCCCCAAACCACTTCCTGCACTTACCCAGGACCGAAGGAGGCCTACGAGTCCTGGATTAAGGCCAGGAAAAATGGTCTTGTCTGTTGACAAGATAAAACTCCTCAGCTTAATCCAGTAAAATGGAAATGATTTCTTTAGGTGGTTCATCCCAGTATAAACTGGTTGATTAAATAGGGAAGAGGTTAAATAATTATGTTTATTAAAAAGGGATATGTTGCTGACATGAAAAATATTCATTAATCACTCCTTAATATGAGGTGAGGAGATTTGCTTGATTATAAGCATTAGCCACTTTTAAGGTTGCCCAACTAGAAGTTGGGGTCTTTCTAACCCAGGTCTAACATTGTTTTGGAAAGACACTAAATCTGAGTGAACAACCATGGTCTGACTGACAGTCCACATGTGCAGCAAAGTCTATAGGCTGACACCTATAGACATTTCCTGGGGGTTTTCCCTTCATTTATTCTGCACTCCTATGCCACATATCCTACTTGATATGTCAGGCACAGAGTGAAGCAGGAAAGGGAAAATTGCTGCAAGGGAGTGATAATATTAGCAGCACTTAGATGCAGAGCATGGATTAGAATAGGCAAAAATGGTGCTGCTCCCATAAACTAAGAAATAAAACAGTAGAAAGTAACACCACGTGAAAGTCCTTGTGAGAAGAAGCTACAAAAAATGTGGAATGCATTTATATGAGATAAACAATAAAATAAGTAAATGTGAACAGGTCTATAGTTCTTTCAAAGACTCGTTAAACCAGTGTATAAAAAAGAAGCATGTGTAATGCCTCACCACTCTTATCAAATGCCAGTTAGGTGTAATTACATGAGCAGATACAATTGTGGGAGCCAGGTGTGAGATCTCTCTGGCAACCTACGCCATGGAGGGCAATGCCTAGCAGTGTGGGGGAAAGAGCATGGCAACTGCAGCCTAATGAGGCAGAGAAGGGCTGGGCAGATGGTAGTTTATGATTTCATGATCACCAACATAATCACTGAGGCATTGTAGATGGCTCACATGGCAAGACGTGTGTCAGGAGAAGAGTCAAAACACTACTTTGAACTTGAACAGTTACATATGAATTTAATCTGCTCCATTACATTAGGGCAAGCCAAGCCACTGACTGAAGGAGTTGTCATAACATTATGCCCTCTAAAAATGGTTAGTGGGACGTCCTTGTCCTGTAGGTAGGAGACATGAGGATGAGCCCATCTGTTAACTGATACAAAAACAACATTCCAAACTAGGGCTGTCACTCCTGGCCCACAGGACGGATGTGTCACGCGCTGGCCATGCCCATGCCCGGTTTAGCAAAGGGGTGGAAAGTGACCCTGCTGTGACAACATGAGTTTGATATCCCTGTTCTAAACCATTGACTAACCTCTGATGTCATCGCATGCCACTTTTTCCATTCTATCCTTTATCCTCTTTTTAACAAATGATTTTAAATAGCAACCTTCTACTGATTATCATTCAGAAAAAAGTGTATACGCGGTCAGTCCAGTGAGACTGCAGTTTTATAGCAGTTTTATTCATTTATACACATTCCCATTCTACTTTTTATATGCATCTCTTTGTTTATTAAAAGTGCTTGATAAAAGTACTGTGATAGCATTCACAGTGAGAGAAATGGCAGCTTCAAACTTCTGTTTCCTGGTTCCAGAATGTCCCAGAACTACGGTACATCCAGTTTTATGTCTTTTGGGCCATAGTTGTCAATGTTGTACTAGTGAGCTCTTTTTTCTCTTAGGCTTGCTGGTATCTGTATGGGCTTCTACAGTAGTTGCTATTTTGTCTTACATTAATACTTTAATTTCACATCCTTACAGCCTGAGTAAAATCAGATAATTAGTATCCACTTTGCCATGGGAGTCCATAGCATACTTCCTTGGGACAAAAGCAATCATTTTCTTGACCAGCGTGGGAACTGATGATAACTCTGTGGGAGAGACAAAACCAGATCCCAAAGTCACAGCCAAAGCAGGGGGAAAATTCAAACTTCAGAGGTTGAAAAATAAAATGAAAGAATGAATACTCAGGGGAGGGAATACTTTCTGCATGGAAAACAAATATCCTCCATTCAGCTCCATTCTGCTTTATACAGAACAACACAGAGTTGAAAATAAAAAAGAAGAAAGGGACGACAAAAGCTGTTAAAGGGAGAATATGAAGAACTGTACTTTAAATGTTTATGTAATCTTTCAGTATCAGAGAATAACCGAAAATAGTGCTATCAGTCCAGCCCTATATAAACTGCTTTCTCTCTTGCCCCATAAGGGTCTCCTGCTTGAGCAGGGGGTTGCACTAGAAGACCTTCAAAGGCCCTTCCAACTCTGTTATTCTGTTTGATCTCCATGTATCTTTTCCTCAAGTTCCACTACCTCAAGGAGATAGTCAGCTAATTTCTGGCCTTACCAATTTTCTCGGCCATACCAATTCTCCGGCTGTTTTTCTATTCATGAATAGACACCTTTATCTGATCATATTGAGCAGTAGAGGGAAGTACATTTTGCTGAAATGGCGATAGGACCATGAAACTGCTGTCTGAGGCAATCTATATGTTCCTAGTTTTGTCTAGTCCTAATCCAAAGTGTACGGTACCATCTAACTGCTATTTACAGTTGGAAATATATATGAGACTTGCATCCATTATTAGTTGGATTTAGCAAGTCATTGGCATCAGTTTCAGGTAAACTGCACGTATTTTTAGTCCTTCCAAATAAGGCTTTTCCTCATCACCAAGTTAAGCTGTTGTCCACTAGTCCTTGAGCCATCAGAAAACTACACTACTGTAAATTTTGTTACCTTCATCCTTCCCTTGTCATCATGGCACTAAATAGAGCAGTCCTTATTTACAGTACACAGTGCACTTCAATGTTAGAGATTGGAGAATTCCCTTGCTCAGGGTTCTCCATCAAACTCAACCAGCCAGTGGGGAAACACTTAACACACAACAGGGTTGGGAACAGGGCTATGGAGAAGATAAACCTTGATAAATGGCTAGAAGGTAGGTTTAAACTCTGTTAAAACTCATTCTATTGTAGCAACTATATTTCATAGACTAGTTGGTAACCTGATTATTCACCATGATTAGCTGATAATTGGGCTCATTTTGGTCATGGTTAATGTTCTTCCATATAACAAAAGGGGATTGCAGTGTGAAATAGCAAATGTCTTATTCACTCACTTTACGTCATCCCATGGCCCCTCTTCACTGCCATTGCTATTCAGGTCTCTGAACTGTGTATTGATTCAGAGACTTGGAGTCTACAGAGGGTGGAATTGGCTTGAAAAAAAAATGGAATTTCATACCACCAAAAGATACATAGTTTTGAAGTTCACAGCATAGGTACTGGGGGGAAAGGAGTATATCTGCACTAGCTTAATATGACCTCTAGGAATGTAGTGTGCCAAATAATTTCTGCAGCAAAATCATATTATCTTCAAAGGAAGAATACTACTTTAAAATTAGAATACCTAAGGACAATTTACGGCTGTGTTCAATTAAATACATTATGATGGCATAGGAAGGAGGTTGTTGGGCCATATTTTTGCTATAGTTAGCTTCAAGTGAGAGAAGGCTAAGAAAAGTTACAGAACTGATGAACGAGATTATAAAGAGGTTGTAAAATAATGAATAAGGTAGAGCAATGATTCAATAAAAGACTGTTCAGGTAGTACCAATCTTCTCTGACTTGTTGATTTAAAGAATATGCCTTTATATTTTTTATATGTTTTCATTTTAATATTTGCAGGCCTTCCCCAGAAGAAGCTTGGCAGTGGCGCAATTCCTTGGAAAAGCTCCTTCAAAACCCTTGTAAGTCTTTGTAACGATAACCTATTTATCCTAAGAATAATAATTTTTTGTAGGCCATGAGAAATTACATTAAAGCATTGCTATGTCCTCTATGGAAGAGTGCTAAGTTTGCAACTGCAATAATAATTTATTGCCATTTTTGTCATTTAGTATATTTGCATGAATTTTATATGCAGTATAAAATTATATCAGCCTTTATCCCAGATCAGAAGCAGAAAAATCAGAGTATACCTGGGATATATTTATATCACACCAACTCAGTCTCATCACCTGCATGTATATCATATATTAACCTTGGTTGGTTTAGTCTTTTTGTGCCTTCACAACCTTTTGCTAATCCAGCCTATTTGGTTTAATAGAATAAAATGATTAGAATGAACTGGAAGGCTCCTTGAAGGTCTTATAGTCTAGCCCCCTGCTCAAGCAGGAGAACGTATACCATTTTAAATAAGTGACTGTCTAGAATCTTTTTAAAAACATACAGTGATGGAAGGCTCACAATTTCTGGAGGCAAGCTTTTCTGCTGTTTAATTTTTTTCACTGTTAGAAAGTTTCTCTTTAATTCCAGGTTGCTTCTCTAATGTAGCATACAAATCCAGAAAAGCAGGCTAAGTGCATTGTATGAACCAAATCGTGTATAAAAAAGGCTATAATAAAGAAATGAAACTGTGGGAAGTCCATTATGTTTCAGGCAACTACGCATACATGAATTTGTCCCATATGCAAGAGTATGAAGCAAATTCAGTTTCCACTGAAGGCTGTAGGGAGAATGTGGGTGAAGGCAGGAACTGAGAAAGTATGTCTCCCCAGATAAGAGTCAGCCCAGGGTAACGTACTGACGTTAACAACAAAATCACATTTCCTCCCCCTCCCACCCACCACATTCCATGTTCAAAATGCAAGAGGAGTTCAGTTCAATTTTTCTTCAACTCTGAAGACATTTTCTTCCTCTACCCTCTAAATCTAATAAGACTCAATACACTTCTACTTTCCTGGTTTCTGAAACCAAAAACTGTCATCTATAGCAGAGATTTTCAAATTTGCTCAAGTTGTATGTCAAACCTGATTTTTTTTTAAAAAACCAAATAATCAAGAGGGTGGGATCTTTGTATTTTAGCTGATAAGCCCCCCCCCTTCTCTATACTGTATCTTAGTGAGTAAAATACAGGTAGTCCTTGACTTACGACCAGAATTAAGTCCAAAATTTCTATTGCTAAGCAAGAACAGTTGGTAAGTAAGTTGCACCCCATTTTATGACCATTTTTTGCCACAGTTGTTAAACAAATCAATGTAGTAGTTAAGCGAGTCTGGCTCCCCCCCTCTCTTGAATTTGCTTGTCAGAATCCAGCTGGGAAGGTTACAAATGGTGATCACATGACCCCAGCGCATGCAACCGTCATAAATACATGCCAGTTTCCAAGCACTTGCATTTTGATCACGTGACCATGGGGATGCTACAGCAGTTGTAAGTGTGAAAAACAGTCCTGTCACTTTTTTCAGTGCTACCTGCATATGTAAGCTGCTGAGTATAGAGCTGACTTAGGAAAAGTAAATCAGCTCTATACTCAGCAAAAGTATGTTCCAGGTTGAGAATTACCTGTAATTAAAACTCTATGCAAAGAACTGGGCGGGAGGGGGGGTTGAAGGCTTAGTCTCTTGTGGACAGTTTTTCCCTATTCCTTGTGACAAGGCTAAGGGGAAAAAATGCTCTCTGTAAGGACGTAAGGAAAAAGAACTTTACGCAAGAGTTTTCCCTTAATGTCTGGCAGGAAGACTAAGGAAAAAGAGTTTTCCACCCTGGGTCAAAAGGGGAACTAACAGAAAACTCTCTGCAATGGTCAAAAGTGGGGGGGGGGGGTAGACTCTCTGAAAAACCTCAAGCTATTATACAGCACAATATCATACTTAGCTATGCTGCATGTAAATGCCGGTAAGTCCAGCTACTTAGATTTACAACACTACCAATAAAATTACTTTTATGGCAGAGTGTTGCATTGACGGTATCATCAACGATTTCTATTTCTTGCCTTTTATTATTTTATATTATAAATTATAAATTCAAGACTGGCAAAAGAGGTTACAGCAGCCTGAGGAAACAGGTTACCTCTATCACGTTTATTGATAAACTTCATTGATAGTGCAGTTAGATGTGGTAAATGGTAAATGCAGCACGTCATTTTATATATATTGATATATGAATATGTATTTATCTCTGAGCACAGTACATAATTTTATATATATTAATATATAAACTCCCACAGTTACTGTGTTTAAGCCAGGTTTCGCTTGACCTAAACTTCTACCATTGGTTTTTCCTGCCCAGGCGTAAAACCTTGCTTTCCTCCACATTAAAATTCATTTAATTTTAATTTTAATTATTGCAATTAAGTTCACTGAAAGAAAGGGCTCTCCAACATCTTCCAAAGCATCCCTTTCCTAATCTTCAAGCAGCTCTCCCAAATTGCTGCTAGTTGAAGTTTGAATTGAATTGAATTTTGTGCTAATTGTCCTGAAATAATTCTTTGAATCTCCAGTTTAGACTTATCCTGCATTACGGATATCAATTTCATATTCCCCTCCTTTTTTTCTTCTTCTGCACTCTATCTACCTTTTTAATCCCCATACTGTCAGCGTTCCAAATATCATGCAGAATTAAATCAGAGTACAAGGCAGCGCTATCCTTCAAGTTCCTATTTAATAAGACAGACATGGCATCCTTTCCATCCATGACCTGGGGTTAAGACCCATCCTGGAGGTTCCTGACTCACACGTTGTAGTTCAACCAACAGTGGCTGGCTAGGGGTGGTGGTGTTATGTGCCAAGGTCCCCTCTGCTGGCTTGGAAGAGTTATGGGACAAGGCCCCCTCTGCTGGCTTAGATGATTTTCCCATGTTGATGGCCAAGCAGGTGCCCACTGGCATCTTTTCCATCCATAATCTGGGAAGAAAGCCCAGTTTGGTGATGCTTGATTCACAAGCTGCAGCCCAATTTCCAGTGGCTGGCTAGTGAAAGATGCTGGCCAAATCCCTTTGCTGACTGGGTTGAATTTCTCATTTTGATAGGGAATCTGTCTTCAACTCAGTTGCAGGGTAATGGGTCATTTCATTTATCACTGTTTGGAAGGAGTAATTATCTCCACTCCAGTCCTCCAGTCCATTGCAGGTTTTTCCCCTAGAATTCTTGGCTGGGGAAGGAGCGGGAGCATCACTCACGTTTAGTTGCTCAATTTGAAGGGAAATAGATATGTATTTGTGTTACAACCCCTGGTATGCCCAAAATATGGGAGGGAGCTCACTACTCCCCCTTTCTGTCCTTCGGCTCACTACAGAAGACCATCCAGGCCATTAAAAAATGGTTTTCTGCCTGGATGGTCTTCTGTAGTGAGCCGAAGGACAGAAAAGGGGGAGTAGTGAGCTCCCTCCCATATTTGGGCATACCAGGGGTTGTAACACAAATACATACCTATTTCCCTGGCTCAGCTGATAAGGAGGAGAGCCTGTGGCTTAGTGGCTAATACATCTGCCTAATATGTAATACAGCCCAGGTTCGAATCCCAGTAAGGGTATGGCTAGCTGATGAGAGCTAAATAGCTTGAAATAGATCTATACTAGTCTCCCTTTATTTATTTATCAGCACAAATACAACACAAACATAGCAAAGGCAACATTAAAAAAAAAAAGGTTTTCTGCCTGGATGGTCTTCTGTAGTGAGCCGAAGGATAGAAAGAGGGAGTAGTGAGCTCGCTCCCATATTTGGGCATACCAGAGGTTGTAACACATATATATTTATATGTGTTACAACCCCTTTATATATATGGTATATATTTAAAGTGTAATTCTACAATTGTAATTGACATTTTTAAAAATCATTTTTTCTCTGTGCAGATGGACTTGCCAGCTTCCGGACTTTCCTCAAATCTGAATTCAGTGAAGAGAACATTGAATTCTGGATTGCATGTGAAGATTATAAGAAGATCAAACTGCCTACCAAAATGGCTGAAAAGGCCAAAAAGATCTATGAAGAATTTATCCAAAGCGAGGCTCCTAAAGAGGTTAGTTATTTGCCATTAGCAGAATGGTGATAAAACCCTGGCTTTTCTTAAGAATTTGGGAATTAATCTCTTGAAGGTGTCCTCATGATTACGTTCCATTGGGTGCACACCCAAACACATATCCCTTCCCTTGTCACAGAAGAAATTGCTGGTTTCTTCCAGTTCTACACTATACTGAATAAAAACTGTATTTGTGAACGTTACAAAACAGACATCAGAGACAAGTCTAAGGAAGGTGTGCAATGGAAGATTGGTCATTAAAAATTACAGGATAATCTCCCCTCTCCCCTCCCAGGCTAACCCATAGAAAGAAAGAGGGAGATTTCTTCCCATTTGGGGTTGAGGGGCAGGAAATCTGAAGGAGTTGGTTCATCCCCACTTTCTGAGCAAGAGAGACATGTGTTTCAAGGAAGGAAATTGCCTTTCTCTCCCATGAAGTGAAGCTGGGCCTTTCCAGAGAGAGCCAAGCAGAGGATTCCCCCATGAAGGGAGGGGGGGCTGTGGGGAGGATCAAACTGGGCTAGGAGGGATCTCTGCAGATCCTCTCTGCCTCTTTCTGGTTTAGCTGAGGGTTTTAGGAAACTTCCCTTCAGATTGGGAGATATCTGCTTGTGATCCTCAAGGCTGTCCCTCACGTCTTCTCATCCAATGCAGCAGGGACGTGCGGTCAGGGGAGGCAGGGGAGGCAGAGCCTCACCTCTCTTCATGAAATAATAGTATATAATATTATATACTATATATATATATATAATATTATAATATTATATACATCCGTCAGCCGCGCCCGGGAGCTGCGGAGGCAGAAATGTTGTCGGCGCTCCCGGATGACGAAGCCACGAAAGCGACTGGAGAACGACCTCGCTGCCCCTTTCGTTGCTTTCCCATTCAGGCGGCTGCGCTTTCACCCCACTGAAGCCTTGCTGCCTGAATGGGAAAGCAACGAAAGGGGCTGCGTTTTCACCTTGCTGAAGCCTTGCTGCCTGAATGGAAAAGCAACGAAAGGGGCTGCGTTTTCACCCCGCTGAAGCCTTGCTGCCTGAATGGGAAAGCAACGAAAGGGGCTGCGTTTTCACCTCGCTGAAGCCTTGCTGCCTGAATGGGAAAGCAACGAAAGGGGCAGCGAGGACGGCTTCCCATTCAGGCAGCAAGGCTTCAGCGGGGTGAAAACACAGCCCCTTTCATTGCTTTCCCATTCAGGCAGCAAGGCTTCAGCGGGGTGAAAGCGCAGCCCCTTTCGTTGCTTTCCCATTCAGGCAGCAAGGCTTCAGCAGGGTGAAAATGCAGCTGCCTGAATGGGAAAGCAACGAAAGGGGCAGCGAGGACGGCTTCCCATGCAGGCGGCAAGGCTTCAGCGGGGTGAAAGCGCAGTTCCTTTCGTTGCTTTCCCATTCAGGTGGCTGCTCTGTCACCCCGCTCAAGCCTTGCCGCCAGGCCCCGCGGAGCTGCTTTTCCTGGGCAGCGATTGGTGAAGCCGCTTGACAACCACACAGCCGGCGCGCTGCCTCTCGGGTCGTTAGGAAGCAAACGCAAAGGAACACACCACCACGGGCCCGCGTTTGTGGGCGCCGGCGGCTGCAAGCCTTGGACAGGCTCTTCTTCTTCCTCCTCCTCTCCCACACCCCTGGGAAGCTCCTGCCCCCATTTTGTGTGTCTCCCTCCCTCACCCAGATTTTTTTCTTGGAGTCGGCGGCTCGGGAAAGGCCCGCCCTGTAGGTGAGTCTCTTGTTTGATGTGGGGCCATTCCCGGGAGCCAACAGGTCCATCCCCATCTTCCAGCTCTGCCGCACACGTGGAACAATCCTCCCACAACAGCCAATCTGAGGTGATGGGAAGGTAATGCAGCAGAGGTGGGTTTCTGCTGGTTCACCCTGGATCAGGTGAACCAGTAGTAGTGGCAGGAGGCTCTGCCCACCCACCCGGACAAGTGCGTGCATGTGCACAAGCAAACCGGTAGTAAAATAAATTGAAACCCACCACTGAACTGCAGCCCGCCCCACCTGAAGAGCTTAGTTAAGCCACAAAATTGAATGCACCAGTAAAACAGTGGGGTACCCTGACCGAGGAAACGTTGTGAGCTTTGAGGGTTCAAGTGTCTTATTTCTGCTCATGCACAGAATTCATACCGCACCTTCTCATTGGTATTCAAGGAGGCTAATTGTGGTAAATACAAATCATTTGTTTGAAAAATAAAGAGACGGATTACAATATTGATGATGAATGTAAATGAAAAGGTGATTTCCAAAGCTTTCCTCCCCCACCAAGTGAAACCTGATCCAGCTCCCAGACTGGGACATCTTGAGATGCTCATCTTTCTTTCCTGGTCTTCCGCAGAGGAAGATAAAGCTGGCAAAGCCCATGGGGCAGTGCAGGCCACCTCTGTGAGGTGCTTTGGGGTGGGGGTAAGATAGAGAAGCTGATCGTTGAGGCTCCAGCCAGTCCCCACCCCCTCCCGTCCACCAGATTCCCCAATCCAGAGCAAGGATTCCTCAATCCAGGGCAGGGATGCTCTCCTTACATCTCCCACCCACCTTCTCTTGACATTTAGGCCACTTCGCAGCCCTAACATTCAAGCCCTAACACCATCACTAACCCTTTTGGTATATCGTTTTCTTATACTTAAAATAGTCACTAGGGCAAAGAACGGGTTGTTAAATTATTTGAATACCACCACTGAAAGAATAAGCATGCAAGCAGTAAGCAGGAAGACCTTCAACTCCTCATCAACAGAGTCTCAGAAATATCGGAAAAATACAGCTTGAAGCTTTACACCTCAAAAACCAAGATCATGGTCATAAGCAAACAACCCATTAATTTACCATTGATAAATTAGGAAAGAATACCACTACAAAAAGTTGAAAGGATCACATATCTCAGTTTTAATTTACATGAAAGCTGGGACATGATCAATGAAGTAAAGACAAGGATAGAGAAAGCTTGAACAGCATTCTTCAAAATGAAAAAGGTCTACTGCAGCCACGACATAAGCCTAAGACTGAAAATCAGGCTTGTCAGATGCTACATCTTTTCTATCCTGCTCTAAGGAGTAGAGAGTTGGTCTCTGACAGAAAGCCACTTGAAGAAACTAGAAGCATTTGAAATGTGGATTTTCAGATGGCTGTTACGTATAAGTTGGGTTGACAAAATCACAACTGAGGAGATGATAAGCCACCTGGGAAAGCAAAGGAAAATCATCAAAGCCATTAAAAAGCGAAAGTTATAGTACTTTGGACATGTGATGCAACACCCAGAAAAATATGGCATACTTCACTTAATCCTACAGGGAAAAAATGAAAGCTA
The DNA here is from genome assembly GCF_964273705.1 of Natrix helvetica. Classification (NCBI taxonomy): domain Eukaryota; kingdom Metazoa; phylum Chordata; class Lepidosauria; order Squamata; family Natricidae; genus Natrix; species Natrix helvetica. The sequence continues at coordinate 62,687,556 of NC_138549.1, read as the reverse complement.
ATGAGGTCCAGGCAGAAGAACAACATCATGGCTTCAAAACCCAAGGGACTGGTTTGAACAAAGCTTGGCAGCACTTTTTTGTGCAGCTGTTGACAAAAATAGGATTGCCGACATGATAACCAATGTCCGATGATGGATATGGCACAAGAAGAAGAAGAAGACTGAAAGAGTCAATGAGCTGGAAGGCAAGATGAGGCAAGAATTTCATTAGTGAGGTTATACACTGTCTCTGAAGCACAAAGCGGTGGTAGAGTGCTATTTTTAAAGTGGCATCTCCAAATTTAAGATTAAAACAGCATTGCCAGATTATGATCATAAAGCACTGGTGCTGTCATTATACAATTAGTGGAGGAAGGGTATTATTTTGCACCACTACCAGGGGTATATCATAATCCCTATAGTTTGATTTGATGACAGTTAGCTTCATTATTTCTAACATTTCTAACAAAAAATCTATTTATGTGAATCCAATGTGTTTTTTTTACTTCTTGTTATAAATATTAAACATATATTTATTTCAATTGTACTTTACCAAGGGATATTTATTAGCTATTATCTTCATATATGGAATTGCTATTAGCTTCATTTTTTTCCACCAGGGAAGCATTTTGGCAAATGCCCTATGTAAAGTATATTGTTGGCTTGATTTATGTGAGATAATGTGTCCTATGTAATTCTTACAGCTCTATCTCCCTCTTGTCAGGTGAATATTGACTATTTCACCAAGTCAGTGGTCATGAAGAACCTGGTGGAACCATCTGTAAGCACTTTTGACCTGGCCCAGAAGAGAATCTTCATGCTGATGGAGAAGGATTCCCTGCCCAGATTTGTGCGATCCAACTTATATGAAGAGTTAGTAAAGTAACAGTGTGGCGAGCTGTGCAAGGCATTGGTACACCAGCACAGGGTCATTGCTTCCTCCATTCACTAGTAATCAACATGTGTTATTTATATGGATAGTTGCTTTGCTTTGTATTTATTCCAGGCTTTGAAAACTCAAAGTCTGTGTTGTTAAACATAGCAACCATGCTATACTGTTTTGGTTTTTATTTTACTTCCTTACCCTTCTTTTTATCTCCGCTACTCAATGTTGCTGGCATAAAATTGGCTTAGATAATACCAACCAAAAATATGACACCAATTATTTATCTGCAAAAAACCAAATTGTTTGTATGACGTTCTATCTGCTTTGATATCAAGTTTGTAGAATCAAGGACAACCCAGATTTTAGAATCTTAGGGATATACCATCTGTCCTAAAAAGAATTCTGACCTGGGTAGCCTAAAAGCATTGTTCAGTTAGCAAGTTAGCAATCAGATACACAATATACACATAGTTTTCAATCCATGTGACAAATATATGTTATTGCCTCTGATAAGCAATCACAAGTTAACCAGTAACTTCACAGTGTCATAGACAAAACAAAGGAGAAAGCAACATGTATTAAAGAAGGAAAAATCAAGTCTCTACTGTATGTGTCACACATCACTCATAGCTATGGAGAAGATAGAAAACACATGACTTAGTCAAGGGAATACAAAACAAAAATACAGCAATAAAAATAATGTCGTTTGCTTGTTATATTCTCTCAGTGAACTGTATTTCATATTACTACCAGAAATAATGCTCTCACAAGATTTTAACTCAACAATTTAACAGGTAAGCATCTCATTTGACTGCATCCATTTCTGATAACAGCTAGTATTTGCTATGCCGTCATGAACCAATGTAAACAAACTAGTAAATATCAGCATTTGCTACATAAATTAAGGAAATATTTAACAACATATCCCTCAAATGAAACCAAGTTACCTTAATATGAGAATCCTTGAATTATATTTGCAGTTTCTGGCAAGAAAGTGATGATTTTGGGTTTATGAAAAAAAACCCTAAAGTTAAGGATATGCGAAAGAGCAATTATATTTTACGGGAATTAAATAATCAACTGATCAGAATTAAGCGGTTGATCAAAATCCTGGGCTAATTTGTTACTAAAAGAGCAGCTTGATAAAAAATCATAAATTGATAGATACCCTTACAACTAGCAGACAGTAGACATCATACAATAATGAAACAGTTACAACATTCATTTTTAAATAAAAAGTCTCTTCACAGAAGCTGAAGAATGTTGATTTGGACAATTTGTCACCCATCAAACTAAATGCATTCCACTAAACCAGGGGTGTCCAAACTTGGGAACTTTAAGACTTGTGGACTTCAACTCTGGGAGTTGAAGTCCACAAGTCTTAAAGTTCCCAAGTTTGGACACCCCTGCACTAAACTTTGCCCACTACTTCATTAAATCTTCTATTTTTGCAAATGTGATCAGTCAATAAAACCAGATTTTAAGTTTCTTATGGAATATACACAGTTTAGGGCATTTCAGGTTGTGAAAGTTCTATCTATTATTAAATAGAGAATATTCATCTTGGAATAGCAGTGATGGATTCAGAATCCATTCTGCAGTGCTAAGGATGTGAGGTAAATTCAAACCCTGTGCTAAATGCTATTACTAAAATACTTAGGGAAGGGGTAAGACTGAGAATAAATCAGTGTAGCCGCCTAAACAGTATGACTTGTTTAACAACCCAGACCTTTTTTACTTCTCTTATCTATTTCTTTTCAGTATTAAATTTATAAGTGTTATATTTTTATAATGGCCCTGCACAAATTCCAGTGCCCATGCACAGCTTTAAATAACCTCCCTGAAATCTTATGAATTACGATAAAAATATTTAAGCTGAACCTTAAGCTGAACCTGTCTATCACACACTTCCCAAAGTATTATTTCACCACACACTTTAACCACAATATTTAAATCTTCTTGTAATATATGTACTAGTAAGATCAAGGTATTTAGCCGGCAGTGACATGAATAGAAAAGGCATCCAGATAGAATTGAAAAAATGCATTTAAAATAAATAGACCAATTGTTCTAGTTTAAAAAATCAATTAACAGTCAAAGCCTCTACTTTGAAAAATGCCAGTCAACCATTCAATACAGGTGAGAGAGTGACTAAATCTTTCAATGCTTCTTTGCCCATTGCCATTGGCTGTGCTGGCTGATAGCCAGGACAATTTCATGTCATGGCAGGATGTGCACAGACGTCAGTTTCAAGTTGTCGTTGTCTAACATCATCCAACTAGAGGTTGATTTAAATTCCTCTCTAATGTAATATTATTTTCTGATTTTTTTCTCTCTCAGACATGCAAATGGTTGTAATATTTTATTTTTATCAAAAGGGGAGGTAAGCCATAATTGCTACCATGCCCCTTTGCCCGTGGTGGTGGGAGTGCTTTATCGCACACCTCCTTTTTTTCTCCACCTGCCCGAACGAGTAAAGGAGGCAGGCGGAAAAAGAAAGGAGACTCACATTTACACCAGCTATCACCTGCCTCCTTTCTTTCTCCGCCTGCCCGAACGAGTGAAGGAGGCACTCACTGGCCACTAAACCACCCGCTCGCCTGCATTCAAACCAGCCCGCTTCCTCTCTCTTGGCATGGGCTCTCTGGAGGGGGAGGGAAGGTCCCTCCCAAGACCTCGCTTGTCCTGGCGGCACCCAGCGATAGCAGCTGAGCGAGGGAAGGAGGAATTCTGGGAGTTGAAGTCCACAAGTATTAAAGCTGTCAAGTTTGAACACCCCTGGAGTTTTTTTGTAAAAGGTTAGGGGTGCAAGGGTCTTGTAACTTGATAGCTTGCACACTTCAAATGCCAGAGTTCCTGAGCCAACATGACTGGAGGAGGAATTCTGGGAGTTGAAGTCCACAAGTCTTAAAGCTGTCAAGTTTGAACATCACTGGGGTTTTTTTTCTAAAGGGTTAGGGGTGCAAGGGTCTTGTAACTTGACAACTTTAAGACTTGCGTGCTTCAAATGCCAGAATTTCTGAGCCACATTTTGGTTGCTAAGCAACAGTGTTGTTAAGTGAGTTTCACCACATTTTACAAGTTGGCCACTCCCACCCGGTCACATGATTGCCAAGCCACTCCCACATAGTCACATGATCATCAAGCCACTCCCATAAAACAGGCCACACCTACAGAATAGGTTCTAAAAAAAATTTGAAACCCACCACTGGAGCAACCCACCACTGATCTTGCATCTCTCTTCTTAGAGTGCTCTCAATTGAATGAGCATTTAATAGCTTAACAAATGTAGATTTGGCCTGTTAACTATATCCAAAAAGATAAGTGCCAGAAAATTTCACCAGCCAGGTCATCATTTCCAGTTCTCTTGAACTGCTCAAATAAACAACATCTGTTCCCCCAAGCTAGAAATATTAGCAAACTATCTTGGCCTTTTAAGAAAAGTCAAATTGAAAGGAAATACCACAGAATAACTACTCTACAATGCTTTAAATATTTTCTTCTCCTGAAAAAAAAAAGATTACAAAATGAGAGATTGAGTTTGTGAAATTGTGAGGGGATTACTACGTGATTATTTTCCAGGGTCCATTTTGGAGAGCACATCCATCCTACTGACTCACACGTCATTAAGATCCTGGAGGGAAATTTTCCAGTTACAGGCATAGCAACTGGTGCTCTAGGCAAGCCATGCAATTGGTTCCCCCACTCTCAAACCCTAAGGGTAGATTTCTATCCTGAAGTCTGAAGGAGTTTGTCAATAGGTTTAACCCAGCAGGCCACGCCCCTGAACCGATCCCCCTGTCACAGGTTGCTCACCCTGCCCATTCAATTGCCACTCGCTTGTGCAGCCTCTTTGAATACTGGCTGTCAAAGAGGCTGGCAGCTGACCACAGGCCACTGAAAAATCCTCCAGTCAGCAAAAAATGGACTGCTGTTGCTGCCATCTTCTTCACGCATGCCCATCCCATTGCCTTCCTGCATGCGCAAAGAAGATGGCAGCAACAGCAGCCACTTTTTTGCCGACCAAAGGATTTTTCAGTGGCCTGCGGCTAGCTGCCAGCCTCTTTGAGAGCCGGTATGCAAAGAGGCAGCAGCTGGGAGGCTTCTTTGTCAGCCAGCTGCTTCCCAACAGCATCGGCTAGCTGGGCCCCTCCGAAAACTTGCCTTCCGGGATGGACCAGCCACCACGGAAGGAAAGCAACCAAGGAGGTGGGGGGGCAAGAAGTGGGGAAATGGGGGTGATTAGTGAAGGGAGGGTGGATAAATTTTTCCTACCTTTTCCGGTGGGCGTGGCTACGTGGGGGCATGTGACTGAGTGGGAGTGGGCATGGGTGTGAGTGATGGCATGTTGGCCATGCCCACTCAGTCACATGCCTCCCCCCACCTAGCCACACACACCAAGCCAGTAGCAAAAACTTTTGAATCCCACCCCTGGGGTATAGGGTTTGGATTCAAATGTATATATATGATAATGATACAAACTTCTCTAGTGTATTATGATATTATTCTCAGTGGCTTTTGTGGGTTCGGGCTCATTCTGGATAGAAAGCACTGTAATTATAATTGTACAAGATTTGAATCAGTTGTGGCTATGAGAATTCTGTACAAAAGGTTTACCTTTAGGAGTTGCTCTGTTTTAATTCCATATACATATATTTATAGAGCACAGTTTTAAAGCAGCTTCAACTTTTGGTTGAAGGAGAAATGAGAAATGCTGGCAAATAATTTCAAAATAAAGTTTGTGTCTTTTCCAATCTGAATAGAAAACAGTGATAATATCAGTGGAATCTGATCAAGGATAATCAGGTCCAGGGTCTCTCAGTCATCTACTAGAGGATACAGTGTACCAAGGGTTGGCCCATCCATCCAAACTATGGAGACAATATGCTATGGTGTGAAATAAAATAGAGAGCTCAATTTCAAGGAGGAAAAAAAATATCAAATCTTGCCTTAGGGTTTGAGAGTGGAGAATCAATGGCATGGTTTGCTTTGGGCGCCAGTTGCTAGCAACTGGATTAGAGACATCACTGTGGGTGGCTTGTTAGCAGCACATTTCAGACCTAGTGTTTCTCAAGGTAAATGAATATGGTATGGGATGTAGGTTCAGATGGTCCAATATACTTTTCTCTTGTTCTTCCTGCCTCTTCTTTAACTCTCGGGTGCATGGCACAAATGAGATCTTCGTATTTTATTCTGATGTCAACAACTGTGAGGTAGATCAGGCTGAGCAAAAGAAAGCTGTTGAAGGCTGTCCAATAAATTCCCTGACTGATTTTCAACATCCAAAGCACAAAACTCCAGGTGACAATCTGCTTCTCACTTCAAAGCCACAACTAAAGCTAACATCTGCGCAGCACTTAATAAAACTAATGGAATACCCTCAAACATTCTTCATATTTGTAATTGCTATTGAAGACCAAAAGATGTGAATTACAAAGAAAGATATTAGTTTCAAAGAAATTTAGGGTGCTGTGCTCTACAAAATGGATTCTCAGTAGCAATAGCACTTAGACTTACATGCTGCTTCACAGTGCTTTACAGTCCTCTCTAAGCAGTTTACAAAGTCAGCATATTGCCCCCAACAATCTGGGTCCTCATTTTACCGACCTTGGAAGAAGGATGGAAGGCTTGAGCCGGTGAGACTCAAACTGCCAAACTGCAGTCAGCCGGCAGTCAGCAGAAATAGCCTGCAGTACTGCATTCTAACCACTGTGCCATTATGGCTCCAGTAACCTCCAAAATGCCATTAATAATAAGTTCTCTTGATATTCCTGGATTTTCTTTAATTGAGACTATTTTCTCAATGGAAAGGAGATAAAGAAAGGAAAATAAATCCTTTTATTTATCCACATTTTTTAAAAATATGTTGCTTGTCATATTAGCAGACATCCATTATTTTGATTTGGTCTAGCAGATATAAGTATCCATAGCAATGGTCACTGGCTTCAGCTTGGTAGGTGCAACTGGGCAAGTAAAGCCCCATACCTTTGTACATGCATACAATGTGTGCAATGCTAAAACGTGGCAGGGTTTCGATCACCTTGTGGTGCCCACCATTTTGGAGGCAGTGAAAGGGAAACGTTCATCACACGGTACAAAAACTTTATTGTGAACAGGGAAAAATCAGGGAAATCAGAATTGCAACTTTGACACATTGCACATTGTTCTCACAAGGATTTCACTTAAAGATTCCATTCAAAATTAGGTCATTCTTTGGTTTGACACAGCAAATACAAATTTGAAATGTCTCTGACCTTTGAGACATACTTTAACAATATCAGTAGATCCAAACTACAGTTTGCTTTTTGGTAATAGAGATGTCCTGCCAGACATAAACTTCTAATCTACTGTATTCTTTTTAATGTTGAAGGCCATGCATGTCAGACTGTGCGTGATGGACCGGAGGGGGCGGGGGGGGGGGGAGAGAAGAAAAGAGCATTACCGATTTTTATTATGATTATTTTACATCCTGCTAGTGAGATGGTAGTCTTGTCATAGCTGATAAATTATTTATCCTATTTTGATTATTAAATAATACATATTAGTTATATATTTATCTTCATCTTGTTTCTTTATTATTGCTTGCAGGCTTATATATAATAAATATTGTGTCAGGGTTCCAAGCCCAAAGCAATCAAAACTCTGAGGCCTAGAGTGTCCTCAAAGCATAATTTAATTTGGGAGGTCATTTTGGCACAGCTGGTGAAAATCCGACTCTGATTGACCCAGGATTTTCCCCACTCAAATAAAAACCCAAAGTTCAGGTCCCCAGGTCACATGTCCAATCAGGTCATAGTCCCAAGGCCTTATGGCAGGGGTGTCCAAACTTGGGAACTTTAAGACTTGTGGACTTCAACTCCCAGAATTCCCCAGCCAGCCATGCTGGCTGGGGAATTCTGGGAGTTGAAGTCCACAAGTCTTAAAGTTCCCAAGTTTGGACACCCCTGCCTTATGGTTTTGGTCCACGCCCTTCCAACACCCGGTAGAGCATCCTTGGCTCCCATGGGAAAGAATCCTATTTTGACTACACATCCCCAAGCTATCTCTACCTCCCCCCTCATGTTCCCACAGCTCCACCCTGCCTCGCTGTGGCAGCCCTGAAGATGCTCCCAAAATGGCTTCAGGGCTGACATATTGGCAAAGACCTCCAAATTCTTCTCCTGAACAAACTGCATGAATGAATAGAACATAAGCAAGTTGTATTCTTCTGATACTTCTATTCATTGCATTCAGGGTGAGCAGAAAACATTTCCAGTAGATTTATCTATGTAATTACTTTTTTCCCCTAAATTTGTATGGTAACTTTTGCTAGAGTGTAGTAATTTGTGATTTTAAAAGTGCAAGTCACAGATGGATGTCAGATTAAAAATATTTAACCAGCTTTTCATCCAGTCTTAAATAAAGCATGTCTTACCATTTCATAAAGTGCTTGTTGTTTTGTGCAATACTATTAGGCAAATGCCTTTAAGAAACATAACAAAGGCATACAAATACAAAAATAAACCTCTGTTCTGTACATCAGTGCTTCGTCCTTCCACTCCTCACCCTTCTTCTTCAATAGCAGCCTGCTATTCATCCTCTGTCAACCTCTGGCTGGTTACTCTGTACATACAGTATAATTTTATTTAGATCAGGGCAAAGAAGCTGTAGAATTAAGAGGTAAGACCAGGTAGTTTGGTAAGCGGATACAGATTGAAAACAAGAAAGCAAATGCAGTGCAATTAATGCTGCCTTGGTAAATCCACAATCTCCTTAATTTCTCGTATATCAAGATTAGTTGTTATACTGTAGAGAGTTGAAATTAGTTAATGCAGAACATTGAAAGCAGTATGAAAGAAGTGTCTCTTCTGTTATGAAACACCCATAGAAGCTCAATGTGTCTCCAAGCTGCTAATGATAATGACACATATTTTAGCTTTTGAAACTTCAGAAATAGAGCTACTGCAAAACCAACTGGAGCAGTGATGGTGAACTTATACCACACGAAGGTGACATGCCCTGTTTTCCAACAACAATTATTCTCAAAAGCATATTCTTAATGCAGTTTCCGGAAACTGCATGGGCTGCATAAGAAACCCTCAGTTGGTCACACAAGACGTCTGTGCTTTTGTGTTGCCTATGGATCCTCTGAAAATCAGACAAAAAACAGGGTGTGCTTTTGGGCGGTTTTCAGAGGTTGCAGAGACCGCAAAGAACATTCTCCAAAATTTAAAAAAAGAAGGCTTCACGCAATTTGGAACAGCCTCAAATAGGCCGCAGAGGCCTGTCAACGGAGAGAGAAAACATCACCTGGAGGTAAGTGATGCAAAGCAAATCCTGGGCTGCAGAGACAATCATGCTGTTCTCCAAAGTTCATATACCCCTTGGAAAATGGTGCCAGATGTCCTTTTCAAGTAGCAGGGAGTGAAGGCCTGGACTATTTCTGGCTCAAACTTGTGAGGGCCATGCAGGATGGCCTTTGTAATATTTGTAAGATAGGCTTTGTACTACTGTCACCCTGGCTAAATAACAAGGGTTTTCTTGTATTTTAATTTGCCTTATTTGTGCATTGTTAATAATTGGCCATAATAATTGGTATTACTGGAAGAATGTAAAAAGCCTCAATCGTGGAGCTCTTGCCTCACAATCAGGAGGTCGTGAGTTTGATCCTAGGTAGTGGCAGATGTAGGCTCGCCTGCTTAGGCAGGGGATTGGACTAGATGACCTGCAAGGTCCCTTCCAACTCTATTAATCTGTTATTTTGCTGAAGTACTTGGTACATTGTAGATAAAACACTTTCATTTTCAACCATTCCCAAGCAAGAAGGAACAGAAGAAGCATTAAGCCGAGTGCTGAGAAACAACTGTGATCTTCATCAATACACATTCTAATGGTTTTCCCTTGCAAATGTTTCTTTTTTACTTTTATTCAGAATACAATGCTCTTTTCAATTTTTATGCTTACATATTATTGGATGCTTTATTCTTATGATGAAACTGGACCAATCATTCCACCACCACTCCCAATCAAATCAAAATGCTCTTTTATAAATAAAAAATAAACTTTTTAAAATTATGCTAAATATAAAGAGAAGATGTGGGCTTTTTTTCGTGTTCTCTCTCTTGCATAAAGGAATCCTTTTTATCTTGGAAGATAAATAGTAAATTAAATGATCTTTCTGTCCTGCAAACTGAGGTCCAGAAAACTGAGGAACAAACCTAGAGCCATATTTGGCCATCAATTGGTAGTGCTGCAAAATGCCATTGTTCATGGTGAGGGGGTGGGGGACGACAGAGAGAGGGAGGGAGGGAGAGAGAGAGAGACAGAGACTAGAAGAGTCAAATTTGGCATTTTTCATTTCTTTTGAAAAGGCAAGCCCAAAAGGTTTGCCATCAGTGTAATAGAGGGAGAGATTCTGAATCTGGAATGCACTGGCCTAGATTCTAAATTTCTTGACAGTTAGAACAATTAATCAGTGGAACAGCTTGCCCCCAGAAGTTGTGAATGCCCCAACACTGGAAGTCTTTAAGAAGATGTTGGATAGCTATTTGTCTGAAACGGTATAGGGTTTCCTGCCTAGGCAGGGGGTTGGACTAGAAGACCTCCAAGGTCCCTTCCAACTCTACTATTGTATTGTATTGTATTTATCCATTCCTGATATTAGGAGCCAAAAGTTAACAGTTGGAGTTAACTTTTTCCTGATTGAAGTTGTTCTATAAGTGATTGTTTTGACACTTATGCACATACATGCATTAACTAAGACATCATATGGAAGAACTGACTACATATCTCCTGTCCTGTATCCAGCTCTGTTGGTCATCCATCAAATAAAAAACGGAGTGGTTTCCCAACGTATCTTTATCTCCAGGCATCTATTACAGGTTATTTAGAAAATAACTTTGAGGGGGGGGAAGGAAGAAAAATCCTGCTTAATGGACAACAGGGCCTTAAGTATGCCAGATTTGTGTGTTGTGTGCCTGAAAATAATAATCTTTACATTACAAACTACAGTTATTTCTGGAGGGAAAATTGAATTTATCAATCAAATTTTAGAGTAAAGCTGTTCAAAATGTACTCTGACAGACTAAATATCATGAAATGTTTGATTCCTGAAAATGTATTTTATTTTATTTTTTTAAGATAATGATCTAGAATGCATTTGAATTTTGGGTAAAAATCAATGTGGTTAAAGTGATTTTCTCTTGAAAATTTATTGTATTCTAAGAGGCTTCCCTATGTATATTCTACTACATTGTATTAAGTACCGGTCATTTTATATGACATTGATTAAATTTATTTTCCAAAGATTTTCATTATATGAAATGCAAGTATTTGTTGAGCAAGTTGTTTGCACAGATTAGTTTCAACAGGTGGACTTAATATTGCAAGGAATATATGGGAAATATTAGGTTACCAATATAATTTCAGCCCACTGACCCATAAAATCATATTTAGAGGAAAAAATATTTTAAGGTGGACATTCTGTCTGAGAGCATAAGCTGAGCCTCTCAGAATATTATTACTTTGGATCAGCTATGTTATCAGGGAGCCATTTTAAAAATATTTGTTGCAGAATTAAAGTATGGCTTTGATTTATCTCAGAATGCTTTCTGTTCGTTTACAAGACTTAAGGATTTTTGTTTGGTTTATATCTGCTCCAGATGTTATTTCTATTTTTGGAGTCTAAAAGTGGCTGGAAGTTTTGAAAAACTTGCTGAGGCTCCTAAATAGTAACCTTTAAAAAAAGGAACTCAGTGAAGCTGATATTAGTTATTAACACAGCCTGTGGATTAATTGGATTGAATGTCGTTTGATAAACTAAGAGATAATTAATTTCCTAAAATGAGATTAATACAACAATCACAGTTGGGATGGGTTGCAATCACACAGTGTGAGACATGATTCATAAGTTGGAATATTAACTTATGTATCTTGTTTAATTATTGTACTACTAGAAGAGAATATTTGCAGTTTAGGGTTGAACTGTGTGGTCCTTGGTGCTCTCTAAAATCGGCTATTTTCTTGCAGAACTTTCATTACCCAATTAGGTAATATCATCAGTACTAGAAGAGAGTGGGGTTTGCTCTCTTTTTATATACTAGTGGCTTGCCCTGTCAATGTTGGTGGGAATGTGGTCCTTTGGCTTGACATCAACAGGATTGTCACTATGATTCTGACTGATTGCTGTGCACTAAAAGTCCCCAGGAATAGGAGCCTATCAAGCTATAGGAATTGGTGGGGGGCTAGAGAGGGGCTCTTAAACTGTAGATGTTTAACTGTGGCATTTTAATCAGAGGTGGGTTGCTCCCAGTTTGGCCCGGTTCAGTCGAACTGGTAGTGGGTTTTTTGCCTGGGTCGCAGAACCGGCAGTGACTCAGGCTTGCCACGCCCCTGAAACGGTTCCCTCGTTGCCACCATGTTGTTTTGTAGTGACAGCGCATGCGCAGTTCACTGTAAATTGTTCTGCACATGTGCGAAGAACAATTTACATTGAACTGTGCATGCGCACGTGAGTGAAGTGACTGCGCGGGCATGCAAAATTGGTAGTAAAACCCACCCCTGGTTTTAATGTTATGCACTGCCTGTGGAATCACTGTGTGTGAGTTGGGCAACTATATAAATCTATTTCATAAATTTTTAAAAAAGAAAAAGTTTTAGATTTTTAAAATGTAGAGACTATGAAACTACTCTGAATGAAAAAAAAATACTCCTGATTTGTAGTAATGGGGCGTTGATATCTGTTGTTTGGCAACATATATATTACAGATTTTTTAATATAACAATTTTTTTTTAGTTTACTTTCCTTTTTCCCCTTTTTGTCATCGTTGTTATTAATTCTGGAATTTTATTGTTAAGTTTTTGCATGTATTTACACTTTTCCCTGTTAATCTGCTTAACAATTTAAAAAAAACCTAAAGCCAGACTTCCTAATGTAGGTCTGAGGGAGATGGGTGGTTTAGAAATAGGGCAAATAAAATAAATAAATAAATAATCCATGACCTAATTCTCCTTACTATACAATGCCCCAGCACACAAGGCTAGTTTAATGGTTGTTTAGCTAAACATAGCAGAGTACCTGAAAAAGCTGCTGGTTAAACTGTGCAGTTCAGCTGATCTAGTTATGAAACTATGCATACCCAATTAAAGTTGGGCTTTGCAAAAAGGCTAAATAATTACGGATGAGATTTCAAATTCTTTTCAGCTATGCATAATTGTACTGTTCTATGACTTTCCTCCTGTACATACAGTAGCTCTGCTGAAATGTAATGGTGTCATTGCCTTTGCTGCGAAGCAGTTTGATTTTAAATCGTCTTACTCCAAAAACTAGCTTTTACTTTGCTATGCACTGATAATAGTCTAACCTAATAAAGAAACATTAGTTTTACATTTGGTTTATTCATATATTGTTTTATTATATAATTCATTTATTTTTCTTTCCTCAAGACAAAAGCCTTTCAACATTCCGATTAAGGGATGAGAGCTAGACAGATTCTTGGTGATCATAGTCCAATTTCTTCACCACAAAAATAGAAAAACTGAAGGAGACAAATGTCTGACTCTGGATTACAAAAGAAGTTTAGAAGAAAGCAGAGTTTATTCTAACATGCAGTCGGCTGCTTTTTGCATTGTTGGAAAAAATTATGCAGTTGGAAAAAATACCAGAAATTTATCAGAAAAAGAAAAAAGAAAAACCATAGAAAATTAGTATTTTTTCCTTTCAAACATATTATATAATTTCATTATTGTATAACATATGACCTTTTATTCTTTTGCATTAGCAGTGTATTATGGTGTCCAATTGCTTAACTGGTTAAATGCACGGATGCTTGAAGCTGTAGAATAGACATATAGCTATTCCACAGCTATGTACTGTAAAGTTAAAGAAACCTACCATAGCACCAGAGGTGGGTTACTCCTGGTTCGGCCCAGATCGGGTGAACCAGTAGTAGCGGTGGCGAAAGGCTCTGCCCGCCCACCCGGATGCTTCTGCGCATGCGCAGAGGCATTGTGCATGCGAGTGTACGCACAAGCGCATAAGCACACCCAAAACAGTAGTTAAAAAATTGGCAATCCACCACTATATAGCACCATCCACCATGCTTCCTCTAATGTTATAGTGAACATGTCCGTTTTTCTTTTGTTTCAAGATGGTTGGTGCATTACCATTTGAAACTGGTTGGGAGAAATGCTGGTGCTTGGAAGACTCACTAAATTCTTTGAAATTTGCACTCTTGTTTCTGCATCATTCTCAGTTCTATGGTCTTATTTTGTCAGGCCAAGAATATTGATATCTAGAAAACTGTTAAGTGAGACACTGTGATATAGCATTGTTTTTTCTGATTCAATTGAAATTCTTTTTTAGTTATGGATTTCAATGTGACAAATGTACCAATGCAACATTTAAGACTATGAGACTTAGTTGTTATGAGATGAACCATGATGTTTTCCCATTCTTGTATTTATTGTGTATTCCAAGAAAATGTTTTAAAATACCCCGTTAAGCTGAGCAATCTTCTAATAGTCTAGAGAATGTTCTGTCAGATTAATGTTTGTCTTAGCATCCTGTAAACTATTTCCAGACTTACTCAAAGTGGCAAAGGTTTCAGCATCAGATCATTATTAATTAATTCCTTTCAACATCATTGTTTCATTTGGGTTTGTTACAGTTTCATCTTTGAAAGCCACCCTGCTAAATAGTTGTTCTTTCAGTGCCAACAGCTTTGATTTGTCAACAGTGTCGGCTTCTCTATATCATGGCTGATAATCCTGCCTCTTTACTGCTTCTGGTCCTTGGAATGTTGAACAGACACATTGTCAATAAATCAGATAAAATTTTATCTTTATTAAAGACCTAAGAAGCTTACTTTTTAGCTTTCTTAAAAATGAAGACACAAACTGGAATTTAATGCATGAATGACAAAGGAAATTATTTTTACAGATAGTTCTTGACTTTAAGCCATTTGTTTAGTGACCATTTGAAGTTACAGTGACACTGAAAATTTATGGCCATTTTTCACATTTATAACCAGTGCAGCATCCCCTTGGTCACATGATCCAAATTCAGACACTTGGCAACTGACTCATATTTATGATGGCTGCAATGTCCATGTGATCACCTTTAATGGACTTCTAACAAGCAAAGCCAATCGGGAAACCAGATTCCCTTTGCAACCATGTTACTAACTATGTTACTAACCTAACAATGCAGTGATTCACTTAACAAGTGTGGCAAGAAGGTTTATAAAATGTGGCAAAACTCACTTAACAACTGTATTCCTTAGCAATCAAAATTTTGGGCTCAATTGTGATCATAAGTCAAGGACTACCTGTATCTCAAATGCATTTTATGGAAGGAAAGTTGTCTTATCCATTATTTCAAGACACCCGTGTTTTCCTTCCTTGCCAATGTCTTCTTTTTTCTTGTAATTTAATTTTTTTTGTGTTATGCCTTTGTTCTCTTTTTCAGTTTGAAACCATTAGGAAGGTACCTGGGGACTGTATTGAGAAGGAGAACTATGCTCGCGCGCTCTGTGTGTGTGTGTGTGTGTGTGTGTGTGAGAGAGAGAGAGACAGAGACAGAGACAGAGAATCAAAAATCCATTAAAGCGTAGGTCCAATAGACTTTGTCAGCTTTAACTGATAAATTGCATTGTTCATTTATTTTCTAGGCAAAATAGTCAGATGCTTTGGTTCTCTGCAAAATTGAAATGATGGAGGTAATTATTCTGAACTAATAGTCTATAATAATAAAGGTTGTGACTAGAAGGTTAACCGTAATGGAAACAAAATACAATATATAGGAGTTATGCTGAATCTATTTCATTCTTTTTTTTAAATATAACAATGTTTTATTGGTTTTTGAATATATAGGGAAAGGTAAAGGGATATACAAAAATGTTGGCAGCTTCCACACTGGTGGTGGAAATCCCTCCAAGAAACTCACAGATTTAACCATCTTAAAAACAAAATATAAAAGAAAGCAGCAGAGTAGATCTTACTCTGTATTATCAATCATGTGTTCCTACATTTTTGTTTGTCACTTTCTAAAATATCACCAATTGCTATTATCCCAAATACTTTTATTTTTGTGATCTGAGCCTTTTTGATATTGCTCCTTCTTCCCTGCCCCCAGAAGAGGCCTCAACGCCCCCCTCCTTCCCATCTTGCGTCTTACTGTCCTTTTCACTACCCCCACTAAATTCCTCCTCTGGGAGAGAAAGATTCTTTTTAATGAAGGCTTCCGCCTCCTGAACTGTGTTAATTCTGATCCTATTTCCC
Organism: Natrix helvetica; assembly: GCF_964273705.1. Lineage (NCBI taxonomy): Eukaryota > Metazoa > Chordata > Lepidosauria > Squamata > Natricidae > Natrix > Natrix helvetica. The sequence continues at coordinate 62,671,433 of NC_138549.1, read as the reverse complement.
TCCCAGAAGACCAACATCCCCTCTGGTAACAGCCATCTAAACCAGACCCCTTTATTGTATAATTTTTTTGATAAGGAGGAATATTTCCTCCTTCTCTCTCTTATTTTTTTGGGGATCTGTTTAAGAATGGTAATCTCTTCCTCTTTATATTTCAATGGTCTCTCCCTTTGGGTTGCAAGCACCTCATCCCTTGTGGATCTCCTGACAAATTTAACATGTATCTCCCTTGGAACATTATGACTTCTAGCATATGCTGAATTTATCCTATATACTAGATCCATATCCCACCATAATTGTTTTTTGTCTCTCTTAATGTAATCTGCTAAAATTGTACTCATAATATCCTTAAGATCTTCATTTTCTGCCTCTGGTAGGTTCTGGAATCTAAGAAAAAAGGACATTCTTTCAAAATCTATTTTTGTCAGAAAATTTTCCATGTCTATATTTCCTTTATGTATTGTTTTAACTTCTTCCCCCAGTTCTGCCGCTCCCTCCTCTAACACCAGAATTCTCTGTTTATTTCCAGCTATGTGTTCTTTAACCTCTCCGGGTTCTTCTTTAACCTCTGCCATTTCTTTTCTCAGTTCATTTTGCCCCCTCATAAGTTCTTTAAACATTTCAGTAACAGATAGCTCTTTTGGTTCCTCACCAGCCCCTCCTTTCTGCAACATTGAAGTGATCTTAGTCTGCTGTATTGTGGGGCTGGGGGCAGCAGATGAGGGGGCTGAGTGGGACTTGCCCGTCGGTGGTTTCCTTGAAGTCTTTTCCAGAGAAGATGGTGTCCGGGGATTTCGCAGTTGCGCTGGTCTCAAAAGGCAAACAAGAGCAAAGGCACCCAGTTTACAGTTCCAAGAGAGAAATACTCCAAGAGGAAAATTCAAATAACCAAAGTTCAGAAGAGCCACATACAGGAAGAAGTCCCAACTTCCCTTCGAGAGAGTAAAACAAACAATCCGCTTTTCTTTGTTTTCCCTTTGGGAGTAGTTTCAAAGGACAGGCTTCATTTGTATGTAGACAAAGGAAGGAGGGCAGGTGCCATCTTGGCCCTCCCTTCTGCAGGGAAAGAAGTCACAAAAAGTTTTTTTTTCCTTTTAGAAAATCGGCTCAGAAATCATTTCCAGCAATTGTGAAAAGTCATTCTCAATTTACTGTCTCAAGTAATAAATAAATAATAAATTTGAATTTATTAGCCGCTCCCTTTCCAGGCAGGACTCGGGGCGGCGTACACTAGGACATATAAAACGTGACAAGTCAAGCCTTTATTCTCTCTCTTCAAGAGAGTTCATTTAAATGCCGCTTAGCCCGAGGCGGGGGTAATAGAACCCCCCCTAATTTCCATTCCAAAAACCGGAACACACAGACTTACAAACGTCTGCTGCTTTTCTTCTAAGTAGACAGAGAGCACCGGACAGGATCCACACCTCCAGTCTCCAGCCGCACTTCTGCTGTTTTTAAACCCTTCGGAGCCATTCGGCGAAAGGGCGAAGTCACTCGCCCCCCCTCTGCTCCCCAGCTCCTAGGCGAAGCTGCGAAAGCACCCCCACCAGCCGCTGTCGATTGTGGGGTGCCCCAGCAAGCCGCCCTTCGGCAGGAGACCTGTTCAGAGTCTCCTGTGTTCCTTTCGGAACCCACTGAGAAAGCGAACGGCGGACAGCGCATCCGTCGCCATCCAGACCCGGAAGCGGAAGTCCGAATCTATTTCATTCTTAACAGCAGTCCATTTCTGCCAAATTTTACAAGCTGCTTTGCAAAACGTAGCAACATGTTATGTTAAACTGTGATTTTAATTAGAGGCCCAAGTACTAAGACATCATGCTGCTGAGTATGGCCAGGCAGCTTTACAAATATTGGGGAGATGAGAAATCTGGAGGGACTATGCTCCTTTGCTAATTGGTAAAAGGGGAATTGAAAGCCTTCTTACAACATTTTCATGCTCTACATCCTTATTTGCCATTTTTAAAGGGATCTACTCATCTTCCTACTCCTAAACAGATGTGATATGTGATATGAAAATGTGATAATGTTGACAGTGATGGCTTCCCGCAATAAAACGCTACTATTAAAGGAGCTAAGCCTGTTGGGAAAAATATTTAACAAGAATCATTAAATTTGGTTCATCAAATTCTGTCCTCCACCTTTGTTCAGATCCAGCCTCATAATGGGCAGTAGAAACAGGGGAAACAATAGGACAAAACCAGTTTTACTATCCCTATTCTACCTTCTTACTTGCCTGAGCCAAAAATCCTACCTTGCCTATAACCTCCTTGGAAAAGAGCAGCAGATGTTGGGATTTTTCTGCCTTGTTCTCTTTTCTGTAATGTTGGCAAGTATGATGAATGCATGGGTTCAAGTTTATTTATTTTTTGGCAGACTTCGGGTTTCGGCGGCTGACGGCAACGGGCAAGCTTTGCTCGCCCGCGCTTCCCCGGTGGGCTCCCCACTCCTTGGGGGGCACAGGACGCCCCATAGAGGCTCCTGCCGGAGGGGTGGCACCGCAGGGGATCCCCGGGATCGGCGGCGGCCGGTGGGGCCCCCCCGCCTCGCTCCAGGCACTGGGGAGCATGATGGGGAGACGCTCCGGCGTCTTTGCTGCGAGGCTGTGCGGAGAATGAGCAAGCAGAAGGACGCGGCTGCAGTGCGGTGAGGCGTAGACTCTTTTCCATTCCCCTTACTAACTTGGAGAAACTGCCAGCAATTCAAAACTTTTCCTTTCAGAAAAGAATTAATACACCCATAGAGGCACTGGCCTTTATGGAAAAAAACAAAACACACCTAGAAAAATCAGATGATCCTACAACAGACACGCAGGACACGGGAGGGGCAGGAGCTCTGTCGGCGGGGGGAGATGGGGCAATACCAAGAAAGCTCAGATCACAAAAATGAACAAAAAAATCTTTTTGACATAAACTGATCGAAATTACCAATTGAATTAATATGCTGACTATATACTACTATGTATTAATGATTTTTGCTTAGATGTATACTATGAGTATGGAGGGAGGGGGCACCTACCGCACCTCGCAACTGCCAAAATTTGTATACCTTTTCCACTACCTTTTTCCCTGTAAATTTTAAAAAAACCAATAAAACTTTGTTTAAAAAAAAGTTTATTTATTTTTTATTTATCAAATTTTAAAACTGCCCATCTCCCTCACAGAGGGACTCTGTACTTTTCAGTCTCATTATTCCTCATCTGTAAAATGGGTACGTGTTCACTGGATGCCTTATCTATATGCTAAATTCATCATCATCATTATTATTATACAAGTGTATCACAGCGGCCAGTTGTTTCGCCGGATTTGGCATTGATTACTAGTTGGGCCCAGGAGCCTAGGACGTCGTAATGTATTTTCGTAATATATGTGCAGATCCAAGCAGTGCAGCTTTTTGCATTTGACTGATGGTGATTTTGTCAAGTTTTAACTGTTTTAAATATAATTCCAGTGCTTTTGGAATAGCATCCAGTGTGCCGATTACCACTGGAATTATCACTGCTGGTTTGTGCTGTAATCGTTGAATTTCAATTTTTAGGTCCTGGTATTTCACGATTTTTTCATGTTCCTTCTCGTCGACCCTGCTATCACCTGATATTGCGATGTCTATGATTGTAACCTTATTTTTCTCAATGAGTGTGATGTCTGGCGTGTTATGCGCCAGTATTTTGTCCGTTTGTATACGAAAATCCCACAAGATCTTGACCATCTGATTTTCAGTGACTTTTTCAGGCCTATGTTCCCACCAGTTTGTTGTTGTTTTAATATTATAATTTTTGCACAAATTCCAGTGGATCATTTGTGCTACTGAATTGTGCCGCAATTTATAATCAGTCTCCGCGATATTTACAGTAGGTGAGTATGTGGTCAACAGCTTCATCAACTTCTTTACAGAGTCTGCATTTGGCATCATCAGAGGATTTTTTGATTTTGGCCTTAATGGCATTTGTTCGGATAGCTTGCTCTTGCGCAGCCAGGATTAGTGACTCTGTTTCTTTCTTTAATGTACCTGTTGTTAACCATAACCAAGTTTTTTCACTGTCCACTTTATCTTTTATTTTTTCCAGAAATTGACCATGCAATGCTTTGTTCTGCCAACTCTCCATTCTTGATTTTATCACATCTTTTCTGTATTCTTGTTTCGTCTGTTGGGCCTTCAGTAGAGTTTTGTTATTTACTTCGATTAATAGATGTTCTTGACTTTCTTTTAGATAATCAGCCAGTGCATGTTTTTCTTCTTCAACTATTTGCTTCACTTGTAATAATCCTCTGTCACTTGATTTTCGGGGCAGGTATAGTCTATCAATATCACCACGTGGATGTAAACTGTAGTGCATTGTCATTAGTTTCCTGGTTTTTTGGTCCAAAATGTCCAAATCAGCTTGTGTCCAGTTAACTATACCAGTTGTGTATCTTATAACTGGTATTGCCCAGGTATTTATGGCCTTGATTGTATTTCCACCATTTAATTTAGATTTCAAAATTTTCCTAACTCTGTTGGTGTACTCTCTCCTGACAATAGTTTTTACTTCTCCATGTTTGATGTTACCCAACTGCAGAATGCCTAAGTATTTGTAGGCTTCATTTTCATTGCATTTAATTAGTTGGCCATTGGACATTTCAATTCTCTCATACACAGTGATTTTGCCCCTTTTTATGGATACAGTGGCACATTTTTCCATGCCAAACTGCATTGAAATATCGGTGCTGAATACTCGGACTGTGCTTGTCAGTGATTGGATTTCTATTTCTAACTTCCCATAGAGTTTCAAATCATCCATATATAATCAATACAAAAAATTTTCAGCTTCTTTGGCTGTTTGGTAGCCTAATTTCATTTTTTTAAAGATTACTGATAGCGGGATCATCACGATGATGAAGAGAAGAGGTGAAAGTGAATCACCCAGGAAAATTCCTCGCTTGATATTAACCATTCCGTAGTTCTCATTCCCTACTGCCAACTCAGTTCTCTATTGTTTCATCGCCTTTTCAGTAAAGGATGCAATATTTTTGCTAATGCCAGTTGTTTCTAAGCATTTTATGATCCAACTATGTGGCAATGATTCGAATGCCTTTTTGTAATCAATCCAGACCATATTCAAGTTCGTTTTTCTGTTCTTACAATTTTCTAATATCATTTTATCAATTAGGAGCTGATCTTTTGTGCCCCTGCTCCTTCTTTTGTTGCCTTTCTGCTCTACTGGCAAGATGTTGTTTGTTTCCAAATAATCCATAATGTTATCTGCAATAATGCCTATGAGTAATTTGAAGGTTGTTATTTTTATTATTATTATTATTATTATTATTATTATTATTATTATTATTATTATTATTATTATTATTATTATTATTATTATTATATACCGGTATATGTTACTATATTTTTAGTTTTTTTAAAATTGGTTTTTAAACATTTATGGGAAAAGGTAAATTGGTACACAGAAAATTTTGGCAGCTCCCACGCTAGCGGTAGAAATCCCTCCAAATCTCACAATTTTTACAATATTAAAAACAACGTATAAAAGATAAGCAAAAAACAGAACCTTATTCTATGTTGTATCAACCATGTGTTCAATCATTTTTCTCTTGTCACTTTCTAGTATATCAACAATTACAAATATTTCAAATACTTTTATTTTTGTGACCTGAGCCTTTTCGATATTGCTCCTTCCTCCCTGTCCCCAGGTGGAGCCACAGCCCCCCCTCCTTCATATCTTGTACCTTGCTACCCTTTTCACTACCTTCCCTGTGGTTGTCCTCTAGAAGAGAGAAATGTTTTTTAATGAAGGCTTCAGCCTCCTGCACTGTATTAATTCTAATTCTATTTCCCTCCCAAAAGATCAACATTCCCTCTGGCAATAACCATCTAAACCAAACTCCTTTATTGTATAATTTCTTTGATAAGGAGGAATACTTCTTCCTTTCTCTTATCTTTTTCGGAATTTGCTTAAGAATGGTGATTTCTTCATCTTTAGATTTCAGTGGTCCCTTCCTTTGGGCCCCAAGCACCTCATCCCTTGTGGTCCTCCTGAGAAATTTAACATGTACCTCCCTTGGAACATTATGGCTTCTAGCATATGCTGAATTAATCCTGTAAACCAGATCCATATCCCACCACAGCTGTTCTTTGTCTCTCTTAATGTATTCTGCTAAAATTGTACTCATAATATCCTTAAGGTCTTCATTTTCCGTCTCTGGTAGGTTCTGGAATCTAAGAAAAAAGGACATTCTTTCAAATTCTATTTTGCCATAAAGTTTTCCAGGTCTACATTTCCCTTCCAGATTGCCTTAACCTCCTCCCCCAGCCCAGCCTCTCCCTCCTCCAACACCACAATTCTCTGTTTATTTTCTAAAATATGATGTTTAGCATCTCTGAGTTCATCTTTGAGATCTGTCACCTCTTTTTTCAACTCATTTTGACCCCTCATAATTTCTTGAAACATTTGGGAAACAGATAGCTCTTTTGGGCTCTCTCCAGACCCTTCTTGTTGTAACAATGAAGTAATTTTCGTTTGCTGCATGCTTGGACTGGAGGTGGCAGACGCAGGAGCCGAAAATGACTTGCCCCTTGGTGGTTTCTTAGGCCCCATTTGTCTAAGTTCAGAGATGTGTATAAGTGTTTTACAAAGAAAATGGCGTCAGCAGATTGCACAACTGTGCCGGTCCAAGGAGGCAGGCAAATCCGAAAGCGAGAATTCTCCTTCACAGTTCCAAGGCACCGAGGCATACCATAAAGGGGAAGTCAGATAATCAAAGTCCAGGAAGACCACGTAACAGGGGAGGTCCCGGTCTCCCTCAGAGAGGGTAATAAAACAATACCAGAGGTTTTTTTTTCCGAAGGTAGTTTCAAAAGGCAGACTTCATTTGTAAGTGCAAAAACAAAGACGGAAGGGAGCCATCTTGGCTGTTACTATATTTTTAGTTGATGGCATTTTAAAAAAATTATGTTGCACATGACGGAAATCTTTTTTATGGATCAACTGGGTTTACTTGGGAATTACATAGAGTTACATCTGCAAAATACAATGTATGTTTTCTAGAATGCTTGTTTCCTTAAGCCAGTAGATGTGTGTCCTTTATGCCCTGGCTTTCTTTCTTTTCAGTCACTTTATTAGCTTTTTCTTTCTGACTAGTCACAGTTGCCCCTCGGTTACACTGGGATATGAGAGGCCGGTACCATGCTTGGAGGCTAAATTTGATAGCTGTTAACCTTTAGCTAATTAACTTCATATTAGGCTCTAGGCAGGAACTGCAGCTTTTCATTTTAAAAACTGACAAGTTTCCTAGGAAAAAAAAGCAAAACAAGAAAACATGTCTTCTTCTAGAATATTGAAAGAAACATTTCAATCAGAACTTCTCCTTAGGCTCTAGAATTCAGATAAAGTAAAATAAAATTAGCAATTCATGCATTGGCTTATTTACCCACATAATCCTGCTGTTTGTCAGATTAATGCAGACACTATTGTTAATAAGATTACATCTCATTTGCTAGGCTCTTTTGATTTAGTTCTTCAGGGGAAAAGCAGTTAATGTAATAAAAGAAGAGTAAGCCAAGTTTGCCTTACCAGCCTCTTCTTGACAATCAAAAACCTCACACGTACAAAACAAAACAAATAACAAAATGGACATCCATAAAACCAGCCAGTTGGATTTGTTTTTTGCTATCTAGTGTTAAGCATAAATGAGAAGCAATTAATTCCTACTTTGTACTTTTCCTGTCTATTTTCCTCTCATCTCATTTTACCAGATTTCTGTCTGGCTTTTTAAACCAAGTAATGCTGAGGTGGGTTGCTCCCGGTTCGGCCGGATCGCAGGAACCATTAGTGGCAGCAGCAGGAAGCTCTCCCCCCTCCCCCCCCACATGCACGAGTGAACCAGTAGTAAAAAAAAAAATGGAAACCCACCACTGAAGTAATGGTTCTAGAGGCACTTACTTACAAGAATAAAATATAAAAATAGTAAAAAGACAATTATATTAAAAAAACTAAACAGAAATACATTCAATTGTTAGTCTAGCATGTTCTCAAAAAAAAACAAAAACCAATGCACAAAGTTAAAAAAAATGTGATAATAGAAGAATAGAAGAATCTGCTTAGCTAGAGAGCAGCTACTAAAAATATTAGGTTTTATTCCCTCCAAATAACTTTTTCAGAAATCATTGGGCACAAAATACAGTCTCTCAAGTATCTAGATTCCATCCCTTTTAGGAACTGATACAGTAAATATTAATAGTACTCCTGATAGGATGAAACTAATATGTGTTACTCTGGCCAAACATATCAATTAAATAAGTGTTTGTTTGCTTGTTTGCTTAAATAAGACTAAATAAGAGAGGTGTATTACCTTTGGCTGCGTAATTTCATACCTGGCCATTATCAAATAGGAGCTGAAAATATACTTGAATTCAGCAGATCACAAATCTGAATCTTCAAAAAGTGTGCAACATACTATGTATCATTGATGCAACTCTATTGTATGTGTCTTTTGTTGACCAGGAGCATCTTTGTCTTATCTGGATTCTTTTGTTTGCCTTACATAACCCATCCGCATCCAATATGAGACACTGATTTAAAATTTGTATGGCTTTCCTGAATTTTGATTTTGATGGAAGGAAATAACATTTGGGCATCAACCATCCCAGCAGTTATGTGTATCTATTAGAAAGCATGAAGGACACTATAGGCTTGTAATAGAGTGTGGAACAAGATGCCCCTCAAAATCTTCTTTTATTATTGCACTTCAGGAAGAGTGTTGTAAAAGAGTGTAACCAAGTCCCATCTCATATAGATGACTCAGACCTGATTTCTTATAATCCACAGGTTTATTTGCAAAGTACAATGTGGCATACATGATAGAACAGGGTATTGTATGTTGTTGTGCATGGCCTACTCCAGATCAACCATATATGAATTCTACAAGTTACAAATGTAATCTTTCCATCAGCAAAGCTACTTAAATTTATCAACATTCTAAAAGAATGAAGATATACACATAGAAGGTTCCATGGGAGAACATTGCAACGTCATGCAAAGAGATTCCATGGAAGAGCACAGATAGGTCATATATATGGGAAATTCCATGGGGAGTTCATAGAAAGGTCAGTCCTTTACTTTTTGTCAACTCAAAGAAATAGTCAGCAAATGTTTCCTGGAAGGGCTAGAGAAAGGGACTGAGAGGAGCTTCCAAGAAGAAAAACACAAACTGACTTAACAGTAAAACATCAGGATCTTTTTCCCAAACTATTCTTACAGTACTTATTTAACATATGGCTGTGTCATAGGAAATGTAGCCTAAATGCAGATTCATGTATTGATTTATTTAGAAAATTTATATGGCTAAACTCTGGGTGGCTTAACAAAGCAGCTCAAGAAAAAAATAATACAATAAAAAATAAAATAAAGAAATGAAATGAAATCCTATAAATACCTATGGAATACTTCTGATCAGCTGTTCCAGGCTGCAGGGATTACTGCTGCCTTTGACACCCATCGCAGCCTATTGCTGCCACTGCTGCCGCCACCATTCGTGTGTGTGTGTGTGTGTTCATGCTCACCTTGTTTCTCCTAGTAAATTATTCTAGTAAGGAATATTTAACTAGGCTTCATTCCTTTACAAGAAAGCTACTAGAGACTTACAGCATTTTTGAGAATTTGAATGTATTTACAAATAAAAAACAGGCTAGTATACTCTCAACAGACTGGATGACCTTATTCTCATGACATGTTTAGTCGGCTCACTGAGGAAGTTAAGATGTGGATACTCCCAAAAGGGGAAAACTGACCTGGTCGATTAACCCACCTGAGGTGTTTAGTTCAGCTACAAGTAGCATTAAATATAGACAGCCAGTTTCCTGGTTAAGGTACCAGGATAGAAATTGGAAGACTGTGAATTCTAGTCCCATTTTAGATATGACATCTGGGTGACCTTGGACTAGTTCTTCTTTCTCAACCCTAGGAACAAGGCAACAGCAACTACTTCTGAAATCTTGCCAAGAAAACTGCAGAGACTTCTCCAGGCAGTTGCCGGGAGTCAACATTGACTTGTAAGCACCAAAAATAATAAAATAAAATAATTTGCATTCATTGTTTGGTATGAGATGGTTGGCAAATAAAATAAATAAATAAATGCAATAAATCTCAGTTTTTTAAAAAAACTTTAGAGACAAATAACAATGGGGAAAAACAGTTTTCCATTACAGAACTCATTGCGAACAGTGCACAAAACTCTCACAGTTTTTGTGTGGTTCCTTGTAGTGGCAAAGCAATACTAGTGCATTGATGAGGATCTGACTAGTGATGCTAAGAAATATTAGCTACACTCTCAAAGTGTAAGACTTCATGGCATAGCAATCATTTTCTTTGTAAAGTGGGTGGGAATCCTCTGTTACCCATACCCATTGGCTTAGGTGCACAAGTGGGATTCAGCTGGTTCTCACTGGTTCGCCCAAACCGTTAGTTAATTGCTTATGCAATTCGGAGAACAGGTTAAAAATAAAATGCAAGAGAGGGTTTTTTCCCCTCTCTCTCACTTCAGTTAATAGCTCCGGGCAGACAGCCAAGAACTATTTAACAGTTGCAGCTGGAATACAGCCGCATACATGCTGAATCAAGTCAATAAGCAACAGGAATTGACAGGATTAGGGCAGGGAAACCCATTAAATCACCCAGTCACATGACCCATTTCCCACAGAAAACACCGGGAGCGCCACTTCCGGTTCCGGCTGCGGATCGCGACGGGCAAGCTTTGCTCGCCCCACGCACTCCTTGTGGGCTCCCCACTGATCCGGGGGGCACAGGACGCCCTGGAGAGGCTCCTGTCGAGGGGGCGGCCCCCTGAGTCGGCGGCAGCCAGGGGGGCTCCCCGCATCATCCTAGGCACCGGGAGGCAAGAGGGGAGGTGCCGCGGCATCTTCGCGATGAGGCAGCTGGAAGAAAGCAAGATTTGAAGGACGCAGCTGCTGTGTGGTGAGGTGGAAACTTTCCCCCGTTCCCTTACTTGGCTGAAAGGAAAATTTCATCAAAAAAAGGAAAAAAAATGCCAACTTTTTAGAACTGACTTTCAACTTGTTTTGGAGAAGCATGACTAGAGGGAGGGGGATTTCCCCCCCCCCTTGGACAAGCGGCTTTAAACGGTTTTGCTCTCTGCCCCCAGAGGAGGAGGAGGGGGGGGAGCCATGCAACGAAATCACGCTCATAGCAAAGGCAGATTTTGGACTGCAATTGTGTAAATGAGGTGATGATCTGAAAACTTTGAAAACTTTTGGTCTTTGCCTTTTGATCCCAGAGCTGGCAGGGCAAGATGGCACACTTCCGTCATCTTCATAGACACTGAAACGTGACTCCACCCATAGAAGCTTCAGGCATCTTGTCTTTGTCTCCGTGGCACTCAGACAAATCTCTTGTTACATTGGACTCTGGGCTTGGAACAAAGGACTTTATTACTTTATTGCCAGGAGCTGAATACAGAAAAGGTTCCTATCTGCTTGGACTCTCTGCCTCGTAACCTCCCTTGGCGGTTTTCCTCCCTTGGCGGTTTTCCTCCCTTGGCGGTTTTCCTCCCTTGGCGGTTTTCCTCCCTTGGCGGTTTTCCTCCCTAATTGTTTCCTCTCTGTACTGACATTGTTATCTCTTTGCTCATTATAATGCCACCCAAAAGACCACCCCCGGGGAAGCCGGGCTTTGCAGTCTCTGCCCCGACATCCTCCGCGTCCAGCCCCAGCGGACAACAGACTTTAACCTCCCTGCTTCAGCCCAAGCCTTCTGAGGTGGACTTTCAGCAGATGTTTCAACAGATTTTAAAGGGACAGGAGGATTTAAAAAATCAATTTAAGGAGATGAATGAGCAGCTCAGAGAGAACCAAGACCAGGCGATTAATAATTCACAGAGACTGGATCTTTTGGAGGAGGAGACGGCTGAGATGAGGGGGGAGGTGGGGGGAGTGCAGAAAGGGAACCAAGAGCTTGAGAACCACCAGATAAAAATGGAATTTGAAAGAATGTCCTTTTTCCTTAGGTTTCAAAATGTGATTGAGGCGGATGATGAAGATTTAAGGGACATTATGATAAACCTCTTGGCTGAATACATCAAAAAAGACAAACAACAGATGGGGTGGGACATGGACCTGGTTTATAGAGTAAATTCAGCATACGCTAGAACACATAATGTTCCAAGGGAGGTACACATTAAATTCCTTAGAAAGACCACAAGAGATGAGATTCTGAGTGCACAAAGGGCACAAGCACTAAAATACCAGGATAGAGAAATAGCCATTCTGAAACAGATCCCTAAGAAAGTGAGAGAGAGAAGAAAATACTATTCGCTACTAGCGAAGAAATTATACCAGAAAGGGGTGTGGTTCAGATGCCTGATGCCTGAAGGTATGCTAATTTTCTGGGAGGACACAAGAGTCAGAATCAGTACAACCATAGATGCTCAGGCCTTTATGGAAAAAAATAAAGCCCTCCTAGATAAGCCTGATGACACTACACCAGACACACAGGACACGGGAGGGGCCGGAGCTCTGCTGGCGGGGGGAGAAGGGGCAACATCGAGAAAACTCAGATCACAAAAATGAACAAGAAAATCTGTTTGATGTAAAATGATTGAAATTATTTGAAGATAAAAGTTTATATGCTGACAAAATACCATCAATCTGTAATAATCTAATGTATTAATAAATGAAAAGTATGAGTACGGGGGAAGGGACCACTTCCTGCATATTGTAACTGCCAAAATTTGTAACTTATTCCACTACCACTTTCCTTGTTTATTTTTTTTAAAAACCAATAAAATTTTGTTTAAAAAACAAACAAACACCGGGAGCCACAAAACCTGGGTAGGTGTGGCTGGGAGTGGGTATTATGTGACTGGGTGGTAGTGACCTTGAGTTGGCCATGCCCACCCACTCACATGACCACCCACTCACATGATCATGAAGCCACACCCATCAAACCACACCACAGAACCGGTAGTAAAAAAAATTGAATCCCACCACTGTTTAGGTGGTATATTTATGTACTGCCAGAACCAGTAAATAGATATTGTAAGTGTGTTGTGAAACAGGCCACTGTGTCAGCTCTCTAGAGAAATACTTCCTCACTGACATTTTTGCTGTGTTTCACCTTTTTCCCTTCCTTCCACTGACATTTTTGCTGTGTTTCACCTTTCTATGCTCCTACTTAGTGTATGTGAAACACATGCCTGATATTTCTTTTTCTGATCACTTTTTTCCTATTTTGAATTTCCCAGAGTGCCTCTACATCAAGATACAGTTCTGGAATAATTGCACCCCAGTTTGATATGCCACATTTATATCCTATACAATTACAATTCTTTCTTAAGTGCAACAGATTACATGTAGATATTGCCCTGTGTTCTCCTAAGTACACAATGTACAGCTTGAAGGCTGTATATTCTCCATCAAAAATGTGGGTATGGTTTGTTTTTTGGCTGTCCATGGTGTTCTCCAGAGTCTTCGCGAATTCCAAAGTTCAAAAATGTCAGTAATCTTCCTATCCTGCTTCCTGCTTCTATGATAATATGTAAGACAGATACACAAAGATATTTTACTTTGTTCACTGAGAAGAAATTCCTCTGGATGAATTACAGCGTCTGTAAATTTTCCTTAAAGGTTGCTGGACATCTGTATCTGAAAAATGGTGTATCTTTATCTGGAATATCTCATGCCACATACACTGTATCAAACATACTTTCCCAATAATTAGTAACTTTGCTACCATTCTTACTCCTAAACAAAAGAGTCCCCGAGGCTTTCTCCAACATGTTAGAGTAGCAAATGAAAAGTTTAAGGTGATAAGATAGCAGTGATTCCTGACATACTCTTGTATGAGTAGCAGATTTATTTTCTCCTTAGATGGTCTTTAAAAGCACTGCAATGTGTTAGTTAAAATATGCAACCTTGTAAGGAGGGTGGTATGCAGGAACCCATAAAAGCATCAAAACACCAGCAAGTGGGTTCCCTGCACTGACTGCGTAATGGAAATTCTCCACTCCATTCTATTAATTATTCTCTCTTGTAAACACGTTGAGAAATAGGATTTGTTTTGGCAGTGGAAAATAGTCTGGAACGTGTTTCTGTATATAATTATAAATTTCATTTTTAGCTGTTTGGAGGAAAACCCAACTCATATTTCAAAGAACTACTTTTCCAGCTTTAATGCCTATCCATAATTTGTTAATTTTTACATTTTATATTACAGTTTAACCAAAGAGAATCAAACAGCTACAAAAAGAAATAAATTAGCAAAGTTAAACTACTGGTATAAAACTTTAAAACTTTAATATATTCAAAAGACTTTGAACGGATGAGGGTTAATTCTTTCTATGAAGACAGAATCCATACAAATACAATTACTTTTTAAAATAATTATATTAATGTTACCATAATATACAATGAAAATGAAAATAAAGATGATAGGGAGATAAGGAAGGGGAGAAAATGGGGAAGAGATTTGTAGATGAAAGAGGAAAGAAAAAGTATTGATTTCCAACTTTTTTAGCACAATAAAGTACAATTTCAGCTTTTTACTTTACTAACTTAATAAATACTAGCCATTTCTATAAAAACAAACTATATTAATCAGCAAAACCCCTCCCCTCTTAGATGGGCTCAACCGACTTGTGATGTAGTCACGCAGGTAGGCAGGCTTTCTGGTGGCTCGCCCAGACCTGCGCAGTTCAGTTGGTGGGTGTTCTTCAGTCAGGTCAGATGGACCTGTTTTTTTTAAAGAATTTTATTGGTTTTTAAACATTTATAGGGAAGGGTAGGTGGATATAAAAATTTTTTGGCAGCTACATTGTGCTGAAAGTAGAAATCTCTCCAAATCTCACAACTTTTACAGAACGAAAAACAAAAGATAAAAGATAAGCAAGAACAGCATCTTATTATACATTGTATCAACCATATGTTCAATCATCTCTTTTACCACTTTCTAATATATCAACAATTACAATAATATTTCAAATACATTTATTTTTGTGACCTGAGTCTTTTCAGTATTGCTCCCTCCCCCTTGTCCCCTGGCGGAGCTGCAGCCCCTCCCTCCCTTATATCTTGTATATTATCACCTTTTTCACTACCTCTTATAGTTTCATCCTCTAGGAGGGAACTGTGTTTTTTCATGAAGGCCTCTGCCTCCACAACTGAATTAATTCTAATTCTATTTCCCTCCCAGAAAACTACCATTCCTTCTGGCAATAACCATCTAAACCAAATTCCTTTATTATATAATTTCTTTGATAAGGAGGAATACTTCCTCTTTTCTCTTATTTTTTTCGGAATTTGTTTAAGAATGGTAATTTCTTTATCTTTATATTTTAATGGTCCCCCCCCTTTGGGCTCCCAAAACCTTATCCCTCGTGGTCTTCCTAAGAAATTTAACATGGACTTCCCTTGGAACATTATGTGTTCTGGCATATTCTGAATTGATTCTATAAACCAGGTCAATATCCCACCACAACTGTTCTTTATCTCTCTCAATGTATTCTGCTAAGATTGTGCACGTAATATCCTTAAGGCTTCAGAGTAACAAGCAGCTCTTTATTAGCACAAGTCAACTATGTACAATCCAGTGAAGGTTCAGTCTGACAGCAGCCCTTTTATAGGGAGCTGTCAGACCCTTTGACCAATCAGATTGAATCTGTGTTCCCACCGGAACAGAGGACTTGGTGTAAACCATTACCAATGTTTCTGGTATCTAACTAAAGTAGAATAAAATATGGATTAAAATATAAGAATGAAGACGTGGCATAAAAGGGACAGTTAGAAGCTTGCTTAAAGGGACAGGGAAATGTCATCAGCCTTCAACCACAACATGTTCCAGCAAATGTCCCTATGTCAAAAGTCCAAAACCACAAGGTTCAATTAAAGTTCGTTAATGCCACGTAGTCCATACCTGTAACAAAAGGAGAAATAAGACCCCCATCTCCTTATAAGGCTTTTTCCTCAAGGTAACCAATAAGAAATGAGTTAAGTGTTTCCGTGTTACGCTGTCTTTGAGAATGTATAAGAATGCGTGCTTCGATAATGAAGGTCGTTCAGAAATTTGCAACGTTAGCCATGGGCTAACTTTTCTGAACCTGGCTGCCAAATAAACTTTTCCTGTATCCTGAGAAGTCTAAAGCCTGTCAATTTCTGCAACATAACAGTTGGTTATGAGAAAAATGATGCATCCTGAAGCAGTATTTTAACTGGATTTTAACAAACAGGAAACATGTAAATAGAGGAAAAAACAACAGTACCAACCAATGGCCAGAATTATACCTCTGTAAATAGTATTTATGTTTTTTTTTTAAACAAAATTTTATAGTTTTTTTTTAGGGGAAAAAAAGGAAAGGGGTGGTGGAATGGGTTACAAATTTTGGCAGTTACAATATGTAGAAGGTGTCCCCTCCCCCCGTACTCATGATATTCATTTAAACATAAACTTTAATACTAAATAGCAATATTTTGTCAGCATATAAATTCAGGTAATAATTTCAATCAATTTTTATCAAGCAGATTTTCCTGTTCATTTTTGTGTTCTGAGTTTTCTTGGTATTGCCCCTTCTCCCCCCGCCAGCAGCGCTCCGGCCCCTCCCGTGTCCTGTAGATCTGGTGTAGGATCATCAGTTTTATCTAGGAGTGCTTTGTTTTTTTCCATAAAGGCCTGAGCCTCTGTGGTTGTGCTAATTCTAACTCTAGTATCCTCCCAGAAAATTAGCATACCTTCAGGCATCAACCATCTGAACCACACCCCCTTCTGGTAAAGCTTCGCTAATTGCGAATAATTTTTTCTTTTCTCTCTCACTTTCTTGGGGATCTGTTTCAGAATGGTTATTTCTCTATCTTGATATTTCAAAGCTTGCCCCCTTTGTGCACTCAGAATCTCATCTCTTGTGGTCTTTCTAAGAAATTTAATGTGTACCTCCCTGGGGACATTATGTGTTCTAGCATATGCTGAATTTACTCTATATACCAGGTCCAGTTCCCACCCCATCTGTTGTTTTTCTTTTTGAATGTATTCAGCCAAAATGTTTGTCATGATGTCCCTTAAATCCTCATCATCTACCTCAACCACATTTTGGAACCTAAGGAAAAAAGACATTCTTTCAAATTCTGTTTTCATCTGGTGGGACTTAAGATCTTGGTTCCCCTTCTGCACCCCTTTCATCTCCCCCCTCATCTCAGCCGTACCCCCCTCCAAAAGATCCAGTCTCTGTGAATTTTTGCTCGTCTGGTCCTGGTTCTCTTTAAGCTGCTCTTTCATCTCCTTTAATTGACTTTTTATGTCCTCCTGTCCCTTTAAGATTTGTTGAAACATCTGTTGAAAATCCATCTCTTGAGGCTTGGGCTGCATCAGAGATGTTAGAGTTTGTTGTCCACTAGGACTGGATACTGTAGATGTCGGGGGGGGGGGGGGGAGACAGCAAAGCCCAGCTTCCCTGGGGGTGGTCTTTTAGGTGGCATTATATTGAGCAGAAAGAGTTCAGAGTCAATACAGAGAGGAAACAATTAGGGAGGGCAACCGCCAAGAGAGATCGGGAGGCAAAGAGTCCAAGCAGAAGGGAATTCTTTCTAATTGCAGCTTCTGGCAATAGAGTAATAAAATCCTTTGTTCCAGGAGAGTCCAATACAGACAGGAGATTTATCTGAGTGTCACAGAGACAAAGACAGTAAGCCTGAAGTTCTATGGGTGGAGTCAAATTTCAATGTTTATAAAGACAGCGGAAGCAAGCTATCTTGCCCTGCCAGCTTCGGAGTTAAGGGGCATAAAAAAAGTTTTTCAAAGTTCCCAAAGTTCCCAGATCATCACCTCATTTATAGAATAACAATCCAAAATCTGCCTTCGTTATGAGCGTGAGATCATTGCATAGCTCTCTCCCTTCCTCCTCCTCTGGGGCCGAGAGCAGAGTTGTTTCTAGCCGCCTGTCCGAGGGGAGGGGAAAATCCCCCTCCCTCCAGTCACGCTTCTCCGAGCCGAGTTGAAAACAGCTCTAAAAGCAGCTGGCAGTCTCTTTTTTTTTAAACAAGCAAAGGAACGGAGGGAAGTTTCCACCTCACCACACAGCAACCGCATCCTTCAGATAGTATGCTCTTCCAGCTGCCTCCTCACAAAGACGCCGCAGCGCCTCCCTATCATGCCTCCCGGTGCTTAGGGCGATGCGGCCCCCCCGGCCGCCGCCGACTCAGGGGATCCCCTGCTATGCCGCCCCTTCGGCAGGAGCCTCTAGGGGGCGTCCTGTGCCCCCCAAGCAGTGAGGGGCCCACCAGAAGAGCGCAGGGCGAGCAGAGCCTGCCCGTCGTGGTCAGCAGCCGGAACCGGAAGTCAGTATTTATGTTTTATGAGAGGGGCACCTTCTACTTGTGACTGCAGGCAGAAACAAAAGCTTAAACTCTGCAGTAGCAACTCATCAACTCATAACTGATGAACTAACAAAGCTGATAAAGTGATATCAGGTTTTTTTTTTCAAAATAAAAAATGTCCAGCTATAAATCTCAGTTTAGATGGACTAGATAACTCAATAGAGATGCAGCTGTTCAATGAAACCAGACATTTTTCTGGGTAGGGGCTACATTTTATCTCTCGGCAGCGTGAGAACTGAATATTCCAAAAATATGTGGAGTTAGGTACACTGGCCCTTCCCTTTTTGTAAATACTCTGGGATCAGGAGGAAACTATTTGTTTTGAATTACTTTTTATGAAAAATTATAGTTAGTCCATTATTAGTAAGAAAGACTAAAATAACATAGCAACAACACTGAGATGGATTTGGATTAGATGAAGATGTTAAGAGAATATGTTATGGAAATCAAGTAAAGTAACTTCATTGAGATATTTTTAAAATTCCAATTTACTGGGGAAACGTTTAGAATCCAGCATGAGTTATTTTGGCCACAGTTGTGAATGATTGTGAACACTTATTTGACTTCTAGTTCATTTGATTTTATCTTGCCTGTCTTGGATTGGTTTTAGATCATAGATGTTTATGTATGCATATAGTATATGTAGAACTTAATTTTTTGTGTATATTTATTTATATTAGACTTTTATCCAACTGATCTTTAGCTATAATAAGAAATTTTCATTTCATATATTTGTATGTTTAATTGATATGGTATTAAGTAGATCTCAGTTAATGTGAATAGCTTGGTAGTATAGGCCTAATCATTTGCAATTAAATTGCATATGTCCTATGCTGCGCACTCTGCATTTATGATTGTGCAATTCTGCCATTATTTACCCCTAAATTTTAGTAGTTCTATTTTACAAGCTGTTTAACTCACTTCCCAGGCTTATTGTGAAATGACTATTTAGGGGAAACAATTGGCAGCAATTTTGGTTCATGGCTGTTCCACCACCACGGCACCCTACTATGTAACAAGTATTTTACAATATTCACGGAACACTCTTGCACAATTTGTATTCTCCCAACCGAGTATTTACCCTGTAAATTGAATCTATTAATTCAACAGAAAGGAGAGCAGAGTTAGCAATGCTGTCACTTAATATTTAAAGAACTTTATTAATGGCAAGGTTTATTTAAGTACTAGTCCTGGACGTAATGACCAGAAATTCAAATCAAGGGAAGAGGAGCAATCCCAAAGTAACTTCCACAGGTACAACTACTCTATTCTGTTATTTCCCTCCTTTCCATATCTCAATTTTGTCCCAGTTGTGTCTGTCCAAAAACAACATTATTGATACCTGAAGCTAATAGTCACTCATTGTATTGTGTTTCAAAATTTGAAATACTCTGATTTTCCAACAGGGGAAAGCAGTTTTCATTTTGAACTTTCACATTAATGGCATTCTCATGAATCCATCCTACATTTATGGGTATTTCATTACCCACTGTAAGAGCTTTCCACATCTCAGTTGTGTTTCAGTTAGCAGACCCTAAGGATAAGCATTATGAAGCAGCTCTGCATAAGGTTTGAGTTTGCAGCTATAGATGACACACCTCTCCTGCATTTGTGATCTGCTATCAAGAAAGAGGATGGATTTCCAGCTTCCATCACCAATCTCTCTTGTCACCATCCCATTTATAGCTTATTGTACAGTTGGATGTTATGGTGATTTGCCTCCTGCCTTCAGAGCTGATTTCAATCGGTGATGATTGCGGGGGGCGGGGGGGGGGGGGAAGTTCCCATCCTCAGAGCTACTAAGTGCCACAGGGTTAGATATCATTGATATGCTGATGATAGGCAATGAACATCTAAACACACACACACACACACACACACACACAAGGTGATTGCCAAAAATATCTTATCCCAATGCCTGGAGGCTATGAGGGTCTGAATGGGGGACAAGAAACGTCAGCTGAACCCTGGCACAATTAGATGGCTTTGGTTTTTGTAGCCTACTGATTCAGGACTATGCCATCTTTGAGGCTGGATGGGGTTGCACTACTCCAGATGCACCCAATGCACAATTTGGGGGGTCCTTTAGACTCACATCTCCTATTCAAGGAGCAGGTAGCAGTCGTGGCTACAAGGGCTTTTGCACAGATTTGTCATGTGTGCCAGTTGTGCTCATTCTTGAATCAGCAGATCCTGCTTGTACTCACTCATGTCCTAGTTATTTCCAGATTGGACTACTGCAATGGACTGTACACAGGGCTGCCCTTGAAAAGTATCTGGAAGCTTCAGATGGTCCAGAATGCAGCAGTATGGATAGTTATGTGGGCTCGCAAGGCAACACATATTAGATCTCAGCACTTTGAGTTGTATTGGTTGCCTTGGGGTCCAATTCAGGGTTCATCTGGTAGGTCTCAGGAAACATGCCTGCCTTGCTGTGATGCTTGCCTTATGAAATATTCTTCCACCCCAAATTAGATTGTTTCCATCAATTTTGATATTCTGGAAGGCTCTTAACACCTGGTTATGTGATAAGGTTTGGGGCTCCCATGGAATCAGAGACTGTTAGATCTGGGCAACGAGAGAACAGACTGCGGACACGAAGTGACTTAACAGCTCTTTATTAGTAGTGGTAGTGATCCAGCTTGCTCTGTGGCCGGAGGGTTCCCCTTTTATAGGACTCGGGTACGCCTCTCGACCAATCAGAGCGATGCCTGTTTCCCGCTGTAGCAGCGGATCAGAGAGGAGACTTCCTACGATATATGCTAATATCTAACACCCCTCCCCTCTTAGACGGAAAATTGCGGTTGGTTATGTAGTCCTTAAGGTATGTTGGAGTTTGCCTTACTCGAGTGGAGCGTTGCAGTTCGGGTTGGTCAGGAGTAGTTGCAGGATCAGTCGCTTTCTTTGCTTCGAGTTCTGGTGTTTTCAGACTTTCGTTGCTTGGGCGTTCGGGGGTCTGCTCGCTTACGTTGCTTGGGGGTTGTTCTGTTTCGCGCTCGACCTCTTGCTCTGTCCTGGGCTCGCAGGTGTCGTAGTTCTCTGTGTTGGGCCTCTCGAGTGGCTGACTTTGCATTGGTAGGTAGCTCTCATCCTCGGCTCGTAGGTCTGAGTGCGCCAGGCGACCCCGAAGTTGATCGATGTGCCTCTTCCAATTCCGCCCATCTTCCAGTTCTAACAGATATGATCGTGGACCCGTGATGCCAATGACCGTTGCCGGCATCCACAATGTTCCCCCTGCATAGTTGTGGGCGTATACCGAATCCCCTATGCTGAAACTCCGAATTTTGCTTGTGGAGTCTGGGGGTGCTGTGGCAGAGTAGTTGGGGTGAAGACGGTCCAGGTGAGACCGTAGACGGCGGCCCATGAGCATTTCAGCGGGGCTCCTTCCCGTCGTTGCACTGGGGGTAATGTGCTGAATGAGGAGGTAATGGTCTATGCGTGTTTGCCAATCACCTGGACCCATCCTAGCGAGGGCCTCTTTTGCGGATTGCACCATTCTCTCCGCCTGTCCGTTTGATGCCGGATGGAATGGCGCGACGAGGGCATGCCGAATTCCCTGACCTGCTAAAAACGTTTCGAAATGCATGGCCGTGAATTGGGGCCCGTTATCGGAGACCAGGAGGTCGGGCAGGCCATGAGTGGCGAAAAGTCGCCGTAGAACCTTAATGACTGCCTCTGCCGTGGTTGAAGTCATTAGGACTACCTCTAGCCATTTGGAATATGCATCCACAACTATAAGGAAAGTCTGACCTTGAACTGGCCCTGCGAAGTCGATGTGTATTCTCGACCAGGGTGCTTTCGGCTTTTCCCATTCCGTGGCGGGCGCTTCCGGGGGTGCTGGTCTCGATTCTTGGCATGGATCGCAAGTGGCCACCCACTCCTCTATCTCTTTGTCCATGTTTGGCCACCAAACGTAACTTCTCGCTAAAGCCTTCATCCTAACGATCCCCGGATGCCCAACATGTAATGCATCTAACACATTTTTACATAAAGCATAAGGAATAACAACTCGATCCCCCCACAATAAGCAACCTTGTAACACTGAGAGTTCGTCCCGTTTTGACCAAAACACTTTGAATTCTGGGCCCACGTTTCCCTTCGGCCACTCCCTCCAAACCCAAGTTTGAACTTGCTTTATTAAACTGTCTTTAGAGGAGAACCTTGCAACGTCGCAGGAAGAAACCGGTCCAGAGTCCAAACAGTCAATGAGCAACACCGGTACTTCGGGAGTGGGGTCTGGCAAAAGGTCCGGTAGTGGGCAACGGCTGAGTGCGTCTGCGTGTCCTAGAGTGGAGCCCGGTCGATGAATTAACTTGTAGGAGTACGCAGCCAGGAAAACAGTCCACCTGGTCATGCGTGGAGAAAGGGAGACCGGGGTGGGGCGGTTTCCCGCCAAAAGTCCCAACAGCGGTTTGTGATCAGTAATTAGTTCAAAATCGCGGCTGTAGAGGTATTCATGGAAACGTTTTACTCCAGCTACCGCAGCTAACGCTTCCCTGTCCATCTGGCTGTAGTTCCTCTCGGCCGATGAAAGAGTTCTAGAGTAGAAAGCGATGGGTGCTTCTTTTCCGTCTGGCATCCTGTGGCTAAGGACTGCGCCGACTCCAAAGGGTGATGCGTCGCAGGTCAATACTAGCGGTAGTGTCTGGCTGTATTGGACTAACAGCGAGTCAGTGGTGAGCAGGCGCTTTACCCCGGCAAAAGCTGCTGCTTTGGATCGTCCCCATCTCCATGGTGCATTTCGCTGGAGTAGTCGATGTAGCGGCTCAGCAACGGTCGCCTTCTGTCTCAGAAAAACGCTGTAGAAGTTAAGTAGTCCGAGGAAGGCCTGCAGCTCGGTCTGGTTACGTGGTGTGGGGGCGTCCTGGATCGCCTTAATTTTCTTTGAAGTGGGGTGTATTCCCTGACCATCGATTCTATATCCCAGGAATTCTACGCTAGGCACGTTAATTTGGCATTTTTCCTTTTTAAGGCGGAGACCCTTCTCTCTGATTCTGGCCAAAACAGTTCTGACTCTTTTATTTAATTGCTCCTCGCTTGCAGCGGACACCAAGATGTCGTCGAAATAGGGGACGACTCCCGGTATCCCTTGCAAAAGCCGTTCCATGATGCTCTGGAACAAACCTGGAGCAACGCTCACACCGAATTGCAGCCGGTTGCATTTGAATGCCCCTCTATGCGTCACTATAGTTTGGGCCTCCGCTGTGGCGCTATCTACGGGCAGCTGCTGGTAAGCTTGTGCCATGTCTAATTTAGCAAATACCTTTCCTGGCCCCAACGAGTGCAATAAGTGCTGTACTACAGGCACAGGATACGCGCTTTGTTGTAGCGCGACATTAATTGTGCATTTATAGTCCGCGCAGATGCGGACTGATCCGTCTGGTTTGACTGGGGTCACAATGGGAGTTTCCCAACGCGCGTGATCCACCGGCTCAAGGACTCCTTGCTCTACTAATTTATCTATTTCCTTGTCTATTTTTGGGCGGAGTGCAAAAGGCACTCGTCTCGGCTTAAGTCGGATTGGCGCCACTTTGGGGTCTAAATTAAATGATATTGGTTTACCCACATACTTACCAAGACCGGGGCTGAATACATCCTCGAACTCCTTAAATATCTGCTCAGCGCTGCTGTTCTCCACTGCGTTTATTCCGGTGACTTCTAACCCCAAGGCTTCAAACCAGTCTAGTCCCAGAAGGTTCTGTAATGGCGCGCTGGCGATGGTCACGGGCAGCTGGGCTACGATGTCCTTGAAACGGATTTGGAATGTGCCTTGGCCCACGATGGGGACTTGGTTCCCCTGGTAGTCTCGTAGCAGGATGTCTGGAACGCGTAGTTGGCTCTTTTTGAGGCTAGGTATAGCCTGTTTCATGGATGCCCATGAAATGATCGTCAGGGATGATCCCGTGTCAACTTCCAGCTCGCAAGGTGAGCCCTCCAAGAGGACTGTGACTTTCAGCTTTTTGGGCCGCTTGGTGCGGACCTGACTTATTGTGGTGAGATACGTTCGCAACTCCTCTCTCTGGGTCAACTCTATCTCAGCATCTGTATCCTGAAAATACTCTCGTTGAGCGTCTTGATAGAACGCTCTTTCAGCTCTTTGTGTGTAATCTCTCTGGGGATACGCTCGCTCAGCTCCTTGTGTGTAATCTCTCTGGGGATACGCTCGCTCAGCTCTTTGGGAATTTTCTCTCTGAGTAAACACTTGTGGATTTCTCTCTGGGCGCCCTTTTTGGTTTTGCCAAGCCCCTGGGTTGGGCTTCTGTTGGCGGTACATGGGTGGCTGCCGTGAGGCAGGGACTTCGCTCCGGCACACTCGTGCGATGTGCCCAAGTTTGTTGCAGTGCGAACAAACAACGTTCCTGAACCTACAGGTAGACCGGGGGTGATTCCCTCTGCAGCTTGCGCAGGGCGGCAAACAGAATCCGGGTCTCCCCCCAGGTCTCACGTGACTGCTCCGCATCAGGTGACTTTCCTCGAGCTCGGGATCCTCGAAATCTGGAATGGTGTCCTCGTTGTGGACTCTGGTGTGTCTTGGCGCTGGCTGGCCTGTGTTGAACCCGCGTTGAATTGTCTCCGCTGATCTGTCTGCTGCTTCTGAAGCTCTTGCCTCGTCGAGTACAATCTGTAGGCTTAAATTGGTTTTGGCTAACAGCCGTTTTTGTAGGGAAATGTCTCTCAGCCCGCTAACGAGTCGATCCATAATCTGCTCATCCAGGTCTCTGAATGCACAGTGTGTGGCTGCTTTTCGTAGAGCTGCAACGTACTGGTTGATAGATTCTCCCGCCTTCTGGTTCCTCGTGTTGAATGCTTGGCGGCAAACATGGCGGGAAGGTTTTGGCGCGTAATGAGTCTGTAGAGCCTGTTGCAACGCCGTCCATGATACTGCCTGTATTGGAGTAGGCGCGGTGAGGTCTCTGGCCGTGTTGAAGACTTCTTTTCCGCAGTAGCCGAGGAAGATGTTTTTCTTCCGGGCGTCGGTGATCCCCGTGTATTCGTTCGCTTCGAGAAAACACTCGAAACGAATCATGAAGGCTTCCCATTCGTCGTTCGCTGGGTCGAATGGAGCTGGGGGAGTGTGCATCGCCATCTTCTCTCGTTTGAATTTGCTGCGCTGTGGTGGCCTGAGATGGCTGCCGGAATTTCTGCCGAATTCCTAGGCTGGATCAAATCCGGAGATTCTGGAGGTAGCGTTCTTCGTCCTATCTGTCTCTCGATCCCACCTTCGTCGCCAATGTTAGATCTGGGCAACGAGAGAACAGACTGCGGACACGAAGTGACTTAACAGCTCTTTATTAGTAGTGGTAGTGATCCAGCTTGCTCTGTGGCCGGAGGGTTCCCCTTTTATAGGACTCGGGTACGCCTCTCGACCAATCAGAGCGATGCCTGTTTCCCGCTGTAGCAGCGGACCAGAGAGGAGACTTCCTACGATATATGCTAATATCTAACAGAGACCTATCTAGATGACTCCAATGTTGAAGGGACCATTTTTATTTCCTTAAATGATGGGATTTACAGTTTTTTTAGGATATTTATTATTATGTCTGTTATGTTTGTATTTGCTATTTTTATATTCTCACTTTTGATATATTGCTGTGTATTGCCCAGAGTTGCCTTGGGTAAGATGGGCAGCTATATAAATTTGATTAATAATAGTGATACTGGGAGGAATATTGTGCAAATGATAAGGCAATTATACACGACACAAACATATTGACTGGGAATCATATTTGCTTCTCATTCTACATAGGACAGCGAAGGGCTGCTGTTAATTTAGGGGTTCTGGAAGCCAACTGGAGAATAAACTCAATAATTGGCTCAAAGTCTGGCTGAAAATGTTCTCTGCAAATTCCAGAATCACAAGGTTGCACGTTAATTTCTCAGTGCAATTCTGATGGCTACATATGATGAAGACAAAGATAAAATACTGGACATTTTAAAGTCTACTAGGAATGATTTGTAGGTAGAATTCATAGTTTCAGTCCAGTATGAAAATGTTCTTGCTGAGAAAGAAGATGGGAAAACCATTAGCATGTTTACAACTTGATGAAGAAGTCTGTGGAATCTCTATGAAATTCCTGAAGGAAGCAGAACAATAATTTTATAGAAACCTTGCCTGGAATTTTTCTCTGTTGCATTTATCTCAGAGCACAAACAAATATAAGGATATTAATAAATTACATAGAAGCGCTATGTGGGAGAAGCAAGCAGTGGTGTGCAGTTGCTAGACTTTACTTCACCACTAGATGTCAAAGAAAAAACAACTTCGCTCATGCTTCACTTAGAGAAGTATGTTAAAGGTAGAGACAAAAAACAGGATCCTCATCTACAATGTGAAATGAACTTCCTTCCAGCTTGTAAAGTGAATGATGCAAACTGTATTAACAAAAGAAATGCTAGATCTGTCTTTAGTTACATCTCTCTGTCCATGGTTTAGTTGGCACTTTTTCTCTAACAAACAAAAGGAGCCACATATACATTTAGTGTTCATGTATTGCTTATTGAAATCTTTTTGGATGGCTTTTATAAAATCTATTAACTGCTCCAGAGATTTTAGCTCAGGGTAAAGGCAGCACAAGGTTGAGTTATTAACATGTATGTAATCTTGTTTCACAATTTAACTTGCACAACTCTTTCCCATCTTCAAGCTCCAAAAGTACATTTGGATGTTCTTCCAAATCATGTCACTCTTGTGAAAGTGTTACACCTTTTCTCTTATTCTAATTCTGTTCTATGTTTCTGCAATATACAGTGATCATGGTGCCATCTTGTTATACAAACAGCAGATACTGCTGTCATTGAAATTCAGCAGCATATACCTATTTTGGGTGACATACGATAGATTCAAAAATCTAATTCCGTAATGGACTGCTCTTCTGATCACCTTTTCCAGCTTTTTTGGAAGATTATATAGACAAAATAAAATAATTACATGACTAGTTGGAATTTAACTCTGTACATCATTGCATTTGTTTGGGGCTAAATTTATTTCCATGGGATTGGTGAACTGAATCAATCTGTACCTGGTGTTCCCAGAATATCCCCCACCTCACCCCACGTTAACTGTTTTGTTCCTTGTTAAAATTCAGCTGTTTTTATAAGGCAAACCACTGTTGCATAAATTACTTCAAATACAATTAAAATCAAAATCAGATTTACTGTTCTCTAGAAATATGAAGTGTGAGACAGTAACATCTGACCACCAATTCAGAAATTTATGGACTTCACATTTCATATGCACACACTATAACATAGATGATATCAATCCATTTTCTATGACAAAGATTTTAGCCCTTCCTTTAATAATTACACCACACATTTATTTCCCTGCATGAACAATGGGCCCCATCCAACAAAATGAAATTTAATGTGGAGAAAAGCAAGGATTTACACCTGGGAATGAAAAACCAAAGGTTCAAGTACAGATTAGGTGAAATCTGGCTTGAAAACAGTAACTGTGAAAAGGACTTTGGAGTCATAGTGGACGATCACTTAAACATGAGACAGCAGTATGTGGCGGTAGCCAAAAAAGTTAATACAATCCTTGGTTGTATAAATGGAGGCATAAAATCAAAATCACTGAAATATTATTACCACTTTATAAAGCCTTAGTAAGGCCACACCTGGAATACTGTATCCAGTTTTGGTCACCACATTACAAAAAAGATGTTGAGACTTTGGAAAAAGCTCAGAGAAGAACAACTAATCAGTGGAACAGCTTGCCTCCAGAAGTTGTGAATGCCCCAACACTGGAAGTCTTTAAGAAGATGTTGGATAGCTATTTGTCTGAAACGGTATAGGGTTTCTTGCCTAGGCAGGGGGTTGGACTAGAAGACCTCCAAGGTCCCTTCCAACTCTACTATTGTATTGTATTGTATTGTATTGTATTGTATTGTATTGTATTGTATTGTATTGTATTTGTATTGTATTGTATTGTATTGTATTGTATTGTATTGTATTGTATTGTATTGTAACTAAGATGATTAAAGGTCTGGGGACTAAAACATATGAAGAATGGTTGCAGGATTTGGCCAGTCTAGAGAAAAGACAGACTGGGGGAACATGATAGTAGCATTGCAGTATTTGAGAGGCTGCCACAAAGAGAAGGGGGTCAACTTATTTTCCAAAGCACCAGAGGGCAAGACAAGAAACAATGGATAGAAATTAATCAAGGAGAGAAGCAACCAGGAATTAAGGAGAAGCTTCCTAACAGTGAGGACAATTAACCAATGGAAAACAGCTTGCCTTCCAAAGTTGTGCATGTTTCATCACTGGAGGTTTTTAAGAAGAGACTGGACAGTCACTTGTCTGAAATGGTATAGGGCCGTAATGGCGAACCTATGGCACACGTGCCGCAACTGGCACACAGAGCCATTTCTGAGGGCATGGAAGGCCCCTGTCAGCTCGAGCGTGCTGGTCAGTTGATTTTCAGCCTTGATTTTCACCCCAAAAACCACCCAACACGCAAACCTTATCATTGGGTTCTAATATAGAAAAAAAAAAGTGATAGTGATGCAATTGTAGTAGTGCAGCCAAGTACCATATCTGACTTTAGTAGAAAAAAATATAGGTACTGGGTTATGAGAAAATAACTTTATCAACTCTTGATTTCAGTATCCCACAAGGGTTGCCCAATTACTAAGTCAGGGTGACTGGCTTCCTGTGTGGTTTGCTACACCCTAAAATGCCTTGTTTTGCTGTATGGCACATGTTTCATTTCCTCCTTTTTGCAGGATCCTTCCATTTCTATTAGCCCATGACCGCTACTTCACCATGCACAAGTTCTCCTAGAATTTCCTATAGCCTAAACAGGAAGAGGAATATTTGAATGCAGATATTTTTCATTCCCTTTGGTCCTTTATAATGAAGAAAGAGAAGGAGAAAGAGGAGGAGAAGGAGAAAGGCTTTCAAAATCTAAAGCTACAAGAACTATATAGATCACATTATACCAAACTTTTCAGCACTGTTCAAAAAATATTGCTTTGTTCTTCTGCCCTTTTCTGCAGGACCACATGAAAAGGTTTTGTCCTGAATTTCTCC
This sequence comes from Natrix helvetica, assembly GCF_964273705.1. Lineage (NCBI taxonomy): Eukaryota > Metazoa > Chordata > Lepidosauria > Squamata > Natricidae > Natrix > Natrix helvetica. Next base: position 62,642,039 of record NC_138549.1, on the reverse strand, counting down.
TTTTAATACAGATGTCTAGGTTACAAGTAAGGAACCCAACCAAGAGAGCAAATCAAGAGGATCAGCAAATTTTTGAGCTGACCGAACTGGCAGTAATGCAGGGAGCAACCCACCCCTGAGCTTAATGCTTATTTATTACAAATCAAAAAAACCATCAAAACAGTTAACTGGCAAAATGGAACACAAGACAGGCAAAACCAGTGAAAGAAAGAGAAATTAATGCCAAGCAACAATTTACATTAACAAAAGGCACACTGGGGCCATTGCAAACAAGACCATTGGCATGGAGAATCACAAAGTGGTGAAAGGACATGAAGATTTACGGGTTTGAAGAAAGGCATAAATAAAATGAAGGGCAAGGGGGATTTCTATAATATCTAAAAAGGAGGTTGGACTATTGTAACTGTGGAAAAGAAGGTTGTCAGTCATATTGATTTGTCTATCTGTAGGCCTTTAAAAAATATTTTTTTTTTAAAGTGAGTGAGTCCCAAAGTGAGCCTTAACTTTTCTATGTATGAAACAGCAGCAGTATACAAATGGAAAATAGGACATCAGATGATCCTATCATGAAAGAAACAGTTTTGTGAATGGAAGTGATGTACAGGTAATCCTGGTCTTATGACCACAATTGGGACCAGAACTTCCATCACTAAGCAAGGCAATCACTGAGCTGCTGCCAATTTTATGTCCTTTTTTGCTGCAGTTGCACTGCGGTCATTAAGCGAATCTGGCTTCCCTGATTGACTTTTCTTGTTTGCTACAGAAAGAAAGAGCTATGAGCAGGCAAGGGAAACAGTCGGCTTTCATTTAGAACCTAAATTTACAGAAAAGAGCAAAAGGTCATTTCCTCAAATTGTGAGATCGCACTGACAGTTCTAAGATAGATGGGTGCCACCTTCTTTTGTGCTGTGCAATAGTTTTTATGCAATTTTATAAAACTTACTCTCTGCCAATTCCAGATTTCATTTTTTTCTCAGCAACTCTTGTTAATCCTCCTCCCCACCCCACCCCACCCACAACCATTGTGTACATGTGTTTATACACTCTAGTTTAAATGGCTCTCTATAGAAATTTTTGAGTAGGGAAGTGTTAGCTGATACCAAACTATCAGCATTACATATTGGAAGCAAAGCAAAGACTTGGACCTGCCTCTTTGCATTGAAGAACCTTTCATTTATGGTTGCTTACAAACAAAAATATATTACAGAAAAGACATAGAAGAGATTGCAAAAAGCTTCCCCAAACCATCTAGCAATTGGGCAAAAGAAGAAAAACAAAATGCAGTTTAGCAGAGGTGTTTTTTTTTTTTTATTGACTTTGTTGCTGTCCAGCCCCAAACTGACTCTGGGCAGCAAACAAAATTAAAATAAACAAGACAAAAGCCCAATAATGAAAATAAAAATGTATTTTCTTATAAAGAAAATAAATAAGTTGGAAAATCTGGACAGGTAAGCTGGCAATATGTGCAGCAGATGTCAAACCAAAGGTGGATTACTACCAGTTCGGACCAGTTCGGCCAAACTGGTGGTGGCTTTCTGGCCTGGGTTGCCAGAACTGGCAATGACCAAGCTTGCCATGCCTCCAAATCTGTTCTCCGGTTGGCATGGCATGTTCCCCCCTTTTCATGTTCTGCCCATGTGGTCTATTTTTTGGTAACTGTGCACACACACACACACACACACAAACAAAATTGTGTGCGCACCTAACCGGCAGTAATGCCGGCAGCAGCCTACCCCTGTGTCAAACGTATCTAACTAGGGTTCCACTCACTCTACCACAAGGCCATCAGGGCCAGGATCTCAGAGGGGGACCTCATTCTGGAAGGCAGAGGCTGCAAAAGAGAAGGAGGGCTTCCCAAGTTGCGAAAGAGGGTGTTTTTTAATTGAGGGGACTTGCGGCACATGTATTCTATTAGCTTGTACTGGATCGGCAGAAATCACAGGAGATAAAGTGGCTCCTTAAACATCTAGGCCAGTGATGGCAAACCTTTTTTTACGGCTTGCCAGAATTCAGCATGCGCTACCGCTCATACCCATGTGCCCACTCAATTCCCCGCCCAACTGCCCATGTGCACGTGACACCTTCTTGCGCATGCGCAGGCAACCCCTCCCCAGGCACCAGAGGCTTTCCTGAAGCCTGGCTCCCCAGGCTTCAGGAAAGCCTCTGGTGCCTGGGGAGGGGTTGCCTGCGCATGCGCAAACGGCCTCCCTCGCCCCCCTAGAGGCCCTCTAGAAGTCAGAAATGGATCGAGTTTTTTCCCCTCTCCAGTCTTCGGAGGCTTTCCTGAAGCCATTTCCAGCTTCTGGAGGACCTCTGGGAGGCTTGGGGAGGCTGTTTTGCTTCAGGAGACGATGATTGTAAGCCTCGGGGCTTCCGGGCAGCCCATGTGCACAAGGGCCGCTCCGGATGCTTTTTTGGGTGCCTAGCTTGCCAGGCTGCCCCCGTGCCCCTTGCAGCTGCAATGATGGTGGCTTCAGGATATGTTGGCCAGTGGGGTGGGGGGGCTAGGCGAGCCGTGTTAAACCCCCTCCAGCCTCTGAAGAAGCACCATGGCCACTTCCTTCTTTTTGAGAGCTGCTTTGCAAAATGGGGAATTTTCTGTTACTTTGCAAGGTGGCTCTCAAAGAGAAGGAACAGACCGCCAGTGCTACTCCGAGAACTTGGCCTATGGAGTCTGGAGTTCCAGGAAGAAGGAGATTCAGCCGTGGCCTGCTTCCCACGTGAGGGGCTACTCCCCACCTACCTGCGACTTATGCCTCTTGCTCCACTTCTTCACCTTTGGTAAGCAGCGGGGTGGCCGAGGGGCAGGCGGGTAGCTGGGTGGGAAGCCAGTGGGCTGCTTTGAAGCCTGAAGCCCCATGGAGCTGGCATGAGAAGCATGCGGCCCTGGGTTTAAGGCAGCATCCTCCTGCAGCTGGGGCAGGGGCTCTGCCTTTGCAGAAAGGGAGCGGGTGCATGTGCAGCAGGCCTGGGATGTCTGCTTGCCATCCCACAGCATCGCTCTGCCACGTCTCTCAGCCCCAGCACAGCATCTGCGTTTCCACCAAGGGCCGCCCACTGGCGAGGCCGGGCTGGACGCTGATCTGAGAAGGCAAGCGGGCATGGGGATCTGCCGGTAAGGCTATGTGGAAGGCAAGGAAGCATGGCAAGGCCATGGGGAAGGGAGTAGGCTGCTTGCTCCCTTCCCCGTGGCCCTGCCATGCTTCCTTGCTTCCATGCGGCCTTCTGCTTGCCTGCTTTCACAAGCTGGCCACAGGGACGTTGAGAAGGCCACATGGAAAGCAGGGAAGGATGGCAGGGGAAGGGGGAAGGGGCAGCTAGCTAAGCCACAACTCACAGTCTTACCTAACAGACAGATCAGTGGCACAGCGCTTCAGGCAGGCAAGCTGCAGAGTAGAGACTGGGTGGGGCGGGGCAAACGAGCGGTGACCAGGTGGTAACTGTTCGGGTCAAAAATGGCCTCCCCTGGCCCTCCAGAAATGTGAAAAATCAGCTGGCCGGCACGCGCATGCAGGTCTGAGCTGACAGCTGGCATGCCACCAAATATGGCTCCAAGTGCCACCTGTGGCACGTGTGCCATAGGTTCGCCATCACAGATCTAGGCCCTTGTGGCAACTAGTGCAGCTTGAATTCTTCATTCTGAAGCATGTAAAAAAAGTAAAACCACAGAAATATGTTTGTAAATGTTCGTTTCAATTAGAAAGTTTAGCTCTATTTAATGAGAATTACTCTGAAGAAAGATTAAATTTGAAGCTTTTTTTGGCATGTCTCTACACACTAGGTCTTACCCTTTGAATATGCTGATTTCAACTCCTATTATTTCCAGCAGATCTATGTCTTCTGTGCTTCTTGAAATGCAATCACTAGTTGTATGCATATTAGCTGTTTTTAAAGAAAACTAATGATAATTTGAATGCTGCCCATGGATTTATGTTTATGTGGCTATTACTTCTTGCCAAGTACAGTTTGAGATTTTATAACAATAAATGTACATATCTGATTCAATAAAGTATAATGGAAGACTAAATAAGTGCATTAACTTATGTACCTTATTTATTGACTACCAACTTAAACTCATGGCAGTTTCAAGCATTAAAAAAATAATCATCAAATAATAATAAATTGTCCCAAATGTAAAGCCACATCCTACTGTCCAAAGTATGGACATCAAAGGCACTACAAAATGTTTGGGCTTTCTTTACTGCTTTCTAGAATGAAATTTGGGAGCATCTTGTTTAATACATGTGGGCAGAACACAACACCCAGTGTACTCTACCCACCCATGCTTCCTCCAGTCTTCTTAGCATTTCCTTGTAGCATTTCCTAATCACACCAGACAGGATGGTCGTCCCTGAAGAGGCAGTAGTCAAGCAGATACCTAAGCCATAACTTTAAAGAGAGTCTCTACTTTCATCTACATCCCATCCTTCTTCTCTGTAAACCCAGCCTGCTCAGATATAAAAAATGAACCAGTGAGAAGAAAGTGCCTGAACTGACGGACTCCAGGAGATGAGAAGAATTCAAAGGCCTTAATCTATACCCATCCTGAGCATTACAAAACCTTTTACATTTGTTGCATCACATTTTGTTTCCTTATCACCTGTACTATGCTGCTAAAAACAACTGAGTGTATACTTCCCAAGTCCATTTGAATGCCCCCATAATTCTATGTTTTCATAGTTTTCATTCTATGTCATTCATCAGCTTTTTTCCTTTTCTTGCTCTGAATCCAAACAAACAATCTTTGTGGAGAATTTCTGTCTTTCTTGCATATCCTTTGTGTCTGGTCTACTAAAGACATCTCTAGAAAACACATTTAAACGTCACTTCCTCCTTTTGTCTACTCAAAACTGATTGAGAATATCGGAAATATGGTTATTTTGTTTTAATTCAAGTGGGCATTGAGTCTGGAAAAAATCAGATGAATCAAAGAGCTTCCTATAGAGCTAAGGCATTTCAAGTGAGGAAAAAATAAATTGGGAAGAGTCATAACAAGCTAGATTTTGAGTGTGTTCCAGCATTATTCTGTTAATCATTATCCCCATCCTAGAAGCAATAATAATTTTTGGCACTTACTTCAGACAAATTTTCCATGAAAGGAACCATTACAATTTGCATGGCATTGTTGTGTTCTAGGATGTACCAGCTGAACATAAGCAAAAGATTCATAGCATTAACAATCCAACAAATTATTTGATTTCTAAAAAATCTCCTGTTCCAGAAAATTTGTTGCAGAGGGCAAAATGAACCCATTCCAGCACAAATTCATTTTCTACAGCACATGCATATGTAACTATCATATCTTCTTAATCAGTGTTATAACCATTCTCTTCTTCATCCGAGAAGATTCCTTGAGATCCACCCATAATAGAACCATAGACATTAAAAGAGATTGCCACCATATTAGAAAGAAAGAAAGAAAAATAAGAAGAGGTTGACCCATCTAAGTCATCTAATAGGTCTTGCAGAATCACAGAGAGAGGTTGCAAAACTATTTGCCAAAGCTGTACCAATATGACTCAGAGGAATATTTTGGCAATATCTTTGGCTTATACTGTATTGAAAATCTGGGTGTATCTTATACACCGAATATAGCATTTTTTGCCTCCTAAAACCCTGCCCCCTTCACCAAAATGGCCATGCATAGCCTTTAGGAGGCTTTCAGAGTGCTCCTGGTGCCTAGGGAAGGCAGAAATGAGCAAGAACCGGACCGGGTTTTTGCTTAATTTTGCCCCCCCCCCAGCCCCCAGGAGCACTCTACAAGCCTCCTAAAGGCTATTCATGCCCTTCCTTTTTTTTGAAAAAAAAATGGGCCCATTTTTGCGAGGTCTTCAGAGTACTTTTTTTAAAAAAATTGCCTCTTCAAAACCTTGGTGCTTATAGGCTTATAGTCCAGTGCGTTTTATACTCTTAAAAATATGGTAGTTCTAGGAATGTGTGAAACAGCAGAGAAAAGAGCCCTAATAAAAATATTACTTTGAAAAAGATCACACATAGTCCTCCAGTGTCCCCCCACCCCCCAATTTCCAAATTCCTTAAGGGTGCTGGCTTTCAATTGCTGCTATTCCCTTTTGTTTGTAATGAAAAACTACAGGATGTTGTAGTTTTTCATGAACTAATTAATTGGCAAAACTCATAGCACTGGGCTATTGTAAACTTAGACAACCTTTGTACTTAGTATTAAAGTGGCAGTGAAACATAAAATAGTGCCTCTGACAATTTATTCCTGATTCTGCCAAAATGTTCCCATGAGTCTAACACAAAATCTGACTAATCCTGGATTCTCTCTATAAGCATATTTACGTGTAGTCCATGAATAGGCACCCTTACTGCTTTCACGTTCATACTATGGCTACTATTTGTTATAATACCTTTAAAAGTTTATAAAGTATATCACCATGTGGCTAGATTTATGCCCCAATTTGAGAAAAGCAGGGCTTAAATATTCAGGCCAATAGTTGGCAAGGAGTTAACTGCATGTGGCTGTGGCAGGGCGGTCCAGTGAAGAAGTCAATAGGAAAAGGATGCAATCAGCTTCGAAACACTTTTGGAGGAAGTGCTGATACAAGAAGCCACATAAGGAAAGGTGTATAAGAGGAATTCAAAAGAATCTCCATTGAAATGGTAGGTGCTCTTTCTTTCTAGGTAATTAACATAGCCCTAAAGACTATGGTTAAATAGTCAGGAGATGGTGTAAGCTGCTCTCTGCAATACCACTGCAATTGGGAAAAATCAGTACCTAGATACTTTAAGTCCTTAACAGACTGCATCACAGAGGTTGATATAATGAAATTATCAAGCTGAGAAGACTGTTGGTCAATAGATATTCTGGCCAATTTATTGCAGAGCCTGCCATGAGGGATGGAGTGAAAGACCACCTTTAAATCAGTAAGCATAGGACACTTTAAGCCACTTTAGAAGTGCTAAAGTATTTTTCAGCTAAATAGTATAGAATTGGACATTGTTCCTCAGTAAAGCATCCTGATCTAAAGCTTGCTTGTTCAGTAGCCAAGATATTCTCTGAGTGTATCCAATCAATGGTAAAGAAATCTATAGTTTACTAATAAAAATGGAGGCTGCTGGACTTCCATTAATTTATTTGGATCTAAAGGTCATGACCGAATAGTACATGTTTATTTTTCATCCACAGGCTTTGATCAATGGGCAGTTCTGGTACAGATGGGCAAATGACTGCTTTTTGCTTACTATTATTAGTTGGGGTAAGTAAGTAATCTTTAAACTTGGTGAAAATAACATTTTCGTTTTATGCAATGAAATGCACAAATTATGCAGTAAAAAGAGAAGCAATTCTAGGTTAGAAGTTGTGTAACCAAAATGTATTTGTGGCTGGCTTGATTCTGATGTGGGCACCATTCCAGAAAAAAATTAGTATATTGCACTGGAAATCATGTTAAACAGATCTTTTATTTCTTATTATCAGGGACAATTTCCTAAAGTGGTCACAATTGTGACATTTTGCTTGTAGCATGCAAAATGCTTTTAGAAAGCAAGGTCTTCTTTCCTGTAGTTATCAGAAAAAAATTCATTAATGCAAAATTGCATATGTTATTTTCTAAGTTCAAAGTGATTTTGATAAGAATAAAATGATATTTAAATGTCAAAAATTGAAAGTTTAGAAAGAAGTAGCTGTTACTGCTTTGGTTAAAAAAAATCAAACATAAGGGTCCATAATGGTCTCTGAGCTCAGTTGCTTTCTTGCAGACATTCCATTATCCAAATTACGTAACATCATCAGTGCAAAATAAAGCCTTTTAAAAAAATCTAATTCTTAACAGTAGTTTTATAGGAGTGTTAAAAATCTATATACTAGTAAAAAAAACTCTTTCCTATAACTTTTAAATGGGGAAAAAAAGGGCGACACGGGACAAAACATTTTGAACCAATGTATGTCAAATGGGCTAACTTACAGAGTGCATCAAAAATCTGAGTTCCAAGACTCCTGTGGAATCGAATTTAGAAAACGTTTTATGACATAAAAATGATCATAAAACGGTTTTTGATGTAATACAAGGTATCATAAAAGATTTTCCTACGCTGATGTTTTACTGTGCTGTATAATTCAACATGGGATATTTTAAAGGCAGATACATCTCTAAATGTATCCTAGTTTTTCCAGTAGTTTCCATTACTACATTAGAAGCCCTGTTATTGTTGGAGGCATTGAGGAGAGAGGAAATACTTATGTGCATATCTTCCACAGTCACCAAGCATAATTCATATTAACTCAAGTATTTTAACTCAGATATTTATATATGTTACCGTCATCAAACCTCCATTTTCATTTGACTATAATTGTTAAAACATCCTTATCATAAAATATATCAAGATTTAATTCATAACCACATACTGGCATTTCATTTACTATTTCTAAAATCCTCCAATAACACTGAATCCTTATGTTCTATTCTAGCTAAACATCCATAATATTTAATAACAAAATTTTCTAATCCTCCTTTCCAAATCACTGTTTACAATTTACATCCAGTTTCCTTATGTTGTACCCATACCTATATATAAGTTGTTATTATTATCCCTCCTTTATTTAACTATATCCTGTATCATAACATTTCCCCCCTAGTATTCAAGACTTAACTGTATCTAACAGTTCTTTTTTGTTAACCTTTATATGTAATCCAAAAGAATTTCTAATCTTCCTTTCATGGGTACCGTTCAATATTCATATCCCATTATTGCTTATCATAACACTATACATTGTATACATTATTATCATTATCAATTATTTATTTAACTATATCTATTGTCACTAAATTTCACTAAGTTTAAGTAGTTTTAAATTATACATTTCCATCTATCAACCTGTAACTTTCCAGTAACAAAACAGTCTCATGTCTTCTGCCATTTGTGATATCACTCCTCTAATCATCTCCTTAATCAACTTCAATTAAGCAACTCCTTGCTTATAAAATCTCTCATGTAATTTCGATGCCCTTCTTCTGTTTCCTTAATCAGCTTATCTTTAATTGTCAGTAGTGTTATCAATGATGTTGTTAATAAAATTTCTCTCTTTAAATCCATAAATTCTTTTGTTTTTTCTTCTTCTGTGTCTTGCCATCTGGGGTAGAGTTCCTCTCCATTTAATTCCTCTTTCAGTATTCCACTCTTTCCATTTTCAGAAACAAACCAATCGCCATAAATATCAGCAGATTTAATTTCTTTATGTTCATTTTCCTCTTCAGTTTTCAGGATTCTAACCTCCACTATTTCCACTTGATAAACATCTCCAACTTCTTCATCATATTTTACTGTTAGATGCTCTAAGTCTTCCAACTTCTTCTCCATCCTCTCAAATGTGTTTGATAATTTCTGAATTTCTAAGAATATCTTTTGCAGGCTTAAAGTTTCTTTCTGTTGTTGAAGTTGTCCCATTATCTCCAGCTAACAAACACTGCTGCTCTAGCTTGTAAGGTTTTTACAAGATTAAGCATAGATTCACAATAAAGTTTTATTTTCACTTTTCTCTGGTTAAGATATACTTCAAAGGGACATCTGTATGCTTTTCTTCTTGTCACTCTCTATAAACAAGCAGTGAGACCTTGGAGTGCCAAGCCAGGATAATCAGTAAGAAAAGTAAAAGTGTTTCGTTTCCAATACACAAACCTCTGGCCTCTGAGTAGCAGTGTTATTGTTGCAATTTTCTTTGTTTCTTTTTTTATCTTTTTTGTATTTCAAGTTAAAAAAGGTCTGATTCTTGAATGAGTTAGAAAAACACCCACAGTAATGAAAGAGGAGAATTTTAGTTCATAAGTTACAAAGAATAATAAAAGAAAAAAATAGAAGAAGAAAACTTAATCCATTCATTTTAAAAGGCTTGCATAAATTCTATCCATGAACATAGCATTTAAAAAGTAAGATAACCCACTGTTCAGAGCCATTCCAAACTTAATTCCGCTGCTTATTTCTTCTGTTCTCCAATTTAAATTAATTTTAAGTTTTTTATAGGGAGTCTCTTTTAAAACCTCACCAGCTGGAAACACTTTCTCTTTCCGTTTCCTTCCGTTTTGGAGCTGCCCCAACTTCATCAGCCTTGGCTGGGTTTTTTGTCACCGGCTTGAAAAACTTATCTTGCATTGATCAGGCACTTTGCGATGTCCCTGAGATCAGCAAGAAGTATTCTTCCTGTTCACCATCTCTGCGGGATGGTTTAGGTCCAATTGGACCACACAGCGGCAAAAGTATTGGCTGCGATCTCGGCGCATCGAGACTACATGTCTGTATCGTCGCGATGTTGGCTCCTCCCTCCAGAAAAGCTTCACTTGTTGAACTCCTGTCATTTAGCAAGTGTTAGGATCAGAGAACATCTCTCTTATTATTAAACAGATACTACAAATCACTCTGCCCTTTTCAGGATAAAGGCAGCCTTGCGGTCTTTAAATGGCCTGGAACATTATTATTTTGCGATAATATTAATATAGTTGTATTAACTGAAGCATCTTCTTTCTTGATGCTATTTGTTCCTCTGGCAGTACTTCTCTTTCATGTGGATGCCTGGACTTACCACTATGGGGCCAACTCAGACTTAACCTGGGAAGATGCACGGACATTTTGCCAGACCTGGTATACTGACCTGGTAGCAATCCAGAACAAAGAAGAAATTGCCTATCTCAATGAGGTCTTACCAAAACATTCAAATTACTACTGGATTGGGATCCGGAAAATAAACAACACCTGGACATGGGTAGGAACCAGAAAGGCCTTGACCAAAGAGGCAGAGAACTGGGCTTATCGGGAACCTAACAACAGGCGATCCAACCAAGACTGTGTTGAGATTTACATTAAGAGGAACTACGAAGTTGGAAAATGGAATGATGAGCCTTGTGGAAAGAAGAAACGGGCACTCTGCTATAAAGGTAGTGAAATACTCCATATTGAGTGGTTGTAAGAGTTTCTGTATACTACTAGGCACTGTTTGCCTGATGTTCTATCTTGGGATTAGTTTGGGCATGATTAACCCAACTCAGTTTTCTGGGATTGTTTGATGAGTTGAACTATAAATTGACAGCATAAGCTGGATTCCCAAAAATGCTAGGTCAACATTTGTTTGGGTAATTTTGTGGAACAGGGTTGTTGCATGAATATAATCTTAGCACAGGGGGATAGACTGCAATGAAACTTAAGCTATTGTGATTTTAAGTTTGTCCATCATTGGAACTGTTGCATCAAATAATCAAGATTAAACAGAACATCTTAGAACATTAAAATTGTTCATATCCAAGTAACTTTTTTATTCAAAGAGAGAGATGCAGAGCTTCCTGCTATCAGAATTATAATCAGCCCCATGTTTATCAGGTTCTGCATGATGCAGAAAATCAAATTGCAGGTAACAAGATAATAACTGGGAAATTAGAATTTGCAACTCTGAAGTCATAGAGTCCTGGAAAAAAATACTAGGGATACAGAAATCAACTCTGCATTTCCTTATACTATAAAAATGATGATATGAAAAGAATCCATAATTAGTATGCACCTTTGCTCTTTGGGGTTATTTGCACTTATGGTTGAAGCTATTCCTGCATTGTGCTTATGGCCACTTAAATTTTAGTTGGATCAAGAAACTTGTCAGGGCCGGAGGACTTTAAAACAGCTTGCAAACCATTCAGCCCAGCTGCAGGCTGTCACATCCTTCTATAGGGCAATTCTTTGGCTGCTGTGTTATCTCCCTTTTGATTCAGAGAAATTTTCCTTTCTGGGCACATTAGGTAAAATGTTTATGCATGTATATAGAAAAATCCAAAGTTAAAAGGTAGTGCTGGGTTTCAAAACAGCAACTTCTCACATACTAGGCAATGCTCTTAGCCACTATGCTATTTTAATACTAATTGTGAAGGTGAGAATACTCTTAGATTAGAGCAACTATTGCCGCAGTTGAAGGAACATTTCTTCCTCTGGGAGTGCAGTAGACAATGGACTGTTGAAGTTAACCTGTAAGGAAGCAAAAGGCTCCACTAAAGAGAACAAAAGCAATCAAGGGAAAATACTACTTTTCAGAGGAAAAGACCACATCAGGAAAATATGCTTGGTATAAAATTTGCAATGGGAGATAGGCAATGCTTGCCACTGTCCATTTCTGCCCTCAAAAAATGGTCATTGTCTTTTCTGGCAATGGCACAACTAGACAATGCCCATAGCTTCACTGGAAGTATTCTGGAGTGGTAACTCTGCCCATTAACAATCACAATAAACAGTTCATGAGGGTCATAAGAAAATCAATATAATGCACAACCAAACAAAGTTGAACTTTGTTTTGTGGTTACTTCCAGATAAATATTGCAATCTCTACAGAAAATGCTAGCAACACTACCTCATTACCAGCCATTCCATCTTCAAATAATTCCTGAATGTATTTTGTCCAGTAGTCTCCAAAGCACTCTTTTTGATGTGCTTACATGGAATAGTTAGAAGGAAAAAGTGATTTTTGAAACTGTTAGCAACTGTTAAAACATTGAGAAGTCAACTTCGCTCTACGAAGCTAGATTGGGATTGTGGGCAATCTCCATTATTCAAATCTGCAAGCCCATTGCAGACTTTGCACTGAAAATTTATTTCAGGCTTTCTTCTCAATAGACCAGTAGAAATGGATCTGGATGTGATGAGAAATGGAAGACACTCTTCCAAAGAGAAAACAAATGTTCATGAATATAAGTTAAGCTACTGGAATCCAATATTCATGTAGAACTGAAGTGAGAGAAGAAAAAAAGACAAATTTATGAACTTTGGATTAACTTGGATTGAGTTGTTATAATGCAATCAATAGACAAAAAGAGAAAATGTCATGTCATAAGTCTCTAACATGTTTGCCTTTTGTTTCACTGGTCTTGGTCCCAGTTTTAATAGAAGCTTGTCTCTCCTAGGAACTGAGCAAATATGTTATACCCATTAATGAGCATGGTGTTAGGAATTATTTCTGCAAAAGTAAACAAAATGAAAGGCATTTTTGAATCAAAGAAAAATTAACATTGAAATATATAATAAAATATATATTGCATTTATTGAATATGTAATAAATTTGACATCTAAAGAAATAGAACAACACAGCAAAATAATTCTAGATCCTACAAAGGTACTACAAGACAGTACAAAGATGAAAGTAATTTTCAATGTTAAGGTTTAAATAGATGTACGATATTCTTAGCATGAAAATTATAGATATAATTTGTCTATAATTTGGAGGTGCTTCTGATATGAATAAAGAAGCATGAAAATGCTAGCAAGAGTTCAGTTGATAATGTAATTTTCTAAAGAATGTTCTTGAACAAAAACATTCTGTTCTCAAGATAGAGAAATTAGTGAGGGTTTAAAATAGTAATATATTTTAGTTTTTGTGACAGCCATGTCAAATATTGTATTTTATACCAAAGTTATGTATTCATAAGCACATTAATCTTTGATAGATGCAAGACTAGCAGTTCCACAATCTGATAGGAGCGAGTGGAAATGAAATCCAAAAATTGTCACCTTTTGATTTTCAGATGTTACTAATTGAGAATGATGGTTTTGTGGGTAAAATACTGGTAATACATGCCAAAGCCCCCTGTTTATCCCAGTTTACCATCACTTTTGATGTGGCAGCATTACAATGGATCCCATTTGTGAATGGTCACATGTTGGATTGGTCATAAGATTCTTGTATCTGTTTTACAGTCTGATATAAGTTGTTTCCCTTTTATTGACATGGCTTTTTTCTTCCAAAAGAAATCTTGTAATTGAAAGAAGCCAAAAAAGTTTTAAGTCTCTAGTATGTTCATGACAAGAGACAGTTTGGTGTAATGGTTAAGGCATCAAACTAGAGAGTGAGGGACTGTGAATTCTAGTCCCTTCTTAGGCATAAAGCAGGTGGGTGACTATGGGCCAGACACTTTAGCTCAGCCCTAGGAAGGAGGCAATGGCAAATCATTTCTGATAAACCTTGCTAAGAAAGCTGCAAAGACATGGCCAGGAATTGGACATGGTTGAATGAAAGAAAAAAAATCTCATTAGGTAATTCTAATCCAATTCTATTTTTTATGCAGCTTCTTGTCAATCTTCCTCCTGCAACGAACGCAGTGAATGTGTGGAGACCATTGGGAACTATACCTGCCAATGCTATCCTGGTTTCTATGGCCCTTTGTGTGAAAATGGTGAGTTTGTTGGAATCAATGACATTTTCTTTCTATTGTGATTAGATGGTATAGAGGCAGTGGCCATAAGGAAAGATGGCATATTCTCAGCAAGGATAACAGAATTAAGTATTTCGGTTTCCATGACACAGTACTGATACAATCAATGTGATTCCCTCATGCAAGAGCAAACTACATGAAAAATGTCACGTCCACTTTGGTCCTCAGCCTTTAAAGCATTACAAGCATTCTATTTCAGCTCTATTATTTTCTCTGGGGGATAGGCTGAACAGTCTCCCAGTTATTTTTCCAAGAAAACCTTGGTCACAAAGGGGAAAAAAAATGTTTTCTCTTTGGTGAGTGGGAATTCCTATGTTATGGTTTTTGTTTAGTGTTGATGAAACCTGTTGATTTTATTTGAAACAATATTCAAAGGAATTCACTGTGATAACATTCTGAAAAACATTGCAAGTAGCATCAGGCAAGCTGCATTGGTTACATCATAAGGGTGCAGTAGGGGAAGATAGCATGGATTCCTCTGGTTAGCACTGAATAACTAGTTGAATTTCTTTTTAGAGATCTTTAAGTCGGATAATACATCAGAACTTTAAATTAGAAAATGTAATAACAACATCTGCTTTTCTATTAAGTTATTTGCATGAAATGAAAAATAATGAAATAATTAATGAAAAATATCAGTGCCTTAAAGAAATGTCATTCTAGCCATACACTGAAAACAACAGGACACTTCAAGCAGTTTTTCCTTAGCAACATGGATTGTGTTTCCTTATACTGCAGGTTGGGTTTATAGGCTTAGGGTAAAGGTTTGTCAAGAAGTGCCCTAAGGGATTTAAAATCATAAGTGGTCTTTCTTTCAGCAATTTTATTCAGCAGAGGAAATGATGAGCCCATGTTTCCATAAAATTAAATATATTGCTATTAAAATAATTGCATTATTCTTTTGGGAGCTTTTAAAATAGTTGAAGTTTTGTGTTAATGAACAATTTAGATGCCAAGCCCTTGAATTCATCAGAATTCAAGAACTTCCCTATCTTTGTTGCAATATAGGAAAAACAGTTTTGTCAGTGATGATGATGGCTTAATGTTATCTTTTTATGTCTTTGTTTAGTTGTAAAATGCAACAAGTTTGGCCCTCTCCATCAGGCCCTGCTTTTGAATTGCACTCATCCACTGGAGCAGTTCAGTTACAGATCTCATTGCAGCTTCAGATGTGATAAAGGTTTTACAATAACTGGCCCGGTCAACTTGCAATGTTTGTCATCTGGGCAATGGACAGCAGAAGAACCTCAGTGTGCAGGTATAACCTAACATCATTGGTGCCAAGTGTTGGCATAATGGATCCTTGTCAAGACCATAAATGGTAGTGGGTTAGCTGAGAAAAAATGGATGAAGGCTTTTACAACCTTGCTATGTTTGGGAATCAGGTACATTTTTCATCTGATAATTATCCTTGTTATTTTATTATTTAGAAAATAAATAGAGATGAAAACAAAATTTATCCAGATTGTATTTTAATGTGAAAATTTGAACCCTAACCATATTTCTCAAACTATTATGTGAACTAAATTGCTGACTATAAATAGAAAGAGACATAGCAGTGCAAACATAATACATTAGATAGGGCAATTTGCTTATCAAAATGTATTTCATAGGAAAACTGTGTCTAAAGACATATGTAATAGAAGAAATATATTGACAATGTATTTTGATTTTGATAATAGGTCTTAAAGTTACATATCAATACATAAATAAAGTAAAACATTCTAAAATAATATTTAAATAATTCCTATTGATTTATTTCTCTTTCTCATTTTCCACCAGTTTTGTAATTCATCTTTAGTTCCTGTTTTTTTTTAGCTCAGAATGTCAGTTTTTGTACCATGTTCATAGATGTTTGAGAAATTCAGTGTTAACTGTTTACCTACCTACTTTTCCTGTACAGGCTGTACTGGATTCTATAAAATTCAACAGCTTGCAGCCTCATTTCTGACAACAATAAGAAATAATTATAATTACAAAGCTAAACTTATACTAAATATACTTTTACACACTAATATTTTATAAAGTAATAACATATATGTAAAATGTGCTAAAAACAAGTGCTCTGTATGTTTCAGTTTGTCTCCAGTTTTCTGTTTTCTAAACATGATTTTTCAGCACTTCAAATTTTCCAGAATGTTTACATCTTTTGTGGTGTATGATGCATTGTACCTGATTTCTTACTTTCCTGCCCTTAGCTGTCCAGTGCCAGCCACTAAATACCCCTGTAAATGGAAACTTCAGCTGCATTCATATCCATGGGGAATTTCATTACCAATCTAGTTGCAACTTTAAATGCAAAGAAGGCTTTCTGATCAACGGAGCAGAGACCACTATGTGTGAAGCGTCTGGAGCATGGAGTGCTTCAGAGCCAACCTGCCGAGGTTTGTGGCTTTCTATTTCTCCTCAATTCCAAGATTCTGGTGTAAGTGATGACAACTGAGTAATAATTAGTAGGTGCTACAGCAAGAAGACAAGGAAGCTTTCTTAACTCATTTATCACATCCCCATTGTTACAAAATTTACTAGTTCTTCTGATGTCAGGTTTCAAAAGCCAAGAAAGACATGTTGCAATTCTTTTAGATTTTTAGAACCTGGAGCCTAGAAGTACACAGCATTATGCTATGGTGTTACAGATAAACAAATAGGGGTATATTAAGTTTGGAAAAGATCCTTTCCATAGGGCAGGCCTATGCTTTGAGAAGTCAATCAATCGGTGCAATAATTTTTACTTCCAGGAAAATGTGTGGCTATCCATAGGATTGTTAGATTTGAAAGATGATAATTTGTGTCATAAAGACGTTTTACAAATCCAGAGTTCATTGAAAAATTATCAGGCTGGTATGTGGGAAGGCTAGGAACTTTGGGAAATGTAGTAATAATTTATCATTCCCATTTATTAAACATATAATCATTTTAAAGTATTGCCTTTTGCATAGTCTTTTTATACATATTATGCTTTTATACATTCTAATTCCATTACTTACTTACTTATCTTCCTTCCTTCCTTCCTTCCTTCCTTCCTTTTAGTTAAGCAATGTCGGCCAATTCAGCCATCTGCAAGAGGAATGATAAATTGTGTAAACCCAATTGGTGATTATAGTTACAACTCCACTTGCAGCTTTGCTTGTGAAGTGGGCTTTGAACTTAGTGATTCCCAGCCTTTGATTTGCAACGCATCTGGTCAGTGGACTTCTCCCGTACCAACATGTCAGGGTATGGTATCTAACGGAATTGTATGAACTTTTTTCTGAAATCTGATGTCTAAATTTCTGTTTAATCCATTTATTCATAACTTGAGTTATGTCTGAAGATTTTTATAAGATCCATGCAAATCAATGAGATTTACATTAGTCATGAATAATTGCTCTCAGGAATTTCAGTAGATTTCAGTAGATATAATTCAAGTACAATGAATATTCAGTTAACCCATTCTTGTTTAGAATTAAAAAAACTGTAACTCCTATTACACTTTAACATTAAGAATTCCCATATTACAATTCACGTAAAGTTTATTAGCCTTCTGCAGCTATTTACTTAAATGGTGGAACTGATGTTGTAAACTAATTGGTGAGAAGGAGACCACCAACACCAACTGACTCATTACTGAACCTAAATCAATCATGTTTGTGTTTAAGGAAATCCAGGTCCTGTTAGCACAAGAACTTAAAATGTATAGAAGTTGGTTACTTGAATAAAATGACATCAGTTTTAAATCAAGTCACATATAGAATATGGATATTTTCATGTGATAGTATTGATTTAAAGTGCAAATGAATTGGCTGAAAGACAAAGAATCAGAACGCATCTGGTTGAAACTTTTCTGACCAATGAATTCTATTAAAATGAATATATTTTTGTGTAATAATGTACAATTTAAATTGGGATGAACAGGGACATGCTGTGTATGCAGGTGCAAGTTAGAACTTCCTCATGAAAGATTTTAAATATTTGCTAGCCAGACGAGCTTTTGCTATACTTCTGATTTTTGCCACCATAGACTAACATGGTTGTCCTCTTCCAATGAAAGGCAAAGGTGAATTCTTTGATGTAGGATCCATTTTGCTATCATGTGACTTATCTTAAACTCCAGATGAATCAGTATACAAGTGAATAAATAAATAAATAAATAAATAAATAAATAAATAAATAAATAAATAAATAAGCAGTATCTCTTCCAAGCCATCTTCAATGCTCTTTAAACCTGTCTGTGTTCAACCTGATTGACTTTTCTGTTCCTCTCCTTAGCTATTCAGTGCCAGTCCCTAGAGGCACCTGCTCATGGAAATACTACCTGTGTTCATCTCCATGGGGAATTTCAGTACCAATCCAGCTGCACTTTTCTTTGCACCAAGGGTTTTCGGTTATTTGGAAAAGAGGTCACTGAGTGCACAGCTTCAGGAAAATGGACAGCCCCAGCCCCAGTTTGCCAAGGTTGGGAATTTCCTTTTAAGACCTTTCTTGCCCATGTAGAAATTACTTTGAAAAAACAGGAACAACTCATTTTTCAACATTTAGGAAAAGAAATGGATTCTCTTTTACCCATTAGCATTTGCCTTGAAGGAAAAAAAGAAAAAAGGGAACCAAGAAAGAGGTAGGAAGGAGATTCGTGTGAATAGAATTTTTATTACAGTCACAGATCAGAATTACAGACAGGAGTCTTGTGTATGCTGCATAGATAGTGTAACACGCCCCATGAGTCCAAATAGCGACAGATCCAAAGCATGCTATACTCTGTGTGTGTGTGTGTGTGTGTGTGTGTGTGTGTGTACATATATACTTGTGCGAGTAAAGCGTGGTTGGAGCTGTCGTCTCTCTATAAATCTTGGTGGGGGTGTGTGGAGTGCTGGCTTTGTTGCTATAAGTGGGTTGATTGGCTGTGTAGTTGCATCCTGATTTGTAGATGGAGTTGATGTTTGTAGATTGGTTGGCTGTTTTGTATCATCCTGTGTGGCTAAGGTGCTGGCTGTGTGTCCGTTGTTCTTTTGTGTTGTAACAACCTGGGTGGTGGATGGGGCTCGTTTGTTGATTAGGACTGGTTTCCAAATGTCTGGTAGGTGAGAGGTATCGTCACGTTTATTCATGTTTTGGGGGTGTTTTTCTGTTTCGATGGCTTACATAATTATTCTCTTGTTGAAGTGTTCAGTTTTAGAGATTAATTTGCTTCCTTCAAAATCAATTTCATG
The DNA here is from genome assembly GCF_964273705.1 of Natrix helvetica. Taxonomy (NCBI): domain Eukaryota; kingdom Metazoa; phylum Chordata; class Lepidosauria; order Squamata; family Natricidae; genus Natrix; species Natrix helvetica. Next base: position 62,622,658 of record NC_138549.1, on the reverse strand, counting down.
TCCTTTTGCTTTAAGGTGCTGGAAAAGGGAGGAAGTTTTTTCTTTTTTTTTCTTACTGCGTTCTTGTGTTCTGCGATGCGTGCATTTATTCTCCTATTAGTTTGTCTGATGTATGTGGCAGGGCAGATTTTGCAGGGTATTTCGTAGACTCCTTGGTTTTCTAGCTGGATCTTGTCTTTGGGGTTTTGTTAAGATGTTGGCTATTTTTGGTCCGTGCTGAAGGCTGTCTTGATATTGTGCTTGTGGAGAATTTTGCTGATTTTATCTGTGGTGCCTTTGATGTAAGGGAGAAGGGCGATGCCGTTGTCCTGTTCTGTGTCTCGGTTCTTGGGTGGTGTCTCCTTTTGGATTAGGTTCGTAATTGTTTTTCTTTGGAATCCATTGGAGATTAATATGTTTGTGAGAGTGTGTAATTCAGTTTTCAGGTGGTCTTTGTCGGCTAGGCGTTTGGTTCTGAAGATGAGGGTCTTGGCTACAGAGTTGATCTATGCAGGGTGGTGATGGGATTGTGTGTTTAAGTAGTGGTTGGTGTGAGTTTTTTTTGGTAGATTGTGTGTCCTAGGGTTTGTGTTCAGATTTATCTAAGGCGTTAGTTTCAAAATGTTCCATGTATAAGTTTGCGATGACGGGTGAGAGGGGTGATCCCATGGGTGCTCCTTCTATCTGTTTGTATCTTTGTCCATTATGGATAAAGTATGTGTTGGTTAGGCAGTGGTTGGTCAGGTCCAGGATGTGCTTAGTGGGGTTGTATTTGTTCTGGCTAGCTGTCAAGGCTTCTTTTATAGGCACTTGGGTGAAGAAGGATATGACATCGACGCTCACGCTGGGTTGTAGGTTTTGTTTCTTTATGGTGGAGTGAGTTTTGTACGTGTGAGGTGATAGATTCTGCGTAGGGTTGAAGTTGTTTGGTGAGGAATTTGGCAAGATTCTGTAGAGATGAGCCTATGGAACTGACTATGGGTCTGAGTGGTGTTCCTTCTTTGTGTATCTTAGGGAGGCCATAGAGCTTTGGGCATCTGGATGATTTCTCTCTGGGGATGATTCTTGGCTGGATCTCTTAACTGATGGGAGAGGCTTTTATTTTGGATTTGGTGTTTTTTTACAGGTAGGTGGTGGAGTCTGTGTTTAGAGATTTGTAAGTGGGGTCTTGGAGTAGGTTGGATAGTTTGACTTGGTAGTCAGGCGTGTTCATCACCACTGTGGCGTTACCTTTGTCTGCTGGGAGAATGATTATGTTGTTGTCTTTCTTCAAGTTGGTTTTAGTGCTTTTTGTTCTTCTTTCTGTAAGTTGCTTCTGGGTGGATTGCTGGAGCAAAGGATGTTGCTGACTGCAAGTCTGATTTTATTGGCTTCATCTGGGTTGATTTTAGTGTAGGTAGCTTCAACTCCGTATATGGTATTTTCAGTGGGGATGCGTTTAGGGGCGACTGCAAAGTTGAATCCTCTGGAAAGGACATTGGTTTCTGCTATGGTAAGGGTCCTGTCTGATATGTTGTGTACTGTTTGTTTCATGAGTTGCTGTAGAGGGGGGTTGGGCTTCTGTTGTTTTTCTAGTCTGTGGAGTTTGTTGGTGTGTGTGTCTGTTTTGTAGGAGGTTTCTGTTTCAGCTCTTCAGAGAGCTAGTTGTTTGGATTTGTCCCAGAGTGCTGGGTAGATTTTGTTGCTGAGTTTGAGGTGAAGAGTGAAATAGGTCCCGGTTGGTTTAGTCTTGTAGGAATCTTTTCCTGTAGAGTTCGTTTCTGATTAGGGCTAATTCAGTTCTTTTCAGGATCCTTTTGGTGGCTGAGGTTTTAGAATGCAATTTTAGTTGGAAGCATGTGGGGATCACGCTTTTGTCTCGGCAGTTGTGTAGGAATATGAGGTCACATAAGATGGTGACTCTTCGGACTTCAAGTTTCTCGCAGGTCCTGGTGAGCAGGAAGTTTTCCTCCCTGTAGAGGTAAGATATTTGTTTTCGTAGATTTTCATGGGTGTAGGTATGCTGGTCTGGTTGTATTCGGGTCTTTTCCCATGTAAGATTGAGATTGACTTGGCAACGTTTCGGTGAGGTCTCACATACCATCTTCAGGCTGGTGTTTTTGGCATCGTGCTTGTGCGAATAAAGCGTTCCTATATATAAGAACGGCCGTACCCTTCTGGTATCGTGCTCCAGAAGGCCCACCCGCCCGCCCACACTCCTTACCGGTATGAGCTGTTCAGAGCTTCTGCACACGGAGCTTATGGTGCCTGCGCGACGCTTCGTTGAGCAGCTGGAGCGTTGCAGAGGCATCGCGGATGGTAAGTACACATGTGCATGCTGTGCGCGTTCATGTATTAGATGCCGGGCCCCGTTGCAACGGGATCCGGAACCCACCACTGATTATATTTATATATGTATGTATGTATGTATGTATGTATGTATGTATGTATGCATGTATTTATGTATGTATGTATATACCATGGTGGGTTTCAACATTTTTAAGAACCTCTCCTGTAGGTGTGGCCTGCTTTGTGGGAGTGGCTTGCTGGTCATGTGGCTGGGTGAGAGTGGCTTGCCAGCCATGTGACTGGGTGGGCATGGCCAACTTGTAAAATGTGATGAAACTCACTTAACAACCATCTTGCTTAGCAACCAAAATGTTGGCTCAGAAACACTGGCATTTGAGTCACGCAAGTCTTAAAGCTGTCAAGTTACAAGACCCTTGCACCCCTAACCCTTTAGAAAAAAAACCCAGGGGTGTTCAAACTTGACAGCTTTAAGACTTGTGGACTTCAACCCCCAGAATTCCTTCTCTCACTCCTCATCTTGATGATGTGCGGACTGGCGGGGGGAGGGAGCTGGAACCGGTTCTAAAGGGCACTGTAGATTTGTGGAACCTCTTCTATAGAAGAGGTTAGAACTGGCAGGAACTCACCCCTGGTATATACCTTTCACAACATGTAGGTTTACTGTCTCAGTGAATAATGGTTAACCATTTAAAAGTGGATTTGGAAAATATAGGTTGATTCTCAGTATCTTTCCTTTTTCTAGTCATTCATTAAAATAAATGAGGCTCTCTTTGCTAAGGTGTTGGAAATAATAGTCCTGCAACCTGATCCTAGAACCTGATACATCTTCAGGGACGAGCGCCCTCTACGATGAGGCAGGAGAACTGCGTTCTTCCCCTACATAAGGAATTTTTAGGCTTTTAACCCTTGCTTAACTCTGCTCAAGTGATCATAAAACGCCTAAAGTCAGACTAGAGGAGGCATGCAGTTCTCCTGCCTCATAGTAGAGAGCACTTTTTTAGAGGCTTTTTTTAACAGTTAAGCAGAGTCATCCAGGGGAGGCAGCAACTATCTCAGCTTTTTCCTTTTACATTTTTTTTCTTTTCATGATGAGAGCAGTGAGGCTGTGCCTCACTTGCCTCGCTTGACTGCATGTCACTGGTATCTTTCCCAATATGGCTGAAGTCATGCTGTATTGTGTAAAATTCAGCAGCTTGCAGTTCCTTTGTGACAAACATAAACACAAAAAATATTTATTATAATAAAGCTATACTTTTGTATAGCTTTAGGCTAAATATACTTCTATGCAGTAATATTTTTATATATTTTTTATAAAGTAAGAACACAATATATGTACTAAAAATCAGTTTTTTGTCTCCAGTGTTCTATGTTTTCAACATAATAAAAGTATTGTTAATGACTTCAAATTTTCAAAATGTTTCCATCTTTAGTGGTATTAAAGCATTGTATATGTTTCCTGCCCTTAGCTGTCCAGTGCCAGCCATTAAATATTCCTGTGAATGGAAACTTCAGCTGCATTCATATCCATGGGGAATTTCATTACCAGTCTAGTTGCAACTTTAAATGCAAAGAAGGCTTTCTGATCAACGGAGCAGAGACCGCTATGTGTGAAGCGTCTGGAGCATGGAGTGCTTCAGAGCCAACCTGCCGAGGTTTGAGGCTTTCTATTTCTTCTTAATCTCCATTTCAGGATTCTGGCATTAGTGGGGAGAATTGGATAATATTCAATTCAATATGTAGTTTTACTATCTCAGTGAATAACTGTTAGCCGTTTTAAAGTGGATTTGGAAAATATAGGTTGATTCTCAGTGTCTTTCCTTCTTCTAATCATTCATTAAAATAAGCAAGGCTCTCTTTGCTTAAGGTGTTGGAAATAATAGTCCTGGCAATCTGATCCTAGAACCTGATACATCTTCAGGGAGACCAGAGGTGACGCACTCTCTCTCCCACAATTTTTGGGATGGTGAAAGCATTTTTGCCTTAGCTAATGATCATTAACTGATAGCCAAAACATATCCTTTTATGCATATCAGGAGAGAGCAACTGACTGGTCTAGCAGTTGAAAAGTTTTTTACTTTAAAAAAAAAACCAAACTCTGGTTCGAATATTGAAAATGTGCAGACAGCACTGCTAACTATCCAAGAAATTATGATTAAGCTTCAAGAGGCAGTAGCTAAAAACCACAGTGAATTGAAAACGGATATGAATGAAATGAAAATAGAGATGAGTGAAATGAAAAATGAAGTTAAAAACAACATACAGAAATTAGATGACAAAATGGGAATTATACAACAAACACTGGAAAAAAATGAGCAGTCAAAAGCAGTAGAAAATGAACAGAACAAACAGAGAACAAACTAAACTTAGTTGAACAGCAGGTGAAAATATCAAGCAAAAACTTAGAAGACTCTCTCATCCATCTGGAAATGGACCGTGCAGCATTTTACCTTCAATTTCAGAATGTAACAGAGACAAAAGAGGAAGATTTACCAATGATAATGTCGGGATTAATAGCAGAGATGTTAAAAAGAGATAGACATGAGATTTTAAATGAGTTGGACGATATATACAGAGTAAGCACCAATTATGCCAGAAAACACCAATTGCCTAGAGAAGTACACATCAGATTCACAAGGAAAAAAGTAAGAGATATAATTTATAAAATAACAAGAGATGAGCCGATGATGTACAAAGGGAAAGAGATACAAATCCTGAAACAAATCCCACGAAGAATGAGGGAACAAAGGAGAGAATATTAATTCCTGGCGACACAATTGATTAAACGAGATATACTATTTAGGTGGTTGGTACCTGAAAGGATGCTTATAACCTGGCAGGAGAAAAGGATTAAAGCTGACAATCTGGAGAAGGCACAGGATTTATATGAGCAACTAGTAGGCCCGGAAGAGGAACAGAGCAGTAAAGAGGAGATGGAATATAGAAGCCAGGAAGAACAACAACAAAGAATAACGGAAGAAAAACAGGGAGGAAGTAGTAGGGAGGAGGAAGAACAACAGAGAGAGGAGGAAGTGAGACCAAAAACAAGGAGCCAAAAAAGAAACTAGAGTTAATAAAAAACAAAGACAGGTAGAGAATTAAGAGGATGGAAGAAGAAATTCAATTATTGTGAGTAAATATTAATGGTTTAAATTCGCCAACAAAAAGAAAACACATCTGGGCAAAATTAACAAAACAAAAGGCAGACATAATATGCTTACAGGAAACACACATTAAAAAACAAGATCTAAAATATCTGGAATGTCCTAAATTAGGAAAATTATATGCAGCATCAGCAGAAGAAAAGAGAAAAGGGATAGCGATATATGTTAAAGATGGGATAAAGACAAATTTAATTTATGCAGAGCCAAAGGGAAGAATATTAATGATAGAGATATGGATAAATCAAAAATCAATGCTACTGGTAGCAATATACGCTCCAAACGAAAATCAGAAGGACTTTTATAAAAAATTACATGAAAAAATTAGAGAAATTGGAGTGAGGAATATCTGCATAATAGGAGATTATAATGCCATAGTAGACAGTAAAAAAGATTACATAAGTGACAAAAAAACTAAAAATAAAAAAAGTATTACCAACAACCTGTTTTGAGATGATGGAGGAGTTAAACTTGATAGATATTTGGAGAAAAATGGAACCAGAAAAAAACAATTTACTTTTTATTCCAACCCACACCAATCCTGGTCATGGATTGATATGGCATGGATGAATGGGGAAATTGGGGAAGAAATACATACAATTGAAATATTACCAAATACTTGGGCAGACTACAACCCCATTAAAATAATCTGGAAAGGGGGAAAAAAACTAGATGACGATGGATGTTAAATTTGCAAATATTAAAAGAAAAAGAATTTATTCAAAAATGTAGAAACGAATTGGAATTATTCCTTAAGGAAAACACAAAAGAACAGACATCTACACAAAATTTATGAGACACCATAAAAGCTTATCCCCGTGGAATTATTATAGCGTATTCAGCAAAAAGAAAGAAAGAAAAATGGGTACAACAGAAGATATTCGAGAAGGAAATTAAAAATTTAGAAATAGAATTACAAAATAAGCCACAAAGTAGCAAAATTAGAAAGGATTGGATGTTAGCAAAACATAAATTAAATATATTAGACCAGGAAGAAATGGTAAAGGGCCTAAAACTAACAAAACAAAACTTCTTTGAGCAAGCAAATAAACCGGGGAGGTGGCTGTCATATAGATTGAGAAAAGAAAGAGAGAAAAGATTAGTATATCAACTTCAAGAGGAAACTGGTGAACTACAACATACAATGGAAGGGAAGAAAAAGATTGCATACAAGTATTTGGGGAACAAGTAGATAGAAAACAAATAAAAGTATATCTAAATGGAGAAGAAACCCCGTCAATAACAGAAGATATGAAAGAAATGTTGTCAAAAAAAATAACAAAACTAGAATTGAAACAGGCGATTCAGAAACAGAAAAATAATAAAACGCCAGGCCCAGATGGATTCCCAGCAGAATGGTACAAAATAATAGATGAATTGAACGAATCAATAGAACCCTTGATGTTGGAGATGTACAATGAGGCACTGATGAAAGCAAAAATACCGGATTCATGGAGGGAAGCACATATTACATTAATATTTAAAGAAGGTGCAGATAAAAAACAGATTCGAAACTATAGGCCAACCTCGTTGTTAAATGCCGACTATAAAATATTTACAACAATAATAGCGGAGAGATTGAAAAAACTATTAAATGACTATATACATCCAGACCAAAATGGATTTCTCCCAACAAGACAAATCAGGAATAACACTAGAATAATAGCAAATATTTTAGAGTACTATGAGGTGCATCAAGAGAAGCAAGTGGCACTTGTCTTTCTGGATGCACAGAAGGCATTTGACAATTTAAACTGGGAATTCATGATACAACAAATTAAGAATATGAAATTAGGGGACCAATTTGAAAGATTAATAGAAACGATATACTCCACCCAAAGGGCAAATATACTATTAAATGGGGAAAGTACAGAGACCTTTAAAATAATGAAAGGAGTAAGGCAGGGTTGCCCACTATCACCTCTGCTCTTTATCCTGACACTTGAAAGTCTTTTAATAAGAATTAGACAAAATTCGGAGATAAGAGGAACTAAAATTAAAAAAGAGGAGTATAAAATCCAGGCCTTTGCAGATGATTGGGTATTCATTATAGAAGACCCACTAGAAACAGGAAATAGCTTAATGCAAGAATTAGGAAAATATGGAGATGTAGCAGGGTTAAAGATTAATAGTGAAAAGACTAAAATGATAACTAAAAATTTGAAGGAAGAACAAAATAAAGAATTAGAAAGAATAATAGGACTGCAAGTGACAAAGAAAGTTAAATATCTTGGAATATGGCTAAGTGCAAAGTACTCAACTATAAAAGAAAATAATTATACAAAATTAGTGCAACAAATAAAAAAAGATCTAGAATTATGGGGGAAACTACAACTATCATTATTAGGGAAAATAGCAATGATAAAAATGAATGTACTACCGAGAATATTATACTTATTTCAAACAATCCCCATAAAATTAGGGAATTTTTTTTTACCGAATTGAATAAGATTATATTAAAATTTATATGACAAGGGAAGAAAGCCAGGATAAAGTTGAAAGCCCTACAGGATGACAGAAGCAGAGGTGGTATGGGACTCTCTGACTGGAAGCTTTATTACAAAGCAGCAGCACTAACATGGATCAGGGATTGGATAAATTTAAAAAATAAAAGAATACTAACATTAGAGGGTCACGATTTGCAAACGGGATGGCATTTTTTCCTATGTGAAGAGGGTAAAAAGAAACAAAAATACTTTCACAGACACTATATTAGAGATGCACTGATACAGGTCTGGAATAAAATTAGAGAAAAACATTACATGAAAATACCGACATGGCTTTCCACTATGGAAGCCATGACACATCCCAATATGCTAGATCTATCGAAAATGGTTAGATATAGTGAAATTTTAGACAGCCAAGGGAATTTGAAAACAAATCAAGAATTAAAGGAGCAAAATATAAATATAGATTGGTGGCCATATCTCCAACTACAATCGAGATACAAAAAAGATGTAAAAGTATATGGAATATACACAGAATTACAACAAATAGGTAAAATTTTAATTGGCCTGGAAAATAAACTCATAACGAAAATTTACAAATATAATAATAATAATAATAATAATAATAATAATAATAATAATAATAATAATAATAATAATAATAATAATAAATATTTATTTCTTAGCCGCACCCTCTCCCGAAGGACTCGGGGCGGCGTACAATGAAACATATGAAATAAATATGTGGACAAAACAAACATATAACAGAGACATATACCGAGACATACACAAGGAGGAGGTCGGCTGATAAATAAAACAAAATACAGTATTTAAAAACCCCTAGATAATTAAATATAATTAAAATACCCAGTAAAAACCCGTCAGGAGCGATATGGTTAGATCAAAGTTGAGCCAGGCCAGCTGCTTGGAATAGGTGGGTCTTAAGCTTAATACGAAAGGAGCGGAGGTCAGAGGTATTCCTAATATCCGGAGGGAGGTCATTCCACAGGGCTGGGCCCGCCACAGAGAAGGCTCTACTCCTAGGCGCCGCCCCCCGACACTGTCTAGTGGACGGCACCTGGAGGAGGCCCTCTCTGTGCGAGCGGATTGGTCGCAGGGATGTATATTTATTAGAAGTAACATTAGAAGAAGAAAAAGTTAAAGGTTGCATGATAGCATGGGCCAAAAACTTTGGTTACAACATAGATCTAGTGGATTGGGAAAGAATTTGGAACACAAATTATAAACTAACACGATAAGCAGCACTTAAAGAAAATATGTACAAAATGTTTTATCGTTGGCATTTAACACCAACAAGATTGGCTAAAATGTACCCAAACATGAAACCGACCTGCTGGAAGTGTAAAAAGGTACAAGGGACTTTTTATCACATATAGTGGACCTGCCCGGAAACACAAAAATATTGGACAAAAATCTGGAAATGGGTGCAAGAAATGACAGGAGAACAGATAAAATACAAACCGGAAATCTTCTGCTGGGAATAATCAAAGGGAAATATACAAAGAAAATTAAATACATATTAACACATCTGCTAACTATAGCTTGAATAGCATTTGCCCAATGCTGGAAACAAAATAATACCCCCTCGGACGAATTAGTGATAAAAAAAACTTTGGATTGTGCAGAGATGGACAAATTAGCACTGAAATTAAAAGACAAAGAAGAGTCGGAATATTATGAAATTTGGAACAATTGGTACAAATGGCTGCAAAACAAGAAAATTAATTAAGCTGAAAAACAATATATATATATATATATATATATATATATATATATATATATATATATATATATATATATATATATATATATATATATATATATATATATAAAACTGTGTATAAAGGTGTGTAAATATAGAAGCGAAATGTTATATACATGTACAGATATGATGATATAACAATGTTGATATAATGATTGTAATGTCTTATAGAAGGGAAAAAATAAAAAAAGCTGCTAAAAAAAGAAAAGTTTTTTACTTTAGGTAATTAAAAAAATACGTTATTGAATGATTATCAGATCAAAATGGTTCATTGAAAGCTATGATAGAGTTGTGTGCTTTTATACCTATGCTTACATGTCTTACAACCTCTCTTATTTCTTTCTCTATGTACTATGACTATGACCCCAGGCTTCACTGTGTGTCTATCTTTCCCAATATGGCTGAAGTCATGCTGTATTGTGTAAAATTCAGAAGCTTGCAGTTCCTTTGTGACAAACATAAACATAAAAGATATTTATAATAATAAAGCTATAATTTTGTGTTATAGGCTAAATATACTTCTATGCAGTAATATTTTTATAAAGTAAGAACATAATAATCAGTTTTTTGTCTTCAGTGTTCTATGTTTTCAACATAATAAAAGTATTGTTAATGACTTCAAATTTTCAAAATGTTTCCATCTTTAGTGCTATTAAAGCATTGTATATGTTTCCTGCCCTTAGCTGTCCAGTGCCAGCCATTAAATATTCCTGTAAATGGAAACTTCAGCTGCATTCATATCCATGGGGAATTTCATTACCAGTCTAGTTGCAACTTTAAATGCAAAGAAGGCTTTCTGATCAACGGAGCAGAGACCGCTATGTGTGAAGCGTCTGGAGCATGGAGTGCTTCAGAGCCAACCTGCCAAGGTTTGAGGCTTTCTATTTCTTCTTAATCTCCATTTCAGGATTCTGGCATTAGTGAGGAGAATTGAATAATATTCAATTCAATATGTAGGTTTACTATCTCAGTGAATAACTGTTAGCCATTTTAAAGTGGATTTGGAAAATATAGGTTGATTCTCAGTGTCTTTCCTTCTTCTAATCATTCATTAAAATAAGCAAGGCTCTCTTTGCTTAAGGTGTTGGAAATAATAGTCCTGGCAACCTGATCCTAGAACCTGATACATCTTTAGGGAGACCAGAGGTGACCCACTCCCTCTCCCACATTTTTTGGGATGGTGAAAGCATTTTTGCCTTAGCTAATGATCATTAATTGATAGCCAATACATATCCTTTTATGCATATCAGGAGAGAGCAACTGACTGGTCTAGCAGTTGAAAAGTTTTTTACTTTAAAAAAAAAACAGGATTCTGTCATTAGTGAGGAGAATTGGATAATATTCGGTAGGTACAGCAAGAAGACAAGGAAGCTTCTGACTGATTTATCACATCCCTATTGCTGCAAAATGTACTCGTTGTCATGACATTGCCAATACTATCCACTATATTTGTAATAGCATCCTACTCCCATGCATTGGAGATAATCTGTTTTGGAAGAAAACTGTCATCCCTGGCAATTTTCAGAGTTCTGGGCATTCCAGAAGGCTTCTCCCTTCCAAAAAAAGATGCTCCTCATGTAACATCATTTCAAAGGTGTTCACTTTCTCAGATTCTCATTTGATTTTACCTCTCCTCTCTGGTCAGAACATACTGGCCACTTAACTACTCTCAAAGGTATTTTGCACACAAATTAGGGATACCGCTAAATTATTTTGTTCTCTTTTTATGAAGAAATCTTTGTCTTTGTCTATGTCAATGACATTCATGAAATTAAGGAAGAGGAACCTGTGGTTAGGTAGCAGTTATAGATTGGCAATCATGAATTGACTGGCTTCATCAGCAAACCTCCCAGCATTTCCCAACCACTGAACTAGAGAGAACATAATGTTATAAAAGTAATCCAAAAATTAATAATCCAAGCATAGACATATGGATCTTGACAAATGTGAACCCTGGGCTCGGACGGTAAGTACACATGCACATGCTGTGCGCGTTCATGTGGTGGACACCGGGCCCCATTGCACCATACCGGTTGCAACAGGATACGGAACCCACCACTGATTATGTATGTATGTATGTATGTATGTATATATGTGTAGGTATGTACATTCCATGGTGGGTTTCAAATTTTTTTAGAACCTCTTCTGTAGGTGTGACCTGCTTTGTGGGAGTGGCTTGCTGGCCATGTGACCAGATGGGAGTGGCTTGCCAGCCATGTGACTGGGTGGGCGTGGCCAACATGTAAAATGTGGTGAAATTCACTTAACAACCGTCTTGCTTAGCAACCAAAATGTTGGCTCAGAAACACTGGCATTTGAGTCACGCAAGTCTTAAAGCTGTCAAGTTACAAGACCCTTGCACCCCTAACCCTTTAGAAAAAAAACCCAGGGGTGTTCAAACTTGACAGCTTTAAGACTTGTGGACTTCAACTCCCAGAATTCCTCCTCTCACTCTTCATCTTGATGATGTGCGGACTGGCGGGGGGAGGGAGCTGGAACGGGTACTAAATGGCACTGTAGATTTGTGGAACCTCTTCTATAGAAGAGGTTAGAACTGGCAGGAACTCACCCCTGGTATATACCTTTCACAACATGTAGGTTTACTATCTCAGTGAATAATGGTTAACCATTTAAAAGTGGATTTGGAAAATATAGGTTGATTCTCAGTATCTTTCCTTCTTCTAGTCATTCATTAAAATAAGCGAGGCTCTCTTTGCTAAGGTGTTGGAAATAATAGTCTGCAACCTGATCCTAGAACCTGATACATCTTCAGGGAGACCAGAGGTGACCCACTCCCTCTCCCACAATTTTTGGGATGGTGAAAGCATTTTTGCCTTAGCTAATGATCATTAACTGATAGCCAAAACATATCCTTTTATGCATATCAGGAGAGAGCAACTGACTGGTCTAGCAGTTGAAAAGTTTTTTACTTTAGGTAATAAAAAAATATCTTATTGAATGATTTTCAGATCAAAATGGTACATTGAAAGCTATGATAGTGTGCTTTTATACCTATGCTTACATGTCTTACAGCCTCTCTTATTTCCTTCTCTATGTCTATGACTATGACCCCAGGCTTCTCTGTGTGTCTGTATCTTATCTTTCCCAATATGGCTGAAGTCATGCTGTATTGTGCAAAATTCAGCAGCTTGCAGTTCCTTTGTGACAAACAAAAACACAAAAAATATTTATTATAATAAAGCTATACTTTTGTATAGCTTTAGGCTAAATATACTTCTATGCAGTAATATTTTTATATTTTTTATATAAAGTAAGAACATAATATATGTACTAAAAATGAGTTTTTTGTCTCCAGTGTTCTATGTTTTCAACATAATAAAAGTATTGTTAATGACTTCAAATTTTCAAAATGTTTCCATCTTTAGTGCTATTAAAGCATTGTATATGTTTCCTGCCCTTAGCTGTCCAGTGCCAGCCATTAAATATCCCTGCAAATGGAAACTTCAGCTGCATTCATATCCATGGGGAATTTCATTACCAGTCTAGTTGCAACTTTAAATGCAAAAAAGGCTTTCTGATCAACGGAGCAGAGACCGCTATGTGTGAAGCGTCTGGAGCATGGAGTGCTTCAGAGCCAACCTGCCGAGGTTTGAGGCTTTCTATTTCTTCTTAATCTCCATTTCAGGATTCTGTCATTAGTGAGGAGAATTGAATAATATTCGGTAGGTACAGCAAGAAGACAAGGAAGCTTCTGACTGATTTATCACATCCCCATTGCTGCAAAATGTACTGGTTGTTATGACATTGCCAATACTATCCACTATATTTGTAATAGCATCCTACTCCCATGCATTGGAGATAATCTGTTTTGGAAGAAAACTGTCATCCCTGGCAATTTTCAGAGTTCTGGGCATTCCAGAAGGCTTCTCCCTTCCAAAAAAAGATGCTCCTCGTGTAACATCATTTCAAAGGTGTTCACTTTCTCAGATTCTCATTTGATTTTACCTCTCCTCTCTGGTCAGAACATACTGGTCACTTAACTACTCTCAAAGGTATTTTGCACACAAATTAGGGATACTGCTAAATTATTTTGTTCTCTTTTTATGAAGAAGTCTTTGTCTTTGTCTATGTCAATGACATTCATGAAATTAAGGAGGAGGAACCTGTGGTTAGGTAGCAGTTATAGATTGGCAATCATGAATTGACTGGCTTCATCAGCAAACCTCCCAGCATTTCCCAACCACTGAACTAGAGAGAACATAATGTTATAAAAGTAATCCAAAAATTAATAATTAATTAATAATTAATAATCCAAGCATAGACAAATGTGAACAAAAGTACACATATACTGAGTGAAGTACACTGGGTGAAACCAGGCTTAATAGCAGTAACAGTGAGAGGGATCTTGGAATCTTAGTGGGCAACCAATTAAATATGACTCAATAATGTGCAGCGGCAGCCAATAATGGCAGTGCAATCCTAACTTGCATTAACAGAGGGATACAATCAAGATCAAGTGAGGTACTAATGCCACTCAATAAAGCCTTAATAAGACCACACCTACAATGCTGCATCACCACATATAAAAAAAGAAGTTGAGACTCTAGAATGAGTTCAGAAAAGAGCAACAAGGATGATTAGGGGAATCCAGGCTAAAACATACAATGAACAGTTGCAGGGACTGGGCATGGCTAGTCTAGTGAAGAGAAGGACCAGGGGAAACATGATAGCAGTGTTCCAATATTTGAGGGGCTGCCAGAGAGAGAGGTCAGCCTATTTTCCAAAGCACCTGATGGCCAAATAATAATGGATGGAAACTGAATAAGGAGAGATTCAACCTGGAAATAGGGATACATTTTCTGACAGTGGGAGCAATCAACCAATGGAACAACTTGCCTTCAGAAGTTTTGGGAGCTTCATCACTGGAAGCTTTCAAGAAGAGATTGGACTGCCATTTCTCAGAAATGGTGTAGGATCTCCTGGTTGGGCAGGGGGTTGGACTAGATGACCTACAAGGTCCCTTCCAACTCTGTTAATCCGTATCAGTGTCTAAACATGATTTCTTTTAAGAAAAATCTATCATAAAATGGAGCCATGCTTAAAAGTCAATGTTTTTATCAAATCTGTGGCTTTTTTTCCAGTTATGCAATGCCACCATTTGCAGAATCCTAAAAATGGGGAGATGGCCTGCTCTCACCCATTTGCAGAGTTTGCTTACCAATCCACCTGTCAGTTTGCATGTGAACCTGGCTTTCTCTTGACTGGAACAAACACAACCTTCTGCTTGGCAACCAGGCATTGGAGTTCTCCATTACCAGCATGCCATGGTAAAGTTCCTTCACCTCACCTTGATTTTTGTTGCTGTTTTCTCCAATGAAATTTAATGTTTTTTCTGACATTAGTCAGCTCTTTCAACTTTGGACAGTTTCAACTTAAACACAATATTGTAATCTGGAAATCTCGACTTTGGAGATTTGTAGAAATCTCCACTTTGAGGAACACTGATTTCATTCTTGGACTTTCTTTTGGAATGATTGGGCTGGCTGTTCTTTCTTTCACCAACAATCTCTCTCATTCTAGTTATTGAATGCCCAAACCTGGATACTCCTCAAAATGGAGAATTAAAATGTTCTCATCCACATGGAAGTTTTGCTTATAATTCCAGTTGTGCCTTCTCCTGTGATATGGGCTTTGTACACATTGGAACAAGGCAACTTCAGTGCACACATTTGGGAAAGTGGTCTGCAGCCACACCCAGTTGTGAAGATAAATAGAGAATACAATCTTGGCAGTTAGATAGAAAATCCAGTGCTGTGTAGATAGTAATGTAGAACAAGAAACAAATTAAACTAGAAAGAAACAATTATTTTATGTAGTACAGATTTTTATACTGGAGGAAGGAGATGGAAAAGGGGGGGGGGTTGTGACTTCAGACTTGTAAGACTGATGTCTGCCCTTCCAGGTAAATCAGACATGAAACACAACTAGATAAACAAATTCTATTTTATCATAAGGCTACATTAAAAGTCTGAAGGTACAAACCTCCCTCCTCTACTTTTAACTATTTGATCCATAAGGGTGTGTCCTCTCTTGATTTCTTTCTTTGACCATTAGGCCACTAATATTATGCATACATACATTAGGCCATAGCTTCTCTTCCTCTTTTTCCGCAAGGTCATTCATAATTCCTTTACACCTCTCTTGTAAGCCAATAAGAAAAAAAAAATATCCAGGTGACTGTATGGACTTCAGATTTCTATATTCCTTTTTGAGTTTTAAAACATCAGCTAGTTTCTTTTGTATACCCAATGAGACATTCTTTTTCAAGTTATTCTTTTGCTCTGTCATTTGTAAATCCACTTTCAGTACCATCTATCCTGTTAGATAAAATTTGTTCCATATCTGTCATTCAATAACATCTTTTGGATAGAGTCTATCCATGGAGGCAGGCATAATGACTGACTCTGTGGACATTGTGTCAGCCTTCCTAATCTCTAAAAAAGATCTATTTCTCACAAGAAGCTTTATGTTCTTTATAATTAATTTCAAAATATCATAGTAAAAGTTTCTATACTTCAAATTTACCTGACCCTTAGGCTGTTTATAACTTTGTAAGATCACAATCTTGTTTAGTTTTTGGTTGTT
Source organism: Natrix helvetica (assembly GCF_964273705.1). Lineage (NCBI taxonomy): Eukaryota > Metazoa > Chordata > Lepidosauria > Squamata > Natricidae > Natrix > Natrix helvetica. Next base: position 62,606,396 of record NC_138549.1, on the reverse strand, counting down.
TATTTTAAATTCTTAAGTTTATGATTAATATTTTCTTTCATTCAGAATTGAAGGCAAACTTATCATGTTTATGTTATGTGAGGGTCTCTAATAGCCTAAAAGTAGTTTCCAAAAGTGATTAGAGAGTGTTTTTTTATCAGGGCAACCTTGCGTACCCAAATATAAGCATACTGCATATTGCTTCTGCTTTCGCCTTTCAGCCCCAATGATTAGAGAGTGAGTTATAGGAAACTTTGTGTCCTTTAAAAGGCACCAACTATGGTTGCAAGTAAGAAAGCTATTCTTGTCATTTTCCAGTGTTTACAAGCATAGGAAACCGCTATCCTGCACTCCTGCACTCCCCTCATGGGAAGCTGCTGACAAAGCACATGTAGGCAATTTCCATTCTTATCTAATCTGGAGGGATTCCAAAGAATTGGAATACTCAAAAGGTTCTTTGGTCATTGCTCTGCTTTCACAAAGATCTCTTCAGTCCACCTATTCCTCCAAATTTTTAAAAGTAGGAAGGGGACCCAAGAGCAAAACATTCAAGAAATATTGCTGTAATGTAGCACTAATGAAATAGCAGTAGCAACAATAGGATCTCTTTTTTTTTTCAAATTTCACACAAATCTTATTCAGAATTTTGGGAATATACCAACTAACTAAGTCGCTCCTTGGGATATACTTACAAGAAAGATGGAACATAACTTGGATACCATTAAGTTCTAGCTGTTTATTTTGAAATAAGAGTGAAGTTGAAAAAGTCAACCGATTTGGATACGTGTGCATAAGCAATTCCCTATGTATGTAATATAAACACACTACTGAAACTGTTCACATTTGGGTATCCTTGAGGTATGTCAGATGCATCTCCTGTTAATTCAAAGCACAATAACAGAGATTTTAATCTAACACATCTGAAAGTCCTCAGATTAGGGAAGCATGAATTGTTGCAAGGTTGCATTCTTCTCTTTCTTCCCAATATACATTCATGAATACCAGATTTAGAGGGAGTGAACTATAGTTGCTTTTCATCTTTAGGGTAAAAACAATGGATGTTTATGCCGGAATAATTCTTGTGGCTGGAAAATATATTTACAGCAGCCATGATCTTAATGATACAGATATTTGACCATTGCCCTAGTAGATATTTCTACACTGATAGCATAATCAACGGAAGAATGGCTCTATACGGATGATTGTAACTTCATTTGTGGGGACAAATGAAATAGTTAGAATGTGTGATTTTTGCTTTCAATCATCTACTCCACCTCCCAACAATGATAAGAAATGGAACATAATCATTCGGAACTCTAGCCTTTTTTCAAAGTCTTATATAAACACTTATGATAAAATGGAATAGAGCTAATGTTTTGCCTGCTGAAACCAAGGTCCTATTTTCAGTAGATATATTTCTTGTTAAAAGAATCTTAAACTTTAGTTGAGAGGAATGGTACCTTTGCCTGAAATTTTGGATAACAATTCTTTATCAGTTGTATTAAGCTCTGAATCATGTATATTCTACTTTCTTCATTTTAAGGAAATATCCTCTGTGCTACATATTTTGTTATATGAATACTTTATTTGTGTGTGTGTGTGTGTCTATGTAGTAATTGTACACATGTAATCTGTTTCAATTGCTGAGTGCCCAATATTACACATATTATAGGTAGTTCTCACCTTACAACGGTTCATTTAGGGACTGTTTGAAATTATAATGGCACTGGAAAAAGTGACAGGATTGTTTTTCATAGTGATATGGGCTAAATTCAGACGCTTTGCAACTGACTCATATTTATGATAGTTGCATATCCTGGGGTCATGTGATCCCTTTTGCAAACTTCTGACAAGCAAAATCAATGGGGAAGCCATATTCATTCAATAACTAACTTAATAACTGCACTGATTCACCTGTGGCAAGAAAGGTCAGAAAACGGGCCACAGCTCACTTAGTTGTCTCACTTAGCAACATAAATGTTGGGCTCAGTTGTGATCATGAAAACTACCTGTATCACCTATGTTAAACATCCACATATAAAGTATATGTACAGTTTATTGTATCCACAGCTTTGCTTTGTTCATTTCAGCTGCCCAGTGCCCATTTCTACAAAGGCCTGCAAATGGCCATTTAAAGTGTCTTCACCCTCATAGCCATTTTGCATATGGCTCCAGTTGCAACTTTTCCTGCAATGCCGGTTTTCAACTGGTTGGGCAAGCAACACTTGATTGCACAGCATTAGGAAACTGGACTCAAGAAATACCTTCCTGTAAAGGTCAGTATTAAGCACACTTTCCGATAAGGAATACAGACACTATCTGAGGCCAGCTGAGAAATGAATTGTCAAATGTAATGCTTGGCACAACTGTAAAGAAAAACTAGAGTGAATCTGATCATGCAGCCTACACTGTCATAATAAAGGAAGCAAAGTGGGTTCACTTCTCCTTATTGCATTGTCAACCTATCATCAGCAACCTTGTTCACTAACTCCTGCCTGAGCATTTTGACCAATCTGCCTGGTGTTATTGTCAACAGTCACTCATATTTATCGAAATATTTTCTCATGGGCAGAGTTTTTATGGTGACTAAGCCACCATGTTGCCATATTATCTGGGACTCCTTTTGGTTCATAGCCTTCAAAGAAATGGTTAGGGTTTTTTTCTAGATTGTCCTTCAAACATATAATGTGGACTTCTGTCCATCCTGACTGTGGCAAGGAATAAGTAAAAAGGTGACCACTTGAATATGTTAGTGTGCTGATTCCTCTCTAAGTGAAGGGGAACTGCTTGCAGCTCTGAAGAAGCCTATGAAGTGATCTCTTTTGAAAAGGCTACATTATTTCCTGTGATCCTAGAAAGCCCTCCTCTTTGGAAAAGGTTGTTGAGATAGTAGTGATGGATCAAGTACAAACACCCTAAAAAAAGCAGTTTATCTGTATTCTTTTCAATCTGGGTTCAGGCCCAGATAGGAGACAAAGATGACTTTTGTCACTCTTCTAGATGACCGTGCATGAGGTGGGAGATCCTCTGTCTAGGATTTTGCCTAGCTACAACTGGAGCATCACCTACAACATTACATGGTACAGGAGGACTTAGGTGCAGTAAACTATGCCCTCATCATCACCTGTAAAGACTACTTCCATGTGCTTTACTTGGGCTGTCTTTAAAGACCACTTATAAATTATATCTGATACCGAATGCAGCAACCCTCTTGTTAGTAGTCTCCAAATGCTGGAGTCATTTAACTCTCATACTACAGGCCTTGCTGTTATTACTTATTCAGTTCAAAGTATAACTTAGTTGTTGGTTTTAATCTATTAAGCCTTAAAGACTTGGCACCAGTTCCTTTCAATAAATAATAACCTTCAAAGTATTTCAACCAGAGTAGTCAGCCTAGCCCAGAGCTGGCGAGCCTTTTCACACTGAGTGCCGAAATGGGAGTGTGTGTGTGTGGGAGTGCCAGAAACCAGAAGAGCAGCTCCACAGTGCATATGCGCATGCCGGGAAGCAGAGCTTCCAGTTTCCGGCAGGCGCATGTGTGCCAGTCACCTGGTCTTCAGGTTTTTGGCATGCATGCACACGTGAAGACCAGCTGGCTGGCACACATGTGCACGTGGAACCCGGAAGAGCAACGGGTGATAGCTGTCATGCCCAAAGAGATGGCTCTGCATGCCACTTCCGGCACACATGCCATAGGTTTGCCATCATGGGCCTGGCCAGTCTTCATTATGTCCACCACATCATATTTTCTCTTCTATGCTAAGAGATCAAGCTTGTTCTATTTCCACGCTAGAAGCATTAATGGATAGACAATGAAATCTATGGAGTTTATGAGCCAATTTTCTTTCCCATTTTCATTGAATGCCTTGGGAGGAAAGGAGGAGGTCCCACTTCAACAACATTCCACCTCTTATAGTGTGCATTTCTTAGTGGCTTCAACAGCTAGTGTTGTCTAGTGATTGAATAAATTCCCATCTATCCAGGTGAGAGATGAAATAATTCATTTGATGGAAGCCAAAAAGAAAGAGAGAGAGAGAGAGAGAGAGAGAGAGAGAGAGAGAGAGAGAGAGAGAGAGAGAGAGAGAGAGAGAGAGAGAGAGAGAGAGAGAGAGAGAGACGATAGAGCTGACCACCTGACTGGGAAGCAGTAGACAGCTTTGTGAGCCTTCAAGCACTCTATAGGGCTTACTTTCAGAAGAGGTGATAAAACTTTAATAAGTCTAAATTACCTTCCTCTCAATTTGCAAATTAATAAAAATAGTTAAAATACAATAAGTCTGCAATGCTGTATCTTCAAAAGAAAACTAACTCTATAGAAGTTTGATTCTGAAAACACTTGTTGATAAAAGAAAGTAGCATAATTGTCTTTTTACAGTATGGAACAGATTGATTACCTGTGAGAACATAATTGAACAATATGCATTATTTGATTCATCCAAGATGATGATATCGTTTATTTTAATGTGCTTGTACCTTTTTTAGCTGTCCAATGCCCACCCCTGAAAAACCCAGAGAATGGCAAAGAAAATTGCTCTAATCCTTATGGACATTTTGCATATTACTCCAGCTGCACCTTCTCCTGCAACTCTGGGTTTGAGTTAGCTGGATCAGATAAGCTGAGCTGCACAAATCAGGGAAACTGGACTAGAGAGACACCCATCTGTGAAGGTAGGTTTAAGAAACCATGTGGGTTGAAGGCTAGAAATTCTCCATCTCTATCATGGTGGTTCATCTTCAAATCGAATGTAGCCTTATTTTTAAGAGCTGGTAAAGATCTTCAGGAGATGAAAAATATAATTTGTTGAGGATTGCAAAAAATGAAAGTATTTAATTTTCAGTAAGTCAATTTTTCTGATTTCTATAATGCCTTTGGTCTTTTTTTTGTAGCCATTATATGACAGATATAGATACATAACATATATTACTCTTACAGCCTGTTTGAGGAAGCTTCTTGGTTTATAATTCCAAGCAAGCAGCAGAAATAATAAATTTGATACCTTTCCACATCTTAGCAACAGAAACACTTTCTGTATGTTTAGTTTATTACAAGCATATACAACAGCATTTTATTTTATTGGATTTAAAAACCACCCACCTCCCAATGACTCTGGGTGCCCGATATAATCAAATAATCAAAATCAAAGTACAATATGAAGTAATATACCAAAGGACATATGCAAATACTCTATGCAGAACACAACATTTATTTTTCATTGATCGTTCTTTTTCCCCTCCCTTTCCTCTCTCTCCCATAAAGGAACAATCCTAATTGAGACTTAAGCATTTAGCACCAAAGAAGCAGTGTTCTTCTAAAATCAAATTAAATAATACATTCCAGTGATAAAAGATAGGTAGAATATGAACTTTCTGCAGAAATGATGCAAATGATTTTAAAAACTTAAAATAAATCAGCAAGTTTCATACAAGCTTAGTGGTTTTTTTTTAACTTAGCATCTAATATTCCCAGATATTTCTAGCTTGTGAATTTAATGTGCAGTAATTCATCAGTCACTAAAGGTCTTCTCCTTAATTCACTTTTTATGTTATTAATTGCTTAATATTTTCTTTCTCCTGCCTCTTTCTGCAACACTTGTAGATTTTTCTCCAAAAGGTTTCAATTTGTTTTTCACCAGCTCTCAAGTGCCCTGAATTGCAGGCGCCAAAGAAGCTCTTTGGAGCTCAAATGCTCTCAGTCTTATAGAAACTTCACATATAACTCCAGCTGTGTCTTCTCCTGTGACATGGGTTTTAAAAGAATTGGATCCAAAAGGCTGAACTGTACGGCCACAGGAGAGTGGACAGGGTTTGCACCATTTTGTGAAGAACTTACCACACTGAGTGCTATACACTGCTTCAAATGCAGGAGGGAAACATCCGCAACCAAACAACTAAGCTTAGAGAGCACAACGAATTCCATAGTTCAGCTACATATATTCTCTTCTATTAGAGAAATTGTACATGAACAAAATATATTAAGATGGTTTCCTATTCCACTTCCTGTGACTTATGGGAGACTTCTGCTCCTTCTTGGTTTCATGCCACGTGGCTGTAATGTACGTAACTGTGAAGGCAAAACACAGGAGTATGGTAGCACTTTTTTCAATTAACAAATATTATTAACAGCCACATAATTTTGTGATCTCCAGCTTACTTCAGCAGAAGCACAAAGTGGCCAGACAGATGTAGGATTTAAACTGGGCTAAGTTTGGGATGGATGAAAGGAAGATAGTTTATACTTAAAACAAATTACATGCAACTTATCATAGTTGTACTGTATTAAAAACCTAATATGTTAACAACCCAGTCTGAAAATGGGATCAAAAATGATTTTTTAAAAATATCTGTGAGTACAACACTTTCTCGCTCAATGGTTCTATAGACTAGTAGACCTTTTTAGAAAAGCTTCACTCAGTTTAAATCCTAATCAGTCCAAACCCTCTGTGCATCTGATAAAATGAGCTGCAGTCCATGAGAAAGGTGTTATGAGACGCCTGGTTTTTTTTTGCCACCATAGACCAACGTGGGCCTCTAACCCTTTTCAACTTCACATTGCAGTAAAACCATCTGCAAAAGCCCTCCTTCAGTAATGTGCCCATCCTGGGTAGGGTGGGCCACACTGAAGAAGTATTGAGAGGCTTTTTTTCTTGCAATAACATCCCAACTATAAAATGCCCTTTCCAAGAAGCTTGCCTAATTACACATACTTTCGGATGAAACCATAAAAAGAGCCTTCTTGGGTCAAGCCAAATGCCACTACCACCCAATAGTCTGTTCCTGTATTTGATCAACTGGACGTTAACATTGTAGGGATGCTTTAGGCTCTGTGACTGCAGGTGGCTCCTGGACCCAGCCAATTGCAATTTGAAGAAATCGGTGGCATTGTTTCCTGAAATACATATCCACCCGTCCACTTGTTCATCCTGAATCTGCCAGCAGTCAGGGTCATAGGATGACCTTGGAATCCAGTGGTACACAGGAGGGAGAATTATTCTCTCTTTCAATAATACAATCCAAGGTCTGTACACCAAGTTTTCAGCACAAGTAATTCTCTCTCTCTCTCTCTCTCTCTCTCTCTCTCTCTCTCACACACACACACACACACACACACACACACCACACGTTTAGATGTTCCCACACATACAATCACCATGTATCCATTACTTTTTCTAATTCCAACATCAGTATCACTACAACCAATATTGTGACTTCTTTTCACAATGTGATCCTTTGATCAGCCTTTGTCCAGTTCTGAAAGATCCTGTGATCTTTTCTTAATTTTAATTCCTGCCTCCCCCACAGCCATAAAGTGTCCCCACCTTAAAGAGACAGAGAACATGAAAAAGAACTGCTCCCATTCCTGGGGCCACTTCAGCTACAGCTCCGCATGTCGCTTCTACTGCACTGAGGGCTTCACTCTCAATGGAACGAGTACGATGTACTGCCAACCTGATGGCCGGTGGTCTGCTGAGATGCCTGTTTGTCAAGGTACCACAATCTCTTTCTATGCAAATTGCAATCATCGGCTCCAATTTCGAAAAACAGTTGCAAAACAATTCTGCAGTGAGTAGAGTATTAATGCTGCCCTCTGCTGGTTTAACATGTTTCTATTGACATAATGATCACAAAGAATAACTTAGAAAGCACTTACTAATTAATGTTTAAAAGCATTATTTTGCTGTAATATTTTTTTCTCTAAAATGACTCATAAAGAAATGCTGAAGATTTTTAAAAAAATCATATCCTCCCCACTCATCCACCCCCATTTTCTAAGAAAGTTTAGCTTGGCACATTTCCTTGTAATGTTACTTCCAAGGGTACAAAATATGTGAGACATTGCTCAGAGTCTGAGGTCAAGGGCATTTAGTTCTTGATGTAAATGGATGGAGCTACAGAGCCAATATTAGGATATTGGAGTCCTACAAGAAAAGAATGTACTTCTAACTTGACTTATTTCATTTCTAATATATTGAATTTCAGAAAACGCTGCCAATTACCTAAAGCAAGTTTTGCTCTATACTGGTGGAGTCACAGCATCCCTTGTTGTTTTAATGATCTCTGGGGGTCTGATAGCTCTAGCAATTAAGCGTCTCGGCAAAAGAGGTAAGGAGATTTACACCATCCAATTAGGAACCCCCCAGTTACCTGTGTTTTTATCCTCATGAGCATGAGAGTTCACATTTTTTAGCATATATAGTTATAATAATTAAAACTAAATACAACTTCCCATCCCCTCCAATTTAAATGCCTTTCTAAAGTACATTTTATACAAAATTGTATAGTACAGGAAGTCCTCAACTTACAACCATTCATTTAGTGACTATTCAAAGTTACAGCAGCACTGAAAAAAGTGACATAAGCAGTGATGTGATTCAAGTAATTTAATAACTGGTTCTTCTTAATGACCGGCTCAGTAGGCGTGGCTGGGGGAGTGTCATGTGACTGAATGGGTGTGGCCAACTTGACATCACTCACAGAAAGGTGCAGGTGGGCGATGGCCAGAGACTTAGTGTGGCAGCGAAGCACCCCTGTACTTGCCTTTGCGCAGCAACAGCATCCCACTGTTGTCGCACTCAAGGCAGCCCTCACCTCCCGCCACTTTGGGCTCGGAGCTGTAAGCCGCGTTCAGGAAGCACTGTGGCAGAGACAAGTGGCCGGGTCTGATTCTCCAGCACCCCATCTCTTCCTAGGTCTCACTGCCCAACAGTCAGGTTTTTAAAAAAGATTTTTGCAGCACGAAATGGCGGGCAGCTAACTCCGGCCTTTGTTAGTGCAGATGGGCATGCCTCAGTCACTTGGGGAGACATGCAATCTGCTCTCCACCCAGAGACACTGGCCTGCCATGTTCACCACTGCTGCCTCATGGCCTGCCCGCTGACCCAACCTGAACCGCACCACTGCCTCTGCTGTTTTTGCCGCCACATGGCTGAAATGGCCTGCCACTTGTTCTTGCAGCGCCTTGTGAAGCACAGTGAAATTTAGCGCACTTCACAATGGGGGAAGTGCGCTCCTCCTCTTAGAGTCCATTATAACACGGAGTCACAATGCGACCTTGCCCCACTCCCGCTTGACAACAGCAGCGGTGCCAGCTGGGTTGGGTCAGCGGGCAGGCCATGAGGTGGTAGCGGCAAAAACAGCAGGCCAGTGTGTCGGGGTGGAGAGCAGGCTTCGGGTCTCCCTGAGCAACCAAAGAATGCCCAGCTGCATCAACAAAGGCCGGACGTAGCTGCCTGCTCTTTCCTGCTGCAAAAATCTTTTTAAAAAACCTGACTGTTAGGCAGTGAGACCCAGCAAGAGATGGGGCGCCAGAGAATCAGACCTGGCCACTTCTCTGACCGGCAAGGACTGTGCTACTCCTTGCACCACTTCTTGTACCACCCTCTACAGTGGAGATTTCCAGCCCCACCCAGAACAAGTCTCCCTCCACCGCCATTGCCCTTACTTTCTCAGGCCAGGTGAGCAGTGATTGGAAGGGGAAGGGTGAGCCCAGCCAGTGGTGGGATCATCTGGTCCACCGAACTGCACAAAAAGTTAACAACCAGTTTAGCTGAACCGGTGCCAACCAGCTGAATACCACCATTGCTTATAACCATTTTTCACACTGTTGCAGCACCATTCCCATGGTTACATGATTAAAATTTGGAATTTGGCAACTGACTCATACTTACGACAGTTGCAGTGTCCTGGGGTCATTTGATCACCTTTTAGACCTTATGACAAGCAAAATCAATGAGGAAGCCACTTAACAACTGTGTTACTAAATTTCAATCTGAAATTCTATCTTATTCCTCCCAAACACAGACTGGTTAATTAGGAGAGGAACACTTGACCCAATTAATCAAATCTTCTGAAAAATTGTCCTTCTGAAAAATTATGTGTTACCTAGCAGAGAGGAATAATAAGATTTATTAGAGGAATAATAAAGAAAAGTTGAACTTGAAGAAGAAAATACTTGATATAAATACAAATTTATACCCTTGCATCAGAATCACTATTGCCATTTTTAACTAATGTTTACATTAATGATTTAATTGTAATGTTGTAATCCATTGGAATAATCTATCTTTTTGTCTTTTTTCACCATCCAATGGGAACTATGACTCCATCAGAGGAGAAAAAGAAGCTGTTAAGTCATACCAGGTACTGACTGCAATATGAAATTACAATACATCAAATTTCTTAAATGAAGCTATAAAACAATGCAAATTTCCATAAAAATTCAAAGACAAATTCATTTATCATTGCATACGATTTTATATATTTTATTCTACTTTGTTAAATATATGAAATACTAAGTCAGCAAAATGGCATGCCTGCAAAATGAAAGACAGGGGATAGAGGGGGGTTTCCCCCCCAAAAAACATGTAAAGATGAACAAATATATACAAAACATAGATATTTCATTTGTGCCTTGAGCAATTTAAGGTAGCCAGACACATAGCATGAATCTATGCAGAAATACGTCTCTTATTTAAAATAGAACTTTTATTCTTATTATAAATAGAACTTGCGGTGTACTATATTTGCTTAGGACTGAAAGGCTTCTTCCAGCACTTTGCCAATTGGCTTTTAATTTATGTACCATCACAGTAAAGAAACGGGATTTAGAAACATCCTGGAACAACTGGTGCAGTGGTGAGTTGCAGTGGTGAGTTGCAGGTGGTAGGCCCCAGTACGTCCGTACTGGTGCCTGCCGGAAGCAGCAGCCACCGTACAAGTGCTGTACAAGTGGATGTGTGTGCAACCTAAATCCTATGCATGTGCAAATGAAGCTTTGCAAGCTCACCCGCCACTTCAACAGCCTGGTTCCCAATGGGTCGCGGCCTGGTAGTGGGCCACAAACTAGGGTTGTGGACTCCTACTCTAGCTGATCGCCTCACTGCCCAAATTAATGCAAACAGCATACCTGTCACATCTATTCACAAGCTAAGCCAACAGCCAATGCTCTGGATGACCAGATTTGTAGGCGTTGCACTTGAACTGTCAACTACTAACTTTTCTGTGGATTTTGATTAAGCAAATGTTTCATGATATGAATGTGTTAGTTTATGAGGTGTCAGAAAACTCATTCTTGTTTTTGTCTAAAATGTTGTTCTTGGAAGTTCAGTACAAAAGATGTTGCCCTACTGAGAATAGAAGCAAATTACAGGATGTGTTTTTTCCCCCCATTCCACATTTCAAAAAGCAATTTCAAGCACTAGGAACATCACATATTAAATTAATTCTGAGATTTTCAAAACCGTAATTGTAAAGTGTGCCTGGAGGCATTCTGCTCTATTTTCCTAAGTGACATGAATTGTAGAATGATAACTATCTATTGCCTTTTAGTGAGTTGGGGGTACCTGGTACATATTCCAATTCAGCATTTGACTCAGTCTCCTGAGGTAAGATCAAAAATGCTTTATTTTGTCGTGTTGATTTCCAAGGCTTTAATGTCCTTCTCCATTCTCTGTCAGAACATTTACCTGTGGCACAATTGACTTTTGGATGGGGAGCAGAAGGAGTGGGTTCAAGGCTGACTCCTGTCCCAACTTTCCCCTGGCAACCAGATATACTATTTGGCTATGAGCAAGATAGTCCACAGCTGTGAGCTCGCAAACAATGAGGTGGGGAAGTTGAGCCACAGTCAAAATGTGTAAGCCAGGTAGACAGGGACGTGCGGTCAGGGGAGGCAGGGCCTCACCTCTCTTCATGAAATAATAGTATATAATATTATATACTATATATATATATATAATATTATAATATTATATACATCCGTCCGGGCGCGCCCGGGAGCTGCGGAGGCAGAAATGTTGTCGGCGCTTCCGGATGATGAAGGCACGAAAGCGACTGGGTTCCCCAGTCGCTTTCATGCCTTCGTCATCGGGAGCGCCGACAACATTTCTGCCTCCGCCCTCCGTAGCTCCCGGGCGTGCCCGGACGGAGGTAGCCAGAATGGCGCCCAGGCAGTCCGGCGGGCGAGCGACCGAGGATCAGGCTGCCTCGCTCGCTCGGTCGCTCACCCGCCGGACTGCCTCGGCGCCATCGGGAGCGCCGACAACATTTCTGCCTCCGCCCTCCGCAGCTCTCGGGCGCGCCCGGACAGAGGTAGCCAGAATGGCGCCGAGGCAGTCCGGCGGGCGAGCAACCGAGCGAGCGAGGCAGCCTCATCCTCGGTCGCTCGCCCGCCGGACTGCCTCAGCGTCATCCTGGCTACCTCCGTCCGGGCGCGCCCGAGAGCTGCAGAGGCAGAAATGTTGTCGGCGCTCCCGATGACGAAGGCACGAGTCGCTTTCGTGCCTTCGTCATCGGGAGCGCCGACATTTCTGCCTCCGCCCTCCGCAGCTCCCAGGCACGCCCGGACCGCTCGCCCGCCGGACTGCCTCAGCGCCATTCTGGCTACCTCCGTCCAGGCGCGCCCGGTAGCTGCGGAGGGCGGAGGCAGAAATGTCGGCGCTGCCGGAGGACAAAGGCACGAAAGCGCAGCCGCCTGAATGAGAAAGCAACGAAAGGTGCAGTGAGGGCAGGTGGTGGCTGCAGGCGGCAAGGCTTGAGCGGGGTGAAAGCGCAGCCCCTTTCGTTGCTTTCCCATTCACCCCGCTCAAGCCTTGCCCGAGGGAGCTGGGGATCGGGCTTTGGGTTGGTGGGAGACCTTGAAGGAGTGGGGGGGGAAGGGACTGGCGCCGGTGGAGGAAGCAATGCTACGCGGATCAGTGCACTCCGCGGTCCCCTTAATGTTCACTCAGGAAGGCGGAGAATGGGGCCACGTGTGCTGGAGGCTGGGGCTGCCTCAGCCTCCTGCACACGTGGTCCCATTCCCCGCCTTCCTGATGACGTCACCAGCCTCCCCAGCCATAACCCTCACCGCACGTCACTGCAGGTAGAAGATGAGAAACTGTGAGGTAAACTGTTCTGAATCACCTATAAGAGTTCATAAGCATGAGAGAAGTTGATGCAAATACGAGATACGTATGTTAGCCTGAGATCAAAGTAGTCAAATATCCAAGAAATCAGAAATCCAAGAGAAGCAAGGTGCTGGTCAAGGAAAATGGGTTTGTTGCTACAGAGTTTGAATCTGTTCCTTAATTGAGCATCAACCCTCTCTGCCCTTCCTTTAGCCTAATGTCTTATCCTTTCTAACAACTGCAGGGTTGTTGGATAATTCTAGGACTCGATACTTGGTCAAGATCTGTGAATGATTCTTGACTATCAAAACTCTTAGTTCTGCAAGTTTCTGCTCAACAGCTTCATCCTCTATTGACTGAGAATATCCCTACAATAGACTAGCAATCCACTGGCTGTACAGTATGTCTTTTCCACTGCATCTGAAAAATCCATAACCTACCTGCAGCCACCATGACACTCTCCATGGATCTGCTGCTTCAAAGATTAATATTAGCTTTTAAAATGGGAGTTAACTATTTTATTTTATTTCCATAGCTGCCTATCTCATCAAATGATATTTTGCATTGTTTCCATTGCTAATTGTCTTGAGTGCTCATTTCACTGCCCAATATATGGAAACATATTACATGAATTGAAATAATAATATAGATTATCTCATGGGAAATCAAATTACTGATTTAATTTATCACAAATTATACAAGGCATATTTTTATAAAAATAAAATGCACCCATATCCATAAACAAACATATCCCAACACCCTGACAATTTCTGTCCATGGAGATTCTCAATCATCTAGGTCATGTCCCAAGGTGCTCAAGGGCTTGAGGTCATGAGACCAAGTGGCCTCAACGACTCTCAGGGAGAGTGCTAATGACCAGAAGGCTGCAAAGAATATAAATTTGTCTCTTCTCCACCATTTAGTCAGAACTGAAGAAGCTTCTTGGATAAGGAGTGAAACATCTTCAAGGAAAAACGAAGAAAGTCCAGTTACCTTTTGAAAAAGGACCTTTGAGTCTGACAACTTCTGTGTTTCCAATGATTTTGTCCTTAAACAATTATTTCAACATTAAATCCAGAAATTTAAGTATTTCTTTTAGCCCTGAGAAATTAGTTTTAATTATAACATTTTCTATTGCAGCTTTATCAAACGGGTGCTGCCCAATAAGTTGGATTTCACTTTCCATAAACCTCAGCCAACATAACTCAAACCTATAATTCCAGAAAGTATGAGTGTAAATTGAAATTCAACCTACTTAGAATGTGCCACATTAGGGAAGCCTAATCATTTCAGTCCGTATCAGATGTAATTGCTTTCTTAATCACTAGCTTGCTTATTTTTTCATATCAATAATTAAATAAGTTGTTTTTTCTTTATATCCCACAGAACTCATCTGGAACATGCTATGAAGAAAAATGCTGATGCAATGGAATATTCATACACTTCATTCAGTTCTGTTAATATTGATTAGGATTTGGGCTCATTGAAAGTCAGAGAAAATAAATTAATATTTGAAACATGTAGCTTTAAAGGCTACATTACAAGCTTCCATTCACTATCCAGCTACAGCACTTAAAGGACCTCAAAACTTACTAGAATTCATTGTCATTTATCTTCTGGCAAGATGTTCTGAAATGACCTATGTTCTTCCCATGTTTTGGACTTTTAACTGCTTATAACATTGCTAACCATTATTGCTAAGAAGATGCTGTACATATGCCAAGAAGTCTTTTTGGGAAATTGTGGCTGATTTTCCAAGATATTTCAACATTGACTTAAAAAAGAAAAAGAAATGCAGATTTAAAAATTGTTTCTATTTTCTTGTATCAAGATACAGATGTAAAGACTTAATAAATCTTGCTTCTTTCAAAGCTTGGTTTTCATAATACAAAAACATATACAAAAAATACACAGAAGACAACTGTGCTCCATATTTTGAAGGAGAATATCCAGTTTTTGCAGTCGCCCTTGAGACTTTACTATAAATTGTTCACATACTTGAATTTATCTTTTAAAATAATGGTTAGAATCTTGTTTTCAAAAGCAAATGAAAGAAGACAACTTTCAGAAATTGTAAGTTGCAATCAATGACACATACTGCACATGTAACTGTTACGTCCACGCAGGCACGAGCAGAGACTTTTCCTACTGCTGTACAAGTGCAGGATGTATTTTAAAGTTATTGGTTAATTGGCTGAGAGTTTCCCTTAAAAGTAGCTGTCAGAAATTGGATGTTGGTTTATAGTCTGCTCTTATCTTGAATAAACAGCATTGTTGGAATGTGGCTCCTCGTCTGTTCCCCACTCACAACTTTGCAGTAGCAAATACATGAAAACTCAAAAATGCTGATCAAATACTGTTCATTTTCAGAAGTCAAACATGCTTTATATGTTAAATGAGCAATCCCTTTATTATAATTAACATGACTAGTTATCAAAATGGTCTAAAAATCAATACTACCTCAAAAGTACAGTTCGGTCAACTATCTGGTCAAATATTTCAGATTCAAACAAGTCTCACAACATTGCATTGCTTCTTTCATTGTCTACTAGTATTTACAACTTAAAAAGATAACATTCCTATCATGCTAAAGTAGCAATATAACAGATTGAAATCCTCACAAAATTCATTTGGTATTGTCAAATTTCAACCTAATCTATCTCATAGTGATGGAAGATATATTGTGATTATAATGGGACAACGTAAATGTAAACTCATTATTTTCAAATTAATGTTATTAGAAAAGCCATATTTTTATAACTTGAAAAAAAATAGGGGACAATATTATAAATTATATGATTGTGATATGAAGATAGGGATTGACTTCTTTTTGTTTAAACCAAGCTTAAACAGCAGCAGTAGAAAATTGCAATGTTTAAGGATTAAAAGATGTAATATTTTAAACTCTTCTCATGCATTTAAAACATTATTTACCAATTTTGTGCTGTAGTCATGTCAGGGCCGTCTTAATAGCATTATGGGCCCCGGGCAAAGCAGTGTACTGGGGCCCCTGCCACAACTACTCACAGGAATAAAAATGTAAAATTAAACATATATTTATTTTATTGGCACTTCCAACAGATAAATATGTAATGAATATGTTACTATATTTATATGATACAAGGTGCACTGAAGAGTTAACATAGAGATTAGTATAGGGCCCCTATGCTTGTGGGGCCCACTGGCAAGTGCCTATCAGGCCCATGCGTTAAGACATGTGCTACTGAGTAGCAACTGTGTTTTTAACAAACCCTACAACAGTGAAGATTCCTACACAGAAGAGGCCCCGGTATAGATCCTGCGCTGATCACCAAAGTTTTCCATAATGTGGCAAAAGATCTCTGGACAATTATTCAGTTCTTGCCATTTGTCAGAGAGATGGTTAGACTATAAAATGGTTTGGATGGAATCTCTATTCATCTTTCAGCAACTGTTATGATCTTTTTTTCTTAGTCTGAAGCAATTTAGATCTTCTAAGACTAAGGGATATCTAGCTTTCTGAAGTGTTTCTCTCAAATGTTTAACTGATTTTATAATTTATGTGTTCTGGCTTGGGCAACTTCTCTGTGCATTTTGTTTCCAACCAATTCTAGAGCCTAGAGTTTCCTTGATTTTCATTATTTTTCTTAGCCTTTTTTACATGCCTAATATTGTCAAGCCAAGTTATGCTCCAGCAGCTGAGAACAGGACACATCACAATAAAAGGACGAGTCCTTTTATATATATATTTCTATATATTTCTTTTTTATATATGTATGTGTGTGTGTGTGTGTGTGTGTGTGTGTGTGTGTCAGTGGTGGGTTTCAAATTTTTTTGGAACCTACTCTGTGGGTGTGGCCTCCTTTGTGGGAGTGGCTTGCTGGCCATGTGACCTGGTGGGAGTGGCTTGGCAGTCATGTGACCAGGTGGACATGGCTAACTTGGAAAATGTGGTGAAACTCACTTAACGACGCTCTTGCTTAGCAACCAAAATTTTGGGCTCAATTGTGGTCATAAGTTGTTTTTCTTTCTTTCTTTCATCTCTCTCTCCCAATTTCTTTCTTTTTTTCTTTTTCTTTCTCTCTCTCTCTCTGGCTCTTTGTCTCTCTCTCCCTCCCTCCCTCTCTGTCTCCCTCTGTCATTTTCTCTGGGTGTCTATCTGTCTCTCTCTCTCTCTGTATCTCTGTCTCTCTCTCCTCCTTCCCCCATCTCTGTCACTCTGTGTGTGTGTGTGTCTGTCTGTCTCTCACTCACTCTGTGTGTGTGTGTGTCTGTCTCTGTCTCTCCCTCTGTCTCTCTCCCCTCCCTTCCTCTCTCTCTGTCACTCTGTGTATGTGGGTGTGTCTGTCTCTCACTCATTCACTTAATCACTCACTCTGTGTGTGTCTCTCTCTCTGTCTGTCTATCTTTCTCTCCCTCCCTCCCCCTCTCTGTCTCTCTCTGTCTCTGTGTGTGTGTGTGTCTGTCAGTCTCTCTCTGATTCCCCCCCTCACTCCCTCTCTCTGTTCCTCTCTCTGTCTGTCTGTCTCACACACACACACACACACACACACACACACACTGTGGTCACCTTGTTGAGTGTTCCAATCACATTTGAAACACTCAACAACTGGCCTGCATTTATGGTATTTTGCAGCATTCTGCAGTCATAGGACCATGTTTTCCATGGCGTGGAGCAGCGGCGAGCTCTGCACGGCCAGCGATGATTCCGGAGGCGATCAGTGGGGGGCAGGGTCCCCCCTCGCGTTCCTCGTCTTCCCGGATGGCCCCCGGAGTCATCACTGGCCGTGCAGAATCTCGCCGCTGCTCCACGCCATGGAAAACAGGCCCGCGCGCACAGCTCAGAAAATTACAGCCTCCGAGACTTCGTAACGGTGGGAACTTGTTGTCACTCGCCCGGGCTTCTGCAGAAGCTTCCCTCCGAAGCCTTCCGAGGGAGGAAGGGCCAGTTGGGAAAGGGGCTTTGCTCCTGCTCCGGGCTGTAATTGCACCTATGTTTTCCACGGAGTGGGGCCGCGGCCAGAAGACAAGGAACATGAGGTAGCGCAGCGGTGGTGGCGGGGAGTCAGCCCCGATGCAAAAAATGCCAAGGGGGCGGGGCAGGAAATTACTTCCGGGTTCATTCTCCAACCGGATCGCGCGATCCGGTGCGATCCGGCAGAAACCCACCACTGGTGTGTGTGTGTGTGTGTATGTATGTATGTATGTATATATATATATATATATATACACACACACACACACACATACATACACATATGTGGAAATCACCCAGCCCCCTCCCAGAAAAATGAAACATCCTAGGAAATATTAAAAAGGCAGAATATTACATTTCCCTGGATGTGAAAAGGAAGAAACATGTTTAAAGAGAGAATAGCTCCCTGCAGCTTCCTGCCCCCACCTACTTTGTCAATGGGCCATTAAGACGGCCAAGCCAGTCCCTTTACATAATCAAGAGTTCTCCCCTTCAGCTCCAGGGGGATGGGATTAAGTCATGATAATATAAGCCTTTACTCAACTGACCACATGGCATCTGAGAACTCAACCAAACCTGGGTTCAAAACGCAGCCTAGAGAGTTGCCCCTGCATGGCCCCATGGGAGACTGACAACCAATCAGAATACAAGATCAAGATCAAAGGCCAGAGAGGGCATAAAACCAGGGACTTTCAGCAATATTAGCCCTTCCTTCTCTTCTTCTCCACCAACATTGAAGCATGTGATCACCTTATCTGTTCAGAGCCATGTGGTCCTGTCCACCATTAAAACCATCTTTCCAAGCAGCCTCCATGTCTCCAGTGTCTTTTTCCCCACTTGGAGCCGAACCCTGAAGGATATTTCTTTCATCACATACATACACATGAATATATCAATATATATATTCATCACACTATACTCTTTTGAATGAGCAATGTTTGTGATTCAGTTAAATCTAACGTCAAGATTTCAAAGACCACGTTTCTGCTTCCAGAACTTTGGATTTGGGACTAAGAACACAGCACTCGGGTATCACTACCAACTGTAACTGCCTCTAAGTAGGATTGTTACAAGTGTATCTAAAAGCAACGGCAAACCACTGCTAAAATCTTGCCAAGAAAACTGCAGGGAATCATTATGCGCCGACGATGTTAACTAGTTGGATAATGAAGCGTCTTCAAGCAAGCAACAGAGAACACCAAGGATTCCACAATCAAGACTGGCTCATGCACAAAACAGAACAAAAACTTTAAAGCGGGGGACACAGCTGAAATCTACAAGGCTGCAAATCCGGTTAAGTTCTTTGAAAAGGTTCCCAGCCTGTCTTTTAAAAAGCGTGAAAAAGTGTACACAGACAACGTTATCTACAGAGATGCCTCCCAGCTTCAGCGCTGTCGCTGTCTTCCGCAGGGGAATCAAGAGAGAGATTGCGAGATCAAAATAGGGAGAAGTTTAACGTTGTTCTAATGATTTTGGTCCTTCGCGGCCCCCGTAATCGAGGGGCGGGGATTGCGAGTAGGATGAATGTACATACAATGTTTTTACGTAGTTCACGATCTTGGTGTGCAGTCCCGGAAGAGGGAGATGTCGGCTACAATGATGGCGTCTGTCGCCGGCTGGCCCTCCGGAGAGCCCAGTCTCGAATGGGGTAAGGACGGCCGTGGGAGTGGAGAGCTCGGCGGCAACATCAAACCGTACTTGGTCACTGTCGGCAGTAATGGGGGGGGGGATGGAAGAGATACAGTGACAGCCCCCCCTGTGGGGCTGGTTTGCCCCTCGCTTCTTCTAGTTGTTTCCCCTTCTCTCGGGGGAGATTCCTCTTTGGCTCTTTCGATCATCACCCGAGGAGACAGAGAGGAACATGGACAAGTTTATCTAGGCATCTTCCTACCGCAGGTTTTCGTCTCCCTCTCTCGCCATGATTTGAGCATTTAGGGTATTTCCTATTGCCTATGTCTCTGTCATCTTATATGGCAGGTATTGTTTTTATTGCCATGTTGACGTTTATTCCTGGAGGAAAAGAGACTTGTTAAAAGCCACCAAAGACATTTGTGACAGAGGCTCGTGGATTTCCTGTTTTTCTTACAGAAGGCTCTCTCTGTTTAAGCACTCTATGAAACTTTAATTAAATAAGGTTGGAACCTAACTGTTATTTGAGCCAGAGCATGTATTTATTAACTTGATTGATGTTTTTATACTCTGTTCTCCAACTTGAAAGATTTTTGGAACAGTTTGTAGAGTCATTAAAAGCCTTGATAGTTTCTGCCCTCAGATTTATTTTCTTACAAATGCAGTTGAGAGGAGAAAGAGAAATGGGGGGGGGGGATATACAATATCTAACCGATGGCCTTGTTGCCCTTTTGGGGGGGTGGGGAGAATGTGCTTTAAAATGGGGAAATGGCAGGAGAGAAAAATGTTGACAGTATTGCAGTCCTGTTACAATTGTCCACAGGTAGCTTATGACTCCATTTATAGATTGTGAAAAATGTAATAATTTTGTTTAATTACAAACAAAATGCCTTCTGTGTGTCTACTGTCAGTGGTGGAAGTGATAAAACATTCCATGATGTCTGAACCAGATGCTTCTCTAGCTTTTCTTTCCCAAGGGTTAGACATCTTCAATATATTATGTTTTTGACCATAATGTATTGAATGTACAAACAAACAAACAAATAAACAAAGAATTCCTAGTCTTTGAGTTTCTGTAGTTTATTTAACTTAGTAGGTATATCCAAATTAAAATAATCAGGAAATTTGCAATAACATGTTGGAATTCTAATGCAATACAGCATGCAAATATGCTACAGTATCATCTCATGGGCTGATGTAAGACCAGTGCTTGAAAAGTAATCTAGTTCACAGTGTCACATTGTTGCATACATCAGCAGTGGTGCTTAAAGATTTGTGACCCTGTATGAATTTTCAATATTTCTCAATTTTATATGAGTTGGTAGTTCAAGTTGTAAATTGGTGACCTTATGGATCAAGATCAAGTTCAACATGGATCAAGTTTTAATCATTCAAAAGAAAGATAAGAGAATAGTAATTCCATTTGTGCTAGGTGAAATCTGATTGCTTTCTCTTGGTAGATAGTTTTGTCCTGCCTCTTAGACCACCTTGCTGAGTCCAGATGGAACTCCTAAAAGTCTAATCTTAGCAAAATGAAAAGCCTCATTCTGTCTTCCATTACTTCTTTCCCTGTCCTTTGAAACACAGCTACTCCCTGGAAGATACAAAACCACTAGAGCAGGGCTGTCAAACTTGTGGCCATGGCCTGGAGGCGTCACATGCTGGCCATACCCATGCCCGGTTTCGCAAAGGGGAAAGTCCTGATATGTCACGTGATGCTGCCTTGATGCCGCGAGTTTGACACCCCTGCGCTAGGGAGACATTCACTTCAGATCATAAACATAGCAAGAGTCTCTTTTGCAGCACTGGTGCTGTACAGGAAGCATGGCTGAACATTCTGCTGGTTCCTCTGGTGCCAGGTTAGAGCAGTGCATAAACATAGGTCAAATCGATGTCCATACCCTAATCCAGTGTTTCTCAAACTTGGCGACTTTAAGTCCTGTGGACTTCAACTCCCAGAATTCCCCAGCCAGCTATGCTGGCTGGGGGATTCTGGGAGTTGAAGTCCACAGGACTTAAAGTCGCCAAGTTTGAGAAACACTGCCCTAATCCTATAAAATGTTATAGAAAGACTTGAAACCATGCAAAGAAGCTCACCAACATCCCTGAGTTGAAACTGTTCTATAAAGAGGAATGGGCTAAATTTTCCCCGAACTGATATGTGGAACTGATCAACATTGTTGAAAATGTTTAGCTGCATTTATTGCTGCCGAAAGAGAACACACCAATTCCTAAAGGAAAGGTTCACATACTTTTACTATGCACGAATAGGAAGCTTTGGATCATTTTCCTCAAGAAATAAAAGAAGATCTATAATGTTTTTTAACTTATTGGTTTACCTGGATTCTCTTTATTTAGTTTTAGGACTTGTTGTGGGAAACAGATCACATTTTAGGTATTGCAGAAATACTGATAAATTCTAAAAGGGTTCAGAAACTTTTAAGCATCACTGAATATGAAACAACCAGAAGAGGTTATCCATTGGGATGCTGATGATATGCTTTCTACTCTCCAATCTCAGCCCAGTGAAAGATGCAACAGATGGCCTGTCTCAGGGCCTGGAGCCTTTTCAGGAACTGAATGGGGAAAGGCAGGCTGGTACTTGACTCAAAGAAGACAGAGTGACTCTTAATTGAAGATCTTTCTGATTCCAGAAATATACCATCTTTGACTCTTGAAAGGGTTGTGGTCCTTTGCATTTGTAGTTTCATTCATAGCTCTGGGAAACCGTGTGATCAGCAGGGGCTTTGCCCAGCTGGGGCTGGTAGGCCACTTGTGACCTTATCTGAAGCAGGATATTTCTAATTAGATTTCTGTAATTTGATCTCCTTAATGTTGTCCTTAAAGACCACCTGGAAACTTCAGCTGCTCCAGAATGCAAGAGCTAGCATGTTTGTTGACCAGTCTTGGTATTGTAATGATACACTATTATTATAATTGGTTGCCAGTGTATTTGTGAGTGCAATTCAGTATAATGGTTGCTACCTTTAAAGCCCTCAGTGCTTAGGGCCTTGTTATTTAAAATATCATCTGTCTCAGATAGTCTCTATCTACTATCCCACATGGCTAGAGAGTAACTATTAAGAGTTCTCATCTATCAGGAGGGGACCAAACATTGGATGTTTTGCTGACAACTTCCTCTTATAAAACAGCTTGCTTCCTGAGGTGAGGATGGACTGGAAGCTGGGCTGTAGGTGGGGTATAGAAATGTGTGCATATTTATGTCTGTACATTTAATTTTTACTTTGTTATTAACTGTTATAACTTTGTTATTGAAGCTTTAAAATTTAGGTTTATTATTTTAATAAACTACCTAAAATGCAAGATGCTTGAAGAGGTAGCTACTGTATATATGTAAATAAACAACCACCTAATTTGGAAAAGAGCCAATTTCCTGAAAGGTAAATGTGCATTTATATATTTTAAAAATACTGAATCTTAGAATGAAAATAATTTGAAATAACATACAATAAAATTATTTTCTCCTTCTTTGTTTTGATACCATTGCAGAATTTGCCCAGTGGAATGGTCTGTACCTTATTTTTTAGGAAATGAGGAAGGCCTGAATTATTTTTTGTGTTTTTTATACCTTATGTGTTTATTTAAATCCTAGAATCTCTTCTCTTCAGTGAAATTGGTGATCTCTTAGGAGAAGATGAACATCAACTAGATGTTGAGAATGAAACCTATGTGAGTAAGAGGAAAGCATTATTAACCTTAATTATTTTATACTGTGTACATATCCTGGTTTTTATTCTTTTCAAACCAATAAAATGGTGCAAAGAATTTTATGTCAAGGGGTTTAGGATTTTGTTCAACCATAGAAAAGAAAAGAAAATAGAAAATGGCCATATTTAATAGGTGGAGAGAAAGAAATGATAGAAAGATCAATTAATGAATTGTACCAGCCTTGGTGCTATAAAATTGTTTTATGATCTTCCTGAATTTCATATGTCATTAATCACAAGAATGCTATAAAACAAGCCTATCTTAATTTTTCTGATTAGCAGCAGGTGGAACTTGCTGTAGATTTAACATAAGAAATGTGAAACAATCCGGCTATTTAAATAACAGGGAACTTGGAGGACTTCTAGTCCAACCCCCTGCTCAAGCAGGAGACCCTAGACCTTTATGGGTTGGTGGCCTGACTGGCTGTGACCACCAGTGGCAATGCTCACATGAGTGGGGCCATGACGACAATGGTGCGAATGGGGCTGTGACCTCCCATGACGCTTGTGGCAATGCATGAGTGTGGTGTGCGCAGCGGCCAGCCACTCACATGCCCCAGTGGCGATTATGCCACGGCCTGACAGAGGGCCATGGGCCACAGGTTGGGGACCCCTGCCCTAGAACATTTCAGACGTATGGCTGCCAATATCTTACTATTTAGAAAGCTTTAAAGAATCAAAGGGCGTAGGTTGTAGAGGAGCCAATTAAATGCATTTACATCAGAAAGCATAGTAACTCTCTCTAAAATTGGATTGTGGCTACTTTCATACTTGCATTTTCAACAGTTTGCTTTCAGATCATAATACATGCATTTTCAGTTTTTGCATTTTGAATGTTTCATTTATTTATTTACATGTATGTTACAAATAGTTCTTGGCTTAAAACCAGAGTTGGGACTGGAGTTTCTGTTGCTAAGCTGCCTGGTCATTAAGTGAGTTGCACCTGATCTTGCGACCTTTTTGCCGCAGTTATTCAATGAGTCATGTGATTGTTAAGCGGAACACACAGTTGTTAAGCAAATGTGGTTCCCTCATTGACTTTATCGGAAGTCTATTGTGAAGGTCACAGATGGCAATCATATAACCTGGGATGCTACAACTTAATAAATACATGCTGACTGCCAAGCGTTTGAATTCTGATCACATGACCGTGATGGTTGCAAACAGCGATGTGCGGTGAGGTTTATGGCTGGTGAGGCACTGACACAGTGGTGGGTTTCAAATATTTTTAAATTTGTGGACTTCAACTCCCAGAATTCCACAGCCAGGCATGCTCAGTTCCGATTTAAAACGATAGCATTTGTTTTTCTCCTTTGCGAAATAAGTTTCCTTTTTTCCTTTTCTTTTTCTTCTCCCTTCCCCTCCTGCCTCCCTCTCTCCCTTCATCCCCCTCTCTCAAACACACACACACACACACACACACACACACACACACACGTTGGATTGGACTATCTCTCCTACCCCCTTCCCTCTGTCACTCACTCTCAAACAAACACACACACAGATTGGATATCTTTTCCATCCCCCATTCCCCTACTGCCTTCCCCAAACACCTCCACCATTACAAATGCAGCCTGCTGTCTGGGTGGGAAATGCCTGGAATGTAATCAAGCCCATCCACTCACCTCCTGCTGGCAGGCTGGGGTGAGAGGAGAGGCAGAGAAGCTGGAGGGGAGCCGATCCAAAGAAAGATCCAAAGATCCGAGCCTTCCAAAGAAAGAGGCTGGGGGAAAGTGTGTGTGCTACAGCATGGGTCTTTGCTTGGCTTCCGTGGATGACTCTGCTTAACTGTTAAAAAAAGCCTCTTAAAAAGCGCCCTCTACTATGAGGCAGGAGAACTATGTGCCTCACCTACGTCAGGAATTTTTAGGCTTTTAACCCTCGCTTAAATCTGCTCGAGTGATCATAAAATGCCTAAAGTCAGACCAGATGAGGCATGCACTTCTCCTGCCTCATAGTAGAGGGTGCTTTTTTAGAGGCTTTTTTTAACAGTTAAGCAGAGTCATCCACGGTGAGGCAGCAACTAGCTCAGCTTTTTCCTTTTACATTTTTTTTCTTTTCATGATGAGAGCGGTGAGGCTATGCCTCACTTGCCTCACCTGACTGCACGTCACTGGTTGCAAGTGATTGTAAGTCAATTTTTCCAGCGTCATTGAATGATCATTAAGCTAATTGTTGTAAGTCAAGGACAACCTGTATTAGATATTTAAAAAGATTTCTTACTGCCTCTTTCTCTTGCATTATTAATGTATGATATTAAATTTGTATTTCATTGGAAAGTGAGTAGTCAGACAAAACCGATTTTTGCAGTAATTCCTAAAATGCTGATTATTTCCATGTTAAAATATGGACTTGGAATTGGTTAAAGCATCTGATTATTGGGAATTGAGAGAAAGTGAAATATTAATTTATAAGATAGGGTTATAGTGCTATCATGGCTAAGATGATTTCTTTTGTCTCTGTATGAAACTTAAACTTGTTCTTAAAATTAAAAAGCTTTTTGAAATGTTAATTTTAAAATTTCAGACAAGAAATATGAAAAGCATATTGATATGTTGATATGTGAATTTTACTTATATTAACAGATATGTAGTGGACAGTAAATAAAATAGTAAAACATTTCTGTAGTGTAAGCAATTTGTATTCAATAATTGCTGAGTTGTTTAAATACTTATATACCAATAACATGATAAATTAAATACCAGTACTGTAGATTATTAAGGTAGTGTTTTATGGGGGATTATGCAACACTAATGGTTCAAAGTTTCCCATTTGTACTACCTTACTGAACGCTGGTGAAAAATAAAAGAGAACATATGTACTGCCATGAAAGATTACAATGTCATATATTATCTTGGTAAACATACTGTAGCTATTAGGCTGTGTCCTGGAAGGCATGGTTTGTTTGTGTTTGATATATAAAGCATATTGTTTCAGTATTCTAAAAGCAAGAAACAAAAGTGAGAAGGTAGTAAAATTGATTTCTCGATAGCAGCATGATATCCTTTGTTTTCAATGTACCTTTGAGGAGCTTATTTGATAAAGCAAAGCAATACGTAATTCTTTTGCAGCTGACCACTTCAGTTCTTTCTATAACCTTGCTTACTATCCTTTATAGGAAAGCAACCTTGGTGACCTTGACTTTGATTTAGATTTGATGTCTTGGGATTCAGATGCATGGAATATTATGAAGCAAACCCCAACAGGTAATTTCCAGTTGAGTTGTTTATTACAGTAAGCAGTTGTAGAATTGTATAACTCATATCCTTTTCCTCAAAGAACTTAAGCTAGGAGAGGGAAATGCTACTTTTCAAGAGCAGTTAAACTAGGAAAAAATCAGTTGCTTTGGAGGCAGACTAGGTGATAAGTTGAAATCAAAGTATTGCTCTAATTGTTCCTGCTTTTTAACAATTAGAAACAATGAAATATGGATTTGTAAAAAAGTTAGCATTGCTAGATTAACCTTATATTGTTTTTAAATTGCATGCATCCCTTGCAGTAGTAGAATATTTTTTATTTTACAAAGCAATTGACAAAATAGTTTTGACATTCTGATGAATAGGTTATTTATACTGTATATGGACAGAGTGGTACACCATGTTTGTAAATCTGTAGTGAATTAACAATCCCTTGTCAATCTTGAGTGAAGTACAGATAGTTCTCAACTTGATATGATATGACACGATAGAAGTGTTCCAATATTTGAGGGGCTGTCATAGAGAGGAGGGGTCAAGCTATTTTCCAAAGCATCTGAAGGCCAGACAAGGAATAATGGATGGAAACTGATCAAGGAGAGATTCAACCTAGAAATAAGGAGTTTTAGACACTTTGGTATGGAACTTGATTGATTGAATGCATGAATAAACAATAAATATTCCTATCTATGGAAGTGTAACTATTTAATCAACTTCAGATTTAAAAGGGCTGAAAAAGTTGAAACCCTCCAAGCTGAAGGAAAATGTCAGCTTGTTCAAAAAAGCTAATGACATAGTTTTAATTTCTCTGAAGAATGCTCAGCCCAAATGCCCATATAAAACAAAACAAAAAAGATCCATTACTTTCAATTTATTATTAACTCAGCGTTTTATACATGAAGTGCATTCACAGTGAAATTTGCAGTTAAAGTGAAAAGATTCTGTAGGAGAAAAAAATTCCAGATCCCCAGTACCCTGTTTATGTGGGGAAGGCAGAGTGGCTGTGAGCTAGAGCCCGACCACTCAAGCACTATGCTTCAGTCCCCAGTGTACTGAATGTGGAATATACCTTTGGATCAGTGGTGGGATTCAAAAGTTTTTACTACTGGTTCTGTGGGTGTGGCTCTGTGGGTGTGGCTTTGTGGGTATGGCAGGGGAAAGATACTGCAAAATCCCCATTCCCTCCCTGCCCCACTGGAAAGCAGGTTTTGTTCTCCTGTTCAGGGCAACAAAAGATCAGCTGGGAGGCAGTGAGAGCAGGGCCAGCCTATTTGCCAGTTCTCCTAACTACTCAAATTTTCCGCTACTGGTTGTCAGAACTGGCTGAATACCACCTCTGCTTTGGATGCCATCCTCCTTGAGAAGAATCTGTTAATTTTCTTTAATTCTTTCTATTAAAGATATAGATATAGAGTGCAAAGCAGAACCTCTCTCACCGACTGCTTCAACAGATTCAGTTCCTTCTCCTTTACCTGTGGACTCTCCAGTACAACATGTACCTGTAAGTAATTTATTTGGGCTAAGTAGATGCAATGAGGTAATATTTAACCAATATTCAAAATAATCTTTATTGTCATCAACTAATCCAGATGCAAAGAATCAATTGCATTGCTGGTTAACTTTTCCTTTATTGCTGGCACTGGGTTCTTTGAAAGTATTCGGGAACCAATTAGCATTGAGAAGGAATGATACAAAGAGTAAAGTGCCAGTTTTGAAATCCAAGGTTAGGAGACTTGCCAGAGTCAGTGAGTGAGAGAGTCTGAAGATAAATTTGCCAAATCTGGAAACAGATGATCCATTAGATCTGCAAGTTTGTGGCCTCAACCGCATTCCACATCTCCTTAATTCTGTGTTTCCACCCTATTTTTTTATCCATCCGATCAGTTTCTGTGATAGTTAGTGGACATGCATGCATCCCATTCCCCACCATCCAGCCAGAGCTTAAGAAGTTTTTTGGACGAGAAGCTGAATGTCTTCAAAGAAAAACCAGAAAATCCAGTTGCCTCTTGAAAAAGCACCTTTGGGACAAACATGACTTGGATGACTGAGAATCTCCATAGGTGTGGAGCTGCAGAGTTTTGAATGGAGTTTTGAATGGAGTTTTGAATGGAAATGAAAATGATTTCTTGGTCTAGTTTAGAATTTTTGAGGTCTCCTATGTTATGCAAAAGTGTTTTAAATGCACTGTGACTAAACTATAATTGGGAAAAATAGTTCTGCCAGTGTGTATTTGTCTTTTGCTTTTTTGTTGTAACAAGAAGAATTACACTGTTTGTAATTTTTTAAAACATTGCCAGGAAGGTGTGGAGTTTGGCACTAATTCTCACTTACCCACTGCATCGTTATATGACAAACGCAGCTCCAAACCATCATTACTGCTAGAGCAAACTGAGAAGTCCCCACCTAAAACTACACGTTGTTCAGGTATGATTTTTATTTGCCCATTTTCCAATATGGGAGTAATAACAGTGATTTAAATTAGTAAGAATACCTAAGAATTGTGTCTTTCATTCAGTTAAATATCATAAAGATGTTTTCATTGGTTTGCTTAGATCTTAAGTATATTAGCATATGCACAAAATAGCTCCTGAGAGTCATTCCTTGTTTTTAGATTATGTATGCTCATATAATAGGTGGCATTTTTATAGAAAAGATACTTCACCATAAAGACATAATCCCTATTGTTCACATTATTTAAAAATAATGTGTGTGATTCAGAAACTTGCAGCCTAATAAATTGGCATTTTAATTAATTAGCTCAATTAAACAGTGCTGCCACACTGTTGAGTATTAAATATATATTAAAATATATACAAGTAGTGTTGAGGTAGTTGAGGATAATTAGGTGTTTGCCACTTTTCTTTCTGTAGTGTCTTCCTTACTTGCTTGTAATTTTTAAACACAGGTGTGCAGTGATATATCAGCATCTTCTACAGCTAAAACATAATAAGAAATAGTTATTGTAGTTAAGGCTATTCATTTATTTTCAAGTGTATAAACTAGGCTGATAAGACTCTAATGTTATGCTAAGTACACAAGCAAGCAAGGATACAGTATAAAAGAAAACCTGTCTTTGTATGCTTAGCTTTTCTCTTGTACAGTTGAACTTAATTTTCTATTCCTTTCTGGTGTTGGTTTATCTTTCCATTTAATCTAGAGACTGTGTTTGAAAGCTCTGTTTAATAAATAGTGTGCCACTTATTTCAAGTTGGCCAGTGATGAATTTATATAATCTTTTCTAATTTATGTTAAGAATGAACGAAGTTTTGAACAAATTATAAGCCAATAGAGTTATTGCATGGAAGGAAGAGAAGGGAGTGTGCAGATGCCAGGATTTATTTTGTCTGATTCCAGCTGATATATTTGAACCAGCCCATGTATTACAAATAAATAAAATGTCTAATCTTTAAAGGCAGGTTTGATCCCAGGTTGTGTTGTACAATTCACTTCATTTAACAAAGTTCCTCTTGTTGTCAGAGCTGCTATTTCTATTGAACTGCAGACAATTGCATGAGGAGAAATATAACGTTGTTTTAAAAAAAAATACTTCAAATGCGAATTCTCTTCTACAGCAAATCGATTGTCAATGACCCTTAAACGAAGTAATCCAGCAGCCTCAAAACCATTAATTCAGCCCAAGCCTCTGTTGCGTGCCTTTTGTGAGACTCAGCCCAGTCATCAGGCAAAAGCCATTGTCATTCCAGCTCTTCCCACACTCCTGACGCTACCCAAGCAGCAGCCAGTTGTTACTATTCAGCCAGCACCTCCAAAAGGTATATGGGTTAAGGTTGCAATGGGATGCATGCCAGGTCTGTTGTCGGGATTTAGCCAGTGATGTTGAATGTGTAATATGCAGATACTGAGAGCGGATTGCTAAGTATTTTTAATGTAGAATTGCTTTAAATGGGTGGAGTTTTAATAGGTCCAACCTTCAAATTTACATTAGTTTTCTGTCAGTATCTAGTGGCAAGCATATCGAGTTCTATATCTAAAAGGGCTTTTTGGAACAAATTTGAGGTGAAAAAAGGATTTTAATTTCCAAATGGCAGGATTCTTGACCTCTTCATTACAGGTAGTCCTTGCTTACCAATTGCTCATTCAGTGACAATGGCACTGAATAATGAGACACAACTGACTGTTGAAGTTGCAGATGTCACAGTGCCCAGGACTCAGTGATTATGATTTGGGTGTTTGGCAACTGGCACACATTTATAATGATAGCGACATCCCATAGCCGCATAATCACCATTTGCAACCCTCACTTGTGATAAGCTTGTGATAAGCAAAGTAGGAGAAGCCAACAGGAACTTGCAAGTTACAGTTAAATGATGTTGCACTTAATGACTCATGGTGATTCACTTAACAATCACAACTGGAACTATCCAACTGCCATCATAAATTGGGCATGGCCACTTGATTTTTCACTTTATAATCGCGGATCCCAATTGCGCTGAGTAAGCGAGGGCTGCCTGTATTAGCAAGAAATTGAGGGTTTTTAATTAAAACATTGGGAAAGGATTTTTTTTAATTTAAGTATAGGAATATGTGATTGCTATTCTTTAAAGCCTTTTTTATTTTCACAAGGAATTTGTCTCTGGCACATAAGCTCTCAGGGTACATACAAATAACAAAGTAATATAATAGCAATAGCACTTAGACTTATATACCACTTTACAGTGCTTTACAGCCCTCTCTAAGCGGTTTACAGAGTCAGCCTATTGCCCCCAACAATCTGGGTCCTCATTTTACCCACCTCAGAAGGATGGAAGGCTGAGTCAACCTTGAGCCTGGTGAGATTTGAACTGCCAAATTCCAGTCAGCCGGCAGTCAGCAGGGGTAGCCTGCAGTACTGCACTCTAACCACTGTGCCACTGTGGCTCATTATAATAATAAAATACCAATAATAGAAGATTATAGGAAAGAAGAGAAGGATTCATTATATCTTATATCATTATATTCATTTATATCTTTCTGTTGTAAATATATCAAAATTAACATTGGAAGTGGAATGGCTGGCCATTAACCAGTCCTGGGCGATCTGCATGATCTTGTCTCCTTTGAAAAATGAGTAGAAACTCACCTACATAATATAAATAAGCTAATATTCAAAAGCAGTATATCTATAATTTTCAATTTTTGTTTACTTATAGCACATTGTTTGATAAACAGCTCTGTCTAGATGTGTTGCTTATGAACAATTTGTGGATATTTTATGTAGACATTATGTGAGTTGTGGATAGTGGGCAGCTTGGATTGATGCTGTAGAAGTGGCCTCTGTCTAATCTGCCTTTTTAACTATATAATTCATGTGCCACATATAGCAACCATTTTAAAATCTAATTACAGCCTCAAAAGTAGCAAGTGATATATGATATGCTTTAATGCAGGGGTGTCCAAACTTGGGAACTTTAAGACTTGTGGACTTCAACTCCCAGAATTCCCCAGCCAGCATGGCTGACTGGGGAAGTCTGGGAGTTGAAGTCTACAAGTCTTAAAGTTCCCAAGTTTGGACACCCCTGCTTTAATGTATGGTATTTAAATGAAGGAATCTTCAGTGTGCAAATGCAAGCCTTTAAAAATTACTGGATGCCTAGGATAGAAATGTTTTAGACCTATGTATGTTTTGCTCTATAAAGTAAAGCAATATTTTGTCTTCTTTGTACAGCTATCATGAGGCAAAACATAGCATGCATTGAAATTAACATTTTTGATGAGTACCAAATCACTATACCAAAACTTTTTGTTCCTGTCTTAGGTCAGCCACTAATGCTTTCTCAGCCTGCTGTGGTTCACCTTCAGACGTCTGGAATCCTCCCTGCTTCAAATCCAGCCATTGCTGTTAATGGTGGAGTAAAACCTTTAACAGGTCACACCATTAGGGTTTTACCACAATCAGCAGGAAAGAGTTTGACCAGTGGGAACCTAGCAGAAGTTAAGCCTGTTCTTCACGCCACTTCCTCAAACACAAATATGGATGTAAGTAGTTCTTCCCAGCTTCTGTTTGTAATTAGCCCTTCCACCTGGAAAGCTTATTTGCTGCAGATCTGCTTTCAGGCCCCCCAAAATACTTTAGCCACACACCACTAATGATATAATTGGCAACATGCAGTGTCCAGAGAGGGATTTCATCCCCCAGCAATTTAATTTTTTCTATGAGCTAGCAATCTTCTAGATTTTTCTACTAAAGAGAATATTGAAGAGAAGTAATACTGGCTGAAGGCTTGGAAATTCAAGTGGTGACATTTCGATTGGTGCTCCTTTGCCCTTTTTATTTCGAGGTGGTGGAGATAGTTCCAGGATTAGCCCCCAAGAGTGTCTGTGTGCATCTATGCACCCACATACTTACATATGGCAGACTGTATTCAGATAGTCAGTAAAGTACATGTAACTGCCAGACAGACTGGACTGGACTAGAAATCCTGTCACATTAGTTTTGTGTGTTGGAAGGCTTTTATGTTTGTTATTGTAGGGGTAATATTCAATCATACAGTCTGAATGGAGTCAGATACCAGTTGCCACTTTAACAAAAATTAAACTACTGATCAGCTCTGTTTTTACAACTTGGCATTATTTTCAGTATCAGATGGAGTGCCAAGGAAATGCCTTGTGAACATTGGGTTCAGTGAAGCTGAAATGAGTATAATCAGTGCTTTATTTTTCCCCCAATAGCTAAATCAACATTGTGCCTAACACATTATCAATACAAGTAAAATGTGTGCAAATTACTCCTGTTAAGTTGGGTAAAAAAGCACTTCAATACATCATCAGTGTAGAGACCAAAAATCTTTCTCAACTAAGCCATGCGTGAAGCAACAAATTCTGTTCGACCTCCAGTGGCGCTACTGTATGGCTCGAAGGGGAGCGTTTAGCAACTCTGTAAAAGAGGAAGAGATGGTAGAACAAATAGATTTATTGAGTTAATTCAGTGAGGCACAGAGCTACTCACCTAGCCTTATCCTTTAATCACTGTCCATTCCTGGGAGATTATTCTGGCATCACTACCACCATTTCAATACTTAGAATGGGGAAAAACTTGGAATAATTGGAGCTGAATTTTATTAGTGTGATGTGTTCAGGCTGCTTCCTAGGTATTTTTTAACAATGGTCCGATAATAAAATCTAATTTCTTCTGGTCCTATTGTGCAATGTCATGTGAACATGAGAAATTGCTAGTTCGAAAATAATTTTAAAGATATCTAATTGCTTGATGAGACAAGATTGTAAGTTTGTAAAATAATCTTAAATCTGTAAGTGTCTGGAAAAAGTACTGTCAAATACTCTTTACAAATAGTCCTCAACATATGACCATTTGTTTAGTAACTGAAGTTATGACAGCACTGCAATGATTACAACCATTTACAACTGGCCCTTGCACTTTGACTGTCACAGCATCTCTATGGTCATGTGATCAAAAATCAGGTGCCTGGCAACGAGCATGTCACTTACAACAGTTTTAGCATCCTGGTGTCACATGATCACTATTTGCTATCTTCCCAGATGTCTTCTAATAAGAGAAGTCATGTTCATTTAACAGCTTATGATTCACTTAATGGCCATGGTGATTAACTTAGCAAAAAAGGTCATAAAATTGTGTGAAACTCATTTAAGTACAGCTTTACTAACATTCTGGTCGCAATTGTGGTGATAAGCTGAGAACAACCTGAATATAGAATATCAGATTTAAAGAAAATTATATAAATTCAAGTAACAAGAGAAACGGGATCTTCTGGAATTCTTTGGTATACTTGTTTTTGTGCAATATAATGACATCCTTCCCTGCCCCCTTTTTAAAAGAAAGCCCTGTATTGTTGTCAATTGCCCTGTGTTCCCTCTGTTCCGTTGTACATTTTCTGAGCTTTAAACAGTTTTTTCCTCCATCATTTGTATTATTCCCAGATGAATGTTCTAAAACGGCAGCAGCGCATGATAAAAAACCGGGAATCTGCTTGTCAGTCACGGAGGAAGAAAAAGGAATATATGCAGGGATTAGAAACTAGACTGAAGGCTGCTTTGTTAGAAAATGATCATCTTAAAAGAGAGAATGGTTCCCTGAAGAGACAGCTAGATGAGCTGGCGGTGGAGGTAAGTGCATTAATTATGAAAAATTTTATTTCAACTTTCCTTTGCTTTACAGACTTGCAAATATTGTAGATGTGAGGGCTGGTATCACCATAGTAACTGCAAGCAGTCACTAAACGAATCAGTTACTAAACAGGAATTACCTGTAGCTCTTAATAGTCATGAACAAAATAATTTGAGCAATTCCTGCTACCCTTGTCATCCAGTACACACACCTTATTGCTCAATCCTTAGAATGTTGATCAAGACATGTACATTTTGTGATGGTCTTATAGGCATATAATTTCTCGTGTTCATTGAGATTACAAATGACGTTTGCAATATTGGCAAAAGAATGAGAAAAACAAACAATAGTAGCTAGTAGTATTATTAACCAAGGCAGCTGTCCCTTTATGGCCCTTTCAATGTTGAAAGTGAAGTTAGTTGATTATTATTTTTTCCTTTAATTTTCCATTTTCTATCTAGAATCAGAATCTCAAAGGCTCCCCTCCAAAAAGAAGAGCATTCTGTGTGATGGTGTTGCTTGCTTTTGTAATGCTAAATTATGATCGGCTAAGGTAAGATTTATAGGGAAGAGTGTATTTGGAGGGAGTTGAAAAATAAGCACAAAATATGAATTTATGATTTAATTCTCACTTCAGTAGTAGTTTCTTGAGATTAGCTGGTAAAATTCTATTGATTACACTGACTACTTACCGATCTTCCACTGGAAACTGCATCTGCAGGCAAACAGAATGGCAATGATCTCAAGAGAGCCTTCTGGATACCGCAGCAAAATCTTCTACTACATAGTGATTATATAATATATAAAGAATATTTGTTCCATTTTTGTGTTGTGTTCTGGTCTACATTTTGACAAGATTGGGAATTGCAGGGTCTGAATCGAGCAAGGTTGGAAATACCATATTTTTCGGAGTATAAGACACATCTTTTTCCCCCCAAAGAGAGGGTGAAAATCTGGGTGCGTCTTATACTCCAAATGTAGCTGCCTGGGTCGTCTGGAGAAGGCGAGGTGAAGCGGGCACTGCGCAGGAGACGAGGTGTAAGACAAGGTGGCTTGCCACTCGGACTCCCGTTTCTCCAGACAACCCAGTCGGTGGGCGGTCAGCTACTGCTCCCGGCCCAGGAGATGAATCTGGCCAAGAGGAATACAAGCCCCTTTTTTGCAATCAGGGAAGAGAAAAAGTGTTTCAGGCGCTGGGCGATCCCTGCAGCTTGGAACCGCCCGCCGCCTGAAACGCTCTTTTTCTTCCCCGATTGCAAAAATGAGGCTTGCATTCCTCCTGGCCAGATCCATCTCCCGGGCCAGGAGCAAAAGCTGACTGCCCTCTGACTGCATTGTCTGGAGAAGGGGGAGGCTGAGCAGCAAGCCACCTTGCCTTACATCTCTCACATAGCGCCCGCTTCACCTGTCCCTTCTCAGACGGTTCCAGGCAGCCGAGATCACCACGCTGCAACCTGAAAACGCTGTTATTGTGCTCTCTGTCATGCAGTGTTTATTGCTACTGCTGCTATTGCGCCCAGCTACCGTATCTCTTTGCTGCATGACAGATCTGGGCAGATTTGTGGGAAGGACCAATCTCCTCTGCACGAAGACTTTTCTCAGGACGCTAGATCTCCATTTTGTCTCCAGAAAAAGCTATTGGCATCATCTGGATTTTGGCTAGTAAAAGAAGCACAGGATGGAAATGAAACTTCGGAATGCGGCAAATGCTAGGCTCCAGGGAGACTCCCGACCCGGCGCTCCCACATTCTGAAGTTTCCTCTCCATTAGCCAAAATCTCAACAATGCCAATAGCTTTTTCTGGGGAGAAAGTGGAGATCTAGGGGACACACACACATACACAAACACACACACAGACAGAAAATCCACCCGGATCTGTCATGCAGCAAAGAGATACGGCACAATAGCAGCAGTAGCATAAGCACTGCATGACAGATCCGGGGGATTGGGGTGGGGGGTGCAGCAAGGGAAGAGGACCAACCTCCTCTGCACGAAGACTTTTCTCAGGACACTAGA
Source organism: Natrix helvetica (assembly GCF_964273705.1). NCBI lineage: Eukaryota > Metazoa > Chordata > Lepidosauria > Squamata > Natricidae > Natrix > Natrix helvetica. The sequence continues at coordinate 62,569,929 of NC_138549.1, read as the reverse complement.
TCTCCACTTCGTCTCCGGAAAAAGCTATTGGCATCATCAGGATCTTGGCTAGTGGAAGAAGCGTGGGATGGAAAGGAAACTTTGGAATGCAGGAGCGCCTGGTCGGGAGTCTCCCTGGAGCCTCGCACCTGCTTTTGCTCCAAGACTAAGGAAGCAGGGTTGTGAAGAGGGCTGTGAACAAGCCTGGTTGTTCAAGGAGGCAGCCTTGCGGGATTGTTTCCTTTATGCTTCCCTTTTGCTGCTCAGGCGCCGCCACGAGGAACCATTAATCCAAATGGATGGGATCCTCACCCCTTCTCATCCAATGGGACGTTCCCAGTCAAGCACAGCAGCAGCCATTCAGCAGCCCCCGCATATCTTTCCCTCCTCGCTGAAGAGGAGAAGCGAGTCGACTGCCACTCCTTGGGCCAAGTGGCTCACCATCACCGCCAGTCCGAGGGAAGGGGGAAAAAAAAATAAAGCTCAGAGAGAGATGTTTAGTCCTGCCTTGCCGTGGGAGGGGTAGAGAAAAGTGGATTTGAGATCGATAAAAACCTTACTCTTTAAGAAGATCAAGCCCCCACGTGTTGCATTTTTGCCCTCCCCGGCCCCCAGAAGCACTCTGCAGGCCTCCCAAACTCTCTGCATGCCCCATTTTCACAAAAAACAGGGCATGCAGTGGGTTTGGGATGCCTGCCGAGTGCTGCTGGGAGCCGGGGAGGGCAAAAACTTTTTAAAAAATTTATCTCTTCAAAAGCTTGGTGCGTCTTATACTCCAAAAAATACTGTAAGGTCTGAGACAAGAAAAGGTTGTTTTCAAAACACCATACATACACTCAACATCCAGGACTGAGGGACGGGCAACAAAATGTCTATTACTGTATAAGGATATGAAAACGTGACGCGGGATTTAAATTCTGGAGTCAACTCCTAACTCTGGAGTCTATTTCTGGATTCTGCTATAGCTGCTCTTCATAATTAATAACAGGTTATTTTACACCTCCAGTAAAGGTAACTTATCTAAGTCTCATCTTTGAGTCTTCTTCCACAGAGAGATTTATTGCTATGCCCAGGCTAAACTGTGACAGGAGCAAACTTTTCTAATAAAATAGAACTTAAATATTTGCGAAAGACATAGCAGTGGAATTGAGCATTGCAGGAGAAACATAATGTATTCAAAGAATAGGGACATCAGTTTTTGGCATTCAAGAAATCCATATTCCCAGTGTCACCCCAAGATCTGACTAGGATTTCCTCAGTGCTTTTGTTGGCCATTTTCAGAAAGTTAAGATTATATGAGCAACATCACCAACATTTATTATACAGAGTTGTTTTGTATACTATTCCCTGTGCCTTTAAGCATTCTTTCATTGTTCTTATTCTTTATATGTATATACTTTATTGAAAATCTTACAGCAGCTTTAAGGCAATTGTAAGTAATTGTAGCATTTTGGCTAAAATTGTGCAAGAAGTTTGAAAATATCCAAGCTTTAGAATAATAGTTAAAATATAATTTATTTTAAAATCAATTCATGATCAAGATCACGTGAAGTGTTAATACCACTTTATAATGCCTTGGTAAGGTCACACTGAGAATACTGCATTCAGTTTTGGTCGCCATGATGTAAAAAAGATGTGGAGACTCTAGAAAGAGTGCAGAGAAGAGCAACAAAGATGATTAGGGGACTGGAGGCTAAAACATATGAAGAACAGCTGCAGGAACTGGGTATGTCTAGTTTGATGAAAAAAAGGACTAGGGGTGACATGAAAGCAGTGTTCCAATATCTCCCTCAAAGAAGAGGGAGTCAAGCTATTCTCCAAAGCATTTCACGGCAGGACAAGAAGCAATGGGTAGAAACTAATTAAGGAGAGAAGCAAGCTAGAACTGAGGAGAAATTTTCTGACATTAGAACAATTAATCAGTGGAACGACTTGCCTCCAGAAGTTGGTAATGCTCCAACATTGGAAGTTTTAAGAAGAGATTGAATAACCATATGTCTGAAATGATATAGGGCAGCGATGGCGAACCTTTTTTGGCTCGCGTGCCATAAGCGGGGGGAGCGCAGGGGGGTCATGCACGGGCGTGCCGCACCCATAATGCAATGCACGAACCCCCAGCGCGCATGACAGATGCAACTCCCATTTTTTGCATGCTTTTTTCCGCCCTCCCCAGGCTCCAGATGCTCTATAGCAGTGGTCCCCAACCCCCGGGTCACGGACCGATAGCGGTCCGTGGATCAAATGGTACCAGGCCGCCCAAGGAACATTAAATTATTTCCATTTTATTTACTGTGGTGTATTTCTCTTGGGTTTGTTCGACTTTCCATGGACGAGAGGTTAACCAGGAGCTGAGAGACGTCACCTAAAGCTGCACCAATACCGCGCATGCGCAAAATATTGTGATATCGGGGTGCTCTTCTTTCTGTTCACCGGTATTTTCTCATGTTTAACAGTGCTTGGTATACGTATATATTGTGTTTGCTCAAATTTAACCCACAAATTAGCAAAAATGCGTACGAAACTGACGTCGTTAGAAAGTTTCCTTGGGAAAAAGAAAAGGCCCATCTGAAGAGACAGAAGAAGAGCCTTCAACATCAAAGAAACATAAAACATTTAACAGACAATACCATGAGTCCTACTTGAAATATGGATTTCTTGGGACAGATGATTCCCACACATCAACCCCACTCTGCATAGTTTGCGGCAACCAGCTCTCTAATGAGGCAATGAAACCTTCAAAACTGCTTTGCCACTTGAACGCCAAGCACCCTGGATTAAAAGACAAGCCCCTGGAGTATTTTGAAAGAAAAAAACGGGAACACGAAGGACAGAAGAAATTTATGGGGGCTACCACATCAATAAAGGAGTATGCAATGAGAGCATCATATTTGGTGGCTAACCGTATTGCTAAGGCTAAAAATCCATTCACTATCAGTGAAGAATTGATCTTGCCCTCCACTAAAGACATTTGCTGTGAACATCTGCTGTGGAAAAGATAGCACATGTGCCTTTGTCAGCTAGCACTGTGACTAGGCGCATTGAGGAAATAGCCGAAGACATTGAGACACAATTGTTGGAGAGGATTAATACATCACCGTGGTACGCACTCCAGGTTGACGAATCTACAGATATCGGCAACAAGGCAATACTACTTGTTTATGTGCGATATCTATATCAGGAGGATGTGCCTGAGGATTTCTTATGTGCACTATCTTTGCCAACCAACACCACAGGAGCAGAACTGTTCAAGTCGCTGGATGGTTATATATCAGGACAACTAAAATGGTCCTTTTGTATTGGCATAAGCACAGATGGAACTGCTGCCATGACCGGACGACTGTCTGGTTTAACTGCTCGGATTAAGGAGGTTGCACCTGAGAGTGAATCTACGCATTGTATCATTCACAGGGAAATGCTGGCAAGCCAAAAAATGTCACTGGAATTTAACAGCATATTGATTGATGTCGTTAAAGTTATTAACCACATCAAAGCACACGCCCTTAACTCGCACCTGTTTGAGCAGCTTTGTGAGGAGATGGCTGCAGAGCACAGATGCCTTCTCTTATACACAGAAATAAGATGGTTATCCAGAGGAAAATCGCTAACCAGAGTATTTGAATTACGAGAGCCATTGCAAAGATTTCTCTCAGAAAAGAAGTCACCGCTGGCAGCACATTTCAGTGACAAGGTATGGGTCGCAAAACTGGCTTACCTGTGTGACATATTCAGCCTGCTCAATGAACTCAATCTGTCCCTTCAAGGGAAAATGACAACTGTTTTCAAGTTGGCAGACAAAGTAGCTGCATTTAAAGCCAAACTGGAGTTGTGGGGATGGCACGTGAACAGAGGCATTTTGGACATGTTTCAGACATTAGCGGGGATTTTAGGCGAGACTGAGACTGAGCATTCATTCTCCCAGTTGGTGCACGATCACCTGTCCTTGCTTTTAAAAGAGTTCGAGCGCTACTTCCCAACCACAAAAGACCCACGAACTGGTAAAGAATGGATCTACGACCCATTTGTCAACAAACCAGGCGAATCTAGCCTGTCTGTGCAAGAAGATCAACTGGAGATTGCAAATGATGGCGGCCTTAAAACTACGTTCGAGACAACAACTCTGCCAGTGTTCTGGATTAAAGTCATGGCGGAATACCTTGAGATTGCCACCACAGCACTTAAATCCCTATTGCCAACTGGACATAAGCAACACACTTAAGGTGTCATTGTCTCCTATTACCCCCAGATGGAACCATCTCGTTGCAAAGAAACAAGCTCAGGATTCTCATTGATTTAGCGTTCTAGTGAGTTAAAATGTTAAATCACTTTATATTCATTTTTTGGTGTAACTATTTTATTTTGAAGGCATGTTTAAATACAATTAAATTAAAATTATTAAATCAAAACAATCTAAAATATAAACAATCAATGTCCCCCCCTCAGCGGGCCGAGGTAAAATTATCAAACATTGACTGGTTCCTGGCGATAAAAAGGTTGGGAACCACTGCTCTATAGGAGCCTGGAGAGGGTGAAAACAGCCCCCCCTGGAGGCCCTCCAGAGGCTTCAAGAGCTTCCCTGAAGCCTCTGGAGCGCAAAAACCCTGCCCTACGAGCAAACCGCAAGTCCGTAATTTCCAATTTGCCTGTAGGACCGGCTTTTTTTTGCCCTCCCAGGCTTCTATAAAGCCTCTGGAGCCTGGGGAGGGTGAAAAATGGCTTTAAAAAATGCTGAACTCAGCTGGCCAGCCGACAGGGCAACGCCTCGTGTGCCCTGACAAATGGCTCCGCGTGCCGCCTGTGGCACACGTGCCATAGGTTCACCATCCGGGTATAGGGTTTCCTTCCTAAGCAGGGGGTTGGACTAGAAGACTTCCAAGGTACCTTCCAACTCCATTGTTCTGTTCTGTTCTGTGGTATTGTCCATTTCAAGGCTTTTGTGGAAGGTTTATCTGGAAAGGGAAAAATCTTTGTCCTGGCATTTGTCTGCCTCATCAGTTTTTCATTTATACTACTTAAACTTCCCAACCCCAATTTCAGGATTGTTTTGTCCTTAGAAAACTTCTATAATTAACATGTGTTTAGGATGATATCATTATTGGCGGGAGCAAAGCAATTACTGTACAATTTAAATGAAAACTATCTGGTTTTTTTACTTGAACAGAGCTTGTTTTTAGCCAGATGTAGAAATCATATCCAGTTCAGCTAGCTGGAAAGATAGCTTTCCAATTTGTCAAATTAATATGTGGCCCAGAGAAGATAGAGTAGAACTAAGCACTGAATGATGTTGGGCAAACGTGTATGTTGCTGATCAGAGTCCTTGCTGTGGTTCTTTTCTTTTCTTCTTTCAATCTACTCATTCCATTTTGTTGCTAAGCATGACTCAGTGAGCCATATAGCTCAAAAGGAGCTCTGAAGTTGGCCCTTGATTTGCTGAATGTGACTTTCAGGAAGTCATTGTTATCTCTACTATGTGCCAATGTCAGTAGCAGTACAGTTGAACGTAATTTTTTTTAATGTGCAGTATCTGGGGGAAAATTGTCTCTGCTGCTGCTTCAAGTTTGGCTCAAAGTTAACTTCCATCTTTAGTATAATAGAAAGTTTCTTGCTGAAGAGACTACAATTCTTGTCAGGAACTCTCTTATGTGGTGAATGAAGTCACTGACTAGGAATCTGGAATCCTGTCTGAGGTTCCTGCAAAAGATTTGTTCCATTTCAAGAAGGACAACTAGGTTCTTGACCATATAAGAAATTATTTATGAATTGTTCCAACTACACTTTCTTTAAAGAACAAGATTTTTTTCCATATACTAGATTATTAAAATTAAGTGCAGGGTCTAATTAAAATCGAGGATAACGCACTATCTACACACACAATAATTAAAGTGATGAATATCAACTTCATAGGTTACAAGAACAATTGCTTGCTTTGTTGAGTTAATACTTCACATTGGATATGAATTTTGTAAATCTAGTTACCACACCATACCACATGTAGAAAAACAGGTTTTGGCACCTCTTAATTGTAAAAGAAAGAAAGGAAAGAAGAGAGAGGGTTAGGGTTAGGGGGAGGGAGGGAGGGATGGACGGGAGCAAAACTGCAGGGTTCAGGGCAAAGTCAGAAGTGGCAAGTGTGTTCAAGCCATGAACAGCATAATTAGTGTGTTGAGAAAGTATTCAGACCCCTTTCACTTTTGTCAATTTTGTTATGCTGCAGCCTGATTCTACAGTTGTTGAAGTTCATTTTTTCCTCATTAATCTACACTCAGTTCCTGATAATGACAAAGTTAGAATTTTAAAATGTTAGAATGTAAACTTTATATTCAAATTCTAAAATTTTAAAAATGCCTGTAAATTTATTAAAAAGAAAAAAAACTGAAATATCACAGTGGCATAAGTACTCAGACCCTTCACTCAGTATTTTGTTGAAGCACCTTAGGCAGCAATTGCAGCCTTGAGTCTTTTGGGGTATGATGTGATGAACTTTGCACACCTGGATTAGGGGATTTTCTTCCTTGCAAATCCTCTGAAGCTCAATCAAGTTGGATGGCAACTGTCGGCAGACAACCATGTTCAAGTTCCTCCACAGATGTTCAACAGGGTTCAAGTCAGGGCTCATTCTAGGACATTCACAGAGTTGTCCCTAAGCCACTCCTGTGTTGTCTTGGCTGTGTGCTTATGTGTACTTATGTGTGTGTTGGAAAATGAACCTTCAGCCCAGTCTGAAGTCCTGAGTGCTGTGGAACAGGTTTTCATTGAGGATATCCCGATACTGTGCTCCATTCAACTTTTTCTCAACCCTGACCAGTTTTCCAATCCCTGCTGCTGTAAAACACCCCCACAACATGATGCTGCCATCACCATGCTTCACTGTTGGGATGATATTGGGCAGGTGATGGGCAGTGCCTGTTTCCTGCAGATATAACGTTTAGAATTGAGTCCAGACAGTTCAATCTTGGTTTCATTGGATCAGAAAATCTTGTTCCCCAGTCTGAGAGTCTTTCAGGTCCTTTTTTGCAACTCCCAAGTTGGCTTTCATGTGTTTTGTATTGAGGAGAGTCTTCCATTAGCCACTCTACCATAAAGCCCAGATCGGTGGAGGGCTGCAGTGATGGTTGTCCTTCTGGAACTTTGTCCTATCTGCATAGAAGACCTCTCTTCTCTCCCGATTGCTCAGTTTTACCGGACAATCAATTCTTGGAAGAGTCCTGGTTATGCCAAACCTATTTCATTTGAGAATTACAGAGGCCACTGTGCTCTTAGGAACTTTCAGTGCAGCAGAAATTTTATTGTAGCCTTCCCCAGATCAGTGCCTTGCAATAATCCCGTCTCTGAACTGTGCAGGCAGTCTTTTGGCTTGGCTTTTGCTCTGCTACAGTATGCATTGTCAGCTGTGAGGCCTTATATACAGAGGTGTGTGCCTTTCCAAATCATGTCCAATCAATTTAATTTACCACAGGTCGACTCTAGGTGGGTCCAAAAACATAGCAGCCCACTTGTTAGCAGAAAAGCGCCACTGTTCGCACATAACTCCAGGGCTTTGAGTGGCTACCAATAGGCTTCTGAGTAGAATTAAAAGTGTAGGCATATGATTGATACCCCGGTACCTTAAGGACCACCCACTTGAAGTGGATCTCACCTGACCAGTACATAAACCTCACATTTTGGTTTTTCATATGCACCACTATGAATTTATGTAGGATGCGACATGAAGATGTACTGAATTTAAACTACTGTGTCTCTTTCTTTCAGTGGGTTTGAATGGGGACCTGATTCTGCTGAACATCTTGCCAGCACTAGCTACCAAAATAGACATCTTCTTGAATTTTCTGCAAGCAGGCCTCAGGAAACAGATGGCAAGAATAATGACGGGTATGCATAAAATGTTATACTTTAGTGTCTTCCAGTTTGCAATATTCTACATATGCAAATGTAACAAATGGCTAATGTATTGCTTATTTCTACTTAAGGGTCCATAACTGGTTTTTTTTAATGGTACGAAGCTATTTTGATCTGCTAACATTCCTCTCTGTCTCTGGTGCATATATTATCTCTCAGAAATATAAAAAAGTAACAAGACATGATTTCCCAAGTATTCCTGAGGCTATCAGTACTATGTGCCTTATCCCAAAGTCTGATCTTACAAGATGGGAAGTATTTGTGCTGCTGTGAAATTCCTGTTCTCACCACTTAACAGATAAGTCTGTGTTTTCCAAGCAGAGTTGATATCCTACATTAAACTGATCTTGTCATAGTTCTGTATGCATTTGTGAGATCTAAAATATGTGTTAAGAACCTTCAGCTGCTACAAAATGCTTCAAGTTTTAACAGGAACTGATCAATACATATTTTAAAAGTAAAATGAAGTTGCATATAATTTGATATTGTCTTAATGGTTTCACTGAGCATCAGAACTTACTGCTATCTAGAGGAAAAGATAAAAGGGGAGAGTGTTTTGGTTAATACAGGTAGTCCTCGACTTACAATCACAATTGAGCCCAAAACGTCTGTTGTTAAGTAAGACATTTGTTACGTTAGTTTGCCCTATTTTACAATCTTTCTTGCCACAGTTGTTAAGTGAATCATTGCAGTTGATAAGTTAGCAACTTAACTTATCAACTTATTCACAGTTGTTAAGTGAACCTGGCTTTACCATTGACTTGTCAGAAGGTCACAAAAGTTGATCACACGACCTGGGACACAGCAACAGTCATAAATATGAGCCAGTTGCCAAGCATCTGAATTTTGATCACATGGTCATGGGGATGCTGCGAAGGTCACAACTGAAAAACAGTTGTAAGTCACATTTTTTAGTGCTGTGGTAACTTTGAACGGTTACTAAATGAACGGTTGTAAGTCAAGGAATACCTGTATTTTGTCTGTGGGCTGAAAGCTAGTTTATAGGTATCAAAACTATCATTCAATTATTCAACTTCAGTGTAAAGTTGAGCTTTGGATTTTGTGCTTTTCCAATTATTGTTGGGCTACAATCATAGAAGTGGTCAGTGGAAAAGTACTTGGAGTCTAGCAGTATCAGGAAGGCCTCCTCTTCCACACTCTAATGCTTTGTTCTGCAAAAGGACAAATATATTTCAGCAGAAATCTCTTCCAGTTTTAGTTCATGTGTGACTTAGAAACATTTGTGTCCCAGCATCTTGCTGTCTCCCTCATTTTTTATGCAACAACTTTGTTTTTCCCAGATGGATCAGTCTAACATTATCGGAAACTTGAAATCTTCTGAGATGCAGGCTTTTCCCATTCCAAATAGGCCTGTTCTGAGGCATTTTGTTCAAATAACCAAATTTTTAAAAAGGGCATTCAAACTGCTGGAACCTTTGTCTGGAAAATAATCTTACTATTTTCTTTGGACATAGCAAGCATTCTATGTAGTGAACTTGGAAAAGCATTGGGAGTTTTCTTTCTGTGCCGAGACAGAGCCATATCAATTTATAGCCTGGAAAACAGTTCATCCTTTGGTGTTTAGAGCCATGATCTAAGAAGACCTTCTCAGGGCAAGTCTGCGTTTATTGGCCTATACTTTTGGAATGGGAATTGATTTTACTTTTATTTTAATATGCTTTTTCTCTGTTAGTAGAGCTAACACAGAGTTTAAGCTGAATATGGACCAAAAGCCAATGGAAAATCCTGCTCTTACTTGCCAAGGGAATAAGGCATGCCGAATGTAGAGGCATTTTATTGTTTGTTTTCCCTAGAGCTTTCCCTTTTTCTGCCTGAGCAAATTGTTCTAAGCAATTCAGTAGACTAGGCCCCAGGTTGGAGGACCATGATTTTTCTGTAACATGCTGAGGGTGATGAAAAACAGTATTGTTTAATTGTGTAACTGACCTTAATTAAATGAAGAAAGAAATTCTCCTTGTGGAAAGTGAATCTATGCTGAATTGCTAAGGAATGCTCAGAGAATGGTTTGAAACAAAGGGTTTCTTCTTCCTATTATATTACTTCACAGAGAGTGATAAATCCAGTAGCATTAATGCTACAGAGGATCAACACTGGGCATAGCAGTGGGGAAAACAAGATGCAGCCTGTTCATAAGAAATTACATTGTATATGAGTATGTGAAAGTTGGGCTTTATATTTACAAAAATAAAAGAACCCAGCAAAACCTCTTGCAGGAGGAGCACTCAGCTATTTATAAGGTGGAAAGCTGTATTTGAACTTTTACTAACAATTTGGAAGTACACCTCAAAACATAGTTGGCCTGAGATGAAAACAAAATCTTTAATTTTAAGCCATATTTCAATAAAATAAAATAAATTAGTTCAGGTATTAAATCATTTTAACTTTATTACATTAAACATTTGAAAGTACTTTTTGGAAAGAAGTTTGCTGGATTGGAAATTGTGCGCTATTCTATTATAGTACGGATAAAAAAATATACAAAGGAAATGTGTCACAACAGCCATACAAGGAGTATTTACCAGAGAAGGAATATATAAGGAAGTAGTAACATCACCTCATTCTCTGTTGGAAAATGAAGAAATGATTGGGAAAAAAGGAAAAACAACAAAAAAGCATGCAAATATCTATTTGAATGTTTCAAAATGCCACTATCAAATATTTAATGTTGGTTAAGATCTTAATCCAAAACTTTTTAAACTGTACATTTCCCTTTCTGATGCCTCTCAGTGCTATAGAGAGAACACATGTAGCTTAGGTTCTTGGCATTCTTTTAAGTTTGATTGTTTTGCAGATATTTTATTATCTGTTAGCTCTTGTGATGATGATGTTACCTAGGCTGGTTATGGAATAACTGCCACCAAGCTCAGAGAGCATCAAGAACATAATAGGTTTGTTGATTTCAGGCAATTCAGGTAGTCCTTGACTTATAACCATTCCTTTAGTGACTATTCAAAGTCTGCCTGTGGTTGCTGTCTGGTCCTTCAATTGCCTAGAATGATTGTTTGCAAATGTTCTTATTGGCTTGTTGCAGAAGTGAACTTTAGGCATTAAGTAAATGTGCCCTTAATCATCTTCTGATTGAAATTTGGCTTTTTCAGCTAATAGGTGATTCAAATCTAACAGAGTCTTTCATTTCCAAGATGTGCCAAAAGCATAAATAGTTGTAAATGTTTTGAAAGCAGGCAGCAAAATGAGATTGTTTGTAATGTCTTTACATTTAAAATTCTGCATCGTAAACTATGCACAGGCATGAGCATTGAAAGAAAGCCAATATTGTTTGTGTTTGAACTTTCTGAAACAGGGGTCTTTTGGGGTAGAAGAATAGAATTTCCCATTCTGTCTTCCTCACACATGTAATATCAGCACACTTCATCGCTAAATTTGTAATATTTTGATTCATTGGATTTGACTATCTACTCCCTGGCCTACATATTAGATTCCAGGTGCTGGTTAGTACTTCACCAACAGCTACTCTTCTTTTAGAATAGCCAGCTCACTCTTCTGCTAATGCCTCATCTGTTTTGCATCTTTTTCTTCTTCTTTCTGTGCTTGATTCTGAGAGCTCATATTGCACTGCTGTGATGTATTTCTTTTACACCCACTGCCTCATTCTTTTCTTGACTATGTTCCACCTAATTCCAGCTCTGATTCACTCATGTTCTGTTTGACTGAGCCTGCCCTTCCTAGCGTTCCAAGAATTCTTGTGTGGTCATACACGTGGCTGATTCTCAGTCCATTTTTTTTTAGCCAGGCATTGTCCTTTTCTTGTCTTGCTCTCCCTTTGGAGCTTTCGCATCCTTACAGACTTATAACAGACATCTTGTTATTCTCAGTTATTTCAGACTTGTATACTGGCTTCTGGTAAACTGTAGGAATTGCTCTTGCCTTGCTGTAGCTCATACTTCTTTCTTCCAAACTTCTCACTTTTCAGGTAACAGTGAAAAACATTTTCAAATCTATTTTTCAGTTGTTGTTTTGTCAGTTTCAAATGCTGGATTCTTGAAATAGAGATACCTGTAGGATTTTCAGCTGCAAGGGTTTGTGCAGTGAACATAGATGCATACTTTGCATAATCATAGTGTTAGAAATGGGCTCAGGCGTCTTCTCCATCAATGTAGAATCTATTAGAACATCTCTGACAGACAATCATTAAGGCTCTATTTGAAGATCTCCAGTAAAGAACTCTGCACTTTGTACAGCATCCTGTTTTACTGGCTGATACCTCATACTGTATATTCCCAAAGTTGTAACCTGAATCTACTTCCTTAGATGTTTTTTAACCGATTGGTTCTGGGCCTGCCTCCTGCGGAAATAAAGAATAAGTTCACTCCTTTTGTGTGACTGTCCTTCAGGTATTTGAAGACTGTTGTGATCTGGATTCTGTGTTCCTGTTAATGCGTCCCAAGATATCATTTACTTTTTTAACAGTTGTAACACATTGCTGTTTCATATTTAACTTGTGAGTGTACCAAAGGTATGCTGAATGTTTTCACATGTACTATTGTCAAGATAGGCCTTCCCCATCTTACACGTGTTCCTTTTCAATCCAGATGCAGAATTGTATCCTCCTCCCTGTTGAAATCCATCCTATTTTTTTCAGGCCAATTCTTTATTTTAGTTTTCTAAACTTCTGTCTTTTATCAACAATACTACTTCCATCCCAGTTTGCGTAATTTCCAAACTTGATATGAAATCTCTTAATCAAATCAGTGATAAAAATCCTAAATGCTGAGACTTCACTCAGTACTTCCCTCCCAGCTGGGGCGGGTGGTGGTGGTTAATGAGCGTTCTTTTGTTGTGGTAATTCAGTCAACGGTGAATCCATTTAACTGTAACATCAACTGGTTCATACCTTATCATTTTATGAAGGAAAATATTATGAGGTGCTCAGTCATATGTTTTTCTGAATGAACGTAAGATTCTGTATTCCACTTGATTTTAATCTATTTTACCTTTACCTTTATTTCATTTGTCGAATTATTTTATTAGTTTTACAGATGCCATTATCTTTTTTAATTTACTGCTTGTCTGTATAATACATTTATTTTAAAATAGATGTACAATGCTAAATATTTTTTAAAATTATTTCCTAGATATAAGCCAGCGGTTTCGGATAACAAAGCACTCATGGTAGTTACTGAGGAACCAATAATATATGTTCCTCCCCAACCTTGCCAGCCATTTATCAACAGGACAAAATCACTCAGGTAAGCTGTTTGTTTATAAATAGTAGAGATGTTAGTGCCAGATAAGTATTAGGACCTAATGTTTGACTTCCTCAGTATTCAATTCACTGGAAGTTTAAATGGAACTCAATGGTGTCTTAATGGTTAAAAGGAATATGTAAGTAACAAGCCAAAACAGCAACCTGGATAATTTTCCTATATTGGATTTATAAAAGAGGCCCGTTAAAATTTTGAGCAATTTTGTGACAAGGGACAAAGAAAATATGAAAAGAAATCAAGTTCTAGGGCATTATTTAAAGACGTCAGGATTATTAAAGGTAAAAGAAAGGAATATCAAGTTGGTTTACTGATCAAGGGTAAAGTAGACATGTTGTTATCTTTGGCAATCTTTAATGGACTTTTGCTAATGAGGACTGAACAACAAGTTTTTAGGGATTTGTTTATAGAAAGATGAGATATGGGAAGAAGAGATCAGTTTTGTATTTTAAGAGAAGGAGACAAGTTACTAAAATTGTTTATACTGTGATGAACGGGGAAGTTATTTCTTTATTTCTTTTTCTTTAGTATTTTCTTATTGTTTCTTTTCTATTTTTATTTCTATGTTTTATTTTCTTTAGTATTTTCTGTTTCTTTTCTATTGTTACTTCTACTTTCTGAACTTTGTATTTTTTTTCTCTATTGTCTCTTTCTTCGTTTTCATTTTTATCTTTTTAATTGTAATATTGAATAAAATTACCATATGAAAAGTGTCCTCTCGTGCATTTTATCCATTTCAAATAAATTCTGTAACATTGACAGAGTATTAGTCAACACAATGAGTTAGGATAGCAATTTATTAGATGAGCTTGCAACTCCATGTCCATTTCAGCGCCATAGCTCAAAGCAAAAGTGTTTTATAGGTGGAGTTTACTGGAGTTTATGTAGTACATTCCCAATATCATTAGGAATAAGAAAATCTACTTTCTTATATCTTACCAAGATATCCTAAACAGGCACACAAACTGATTGGAAGATCCAAATTCAAATATTGAAATCTGATAAAGTGAGACATCATTTCTGAGATTTTTATTTGAGGGTATAAACAAGAGACCAACCTGAATATGAGCTCAAAATCAGTGCTTACAAGTTCTTCTGGAGAAGTTGTCCTTGAATATATATTTTCATTCCTATTGTTATTGTGTTTAATTTTCATGTTATGTATACAGGTTAAGTCATGAACTAAGAGGTTGGGTACATAGGCATGAAGCAGAAAGAACACGATCAAGAAGGATGTCAAATAATCAGCAGCAAAAAGAGCAGACTGTCCAGGTAGGTTTATGGAATCATTTATATTTTGTGGCAGCAGGAGAAAAGAAGGTGGAAATGTGTGAGGAAGTTGTCCAGTTTTTCTTTCCCATGTGGCCAAATCACGAAAGTGTTATCAACATATCTAAGCCAGAGTTTGGGTTTGGGTTCAGATTTATCTAAGGCGTTAGTTTCAAAATGTTCCATGTATAAGTTTGCGATGATGGGTGAGAGGGGTGATCCCATGGGTGCTCCTTCTATCTGTTTGTATCTTTGTCCATTATGGATGAAGTATGTGTTGGTTAGGCAGTGGTTGGTCAGGTCCAAGATGTGTTTAGGGGGGTTATGTTTGTTCTGGATAGCTGTCAAGGTTTCTTTTATAGGCACTTGGGTGAAGAAGTATATATAGTATTTTTAAAATACATTTCTGTTCCCCGTGAATGGTTTCCCACATCTCAGTATTAATGTTTGAACTTAAGTATCATATGAAATACTTACATTGGTAGTTTGAATTGTTTTATGAAACATCTGAAAATGTGTTGCATTTTAAAAATATATACACTTAATTATAGTTTTTCCTGCACATTTGACTACTATAGAACTTTAATAATGCTATATCACAGTTTTCTTTAAGTGATACTTTGTTTTTATATTTAATTTGGTGATTTTCCTTCCTCATTTTTTTCCTATCCCCAGAGTGCTTCAGGAAAAAATTCTGAACTAATGACTCTTCCATATACAGACAACAGTGTTGGGTAAGTCAAAGTAGAATATTCTCATCAGTATAATATTACATAGTTTAAAATGTTGCCTTATGTAGGAAATATTTAATTGTTTTACTGAAAAGAGTCAGAAATATTTATTGGCAATCTCATGTTAACCCAGTTTTCATTCAAGCTCTTTAAGGACTCATCTAGTCAAGTATTCCATTTCCTACAGTGGCCAGATAGATTTTTCTAGAACATTTACAAGAACATCAATATTCCCCTTTTATTAGTTCTGGTACCCAGGATACAGAAAATATTGAATATGTCTGATACCGAGGCCTAACCTGTCACGCATGAGCAATTTTTCCTACTTTTTCTACTCTGAAACAATTGACCGCATATAAATTCCTTGCTGCCTCTCAGAACTAAAACCTCCTTCGTATTATCATTACTTCAGCTGTAGATTGCGATTCCACATTTTGCAGTCAGCAGAGGATGGCTTCTCCCAAAGTTCTTTCTGCACTTTCTCCTTATCTGTGCCCTAACTATATTTTTAGACTCTTTCCTATAACTCTGGTGGCGTGTATATACTTCCATTAAAAGAAAAGGGTAAATATTATGATACTGTGTGTTGATTTATGGCTTTGTAAAGTGATATCACAAATGCAGTAAAGCATGCTGTTCCTGATAATTTGGAGAGCAAATGATGCTATTGGATACTTGATTTATTTTATGATATATTTGGATGTTTTATGTATGCTAGTTCCAATAGTATCTTCTCATGTATTTCAGTAGGAATTCAGGAAGTGAGCTACAGGTTTATTATGCTTCGCCACGAAATTATCAAGATTTTTTTGATGCCATTCACAGAAGGGGAGATACATTCTATGTGGTGTCATTCCGTAGGGTGAGTATATTAAAATGTTCAACAATTTCAAACATGGAAAGATTGTCCTTTTTTATAACATTCTATCCAAGAGTTTTTTTTAATGAGGCTAGTGTAGCTTTTACGTATTCTCAACATACAAACCCCTGAGCTTTCTTGAGAAAGAAATTGTAAAATCTTGATTGTGAAATTTTATTCCAACCTATTATAAAACCTATATAAAACCTATGAAGAAGCAAAACAAACAAACAAACAAACATTCTCCATGAATTTGATCAGAATTTATTGTTCCCCTAAGAAAAATGAGGACCATTATTCTTTTCTGGGAGAAAAAAATGAGCGTAAATGAGATTTATACCTGAAAAAATCAGTACATATCCAGAAAATGAAATCATGTAGTTTTCTCTTGTGCAAATGGATCTGTTTTGGTCAGGTGTTTTTTCTTCATTGATACTAAATAAATAAATAAATTTTTTGGCATTACATCTTCTAGGTATTTGCAGTGCTTTTGCTTTAGGAATCAGTGACAGCAGTTCTTTTTAAAATATATATATATATATATATATATATATATATATATATATATATATATATATATATATATATATATATATATATATATATATATATATATATATATATATATATATATATATATATATATATATTATTTACATATAAGTATATCGAACACAGTGTGACTGTCCTGGTGTTTTATCCGCCATAGACAAATAACATATATACAACTTACACATTGCTAGTCTTATACAATTATTTTTGACCAATATATTCATTTTAATAAATATATAATATCTCATTTCAGGTCTACTTAGCCTAATTATTTTCGTGTTCCGACTCCCACCTCGTGTTTCCAGCCATTGATAAAATCTATTCCATGTGTCATAATATTCTGTCTCTCCTTTGTTTTTTAATTCTAACGTTAGGATGTGAAGTATTAGGTATATTGATCCTTTGCTATAGCCTTCTGTTATAACACCTAATAAAAATAATTCTGGTTTGAAATCAGTTCTTTTTGCAGCAAAATATCATAATGGATTAGGGAGTAAAAATATAATCAGGGTCTTGACAGCTTATAGCAACCAATTTGTATGTGAGAGGACAGCCACATGAAGCATCTATTTTTATATTTTATTTATTTATTTTATTTTATTGAATTTATAGACCGCCCCCTCTCCCCGAATGGACTCGGGGCGGTGTACAGACAGCAGCTAAAAAACCATATACACAGTAGAAAATATTAGATACCCTTTAAAAACAGATTAAATATAAAGCCTGTACAATAATAATAAAAATTAAAAAGCAGCTTAAAAGGTCTTCCCCCCAAAATTTAAAATACCGGCTAGAAGGATTGAAGATTAAAACTACGGTTAGGCCAGGCCAGCTAATTGGAACAGGTGGGTCTTAAGTTTCTTGCGGAAGGAGCGGAGATCGGTGGTTGTTCTGATGTCGGGAGGGAGGTCATTCCAGAGGGTCGGGCCCATCACAGAGAAGGCCCTACTCCTGGGCGCCGCCCGCTGGCATTGCCTAGTGGACGGCACCCGGAGGAGTCCCTCTCTGTGAGAGCGAATTGGTCGCAGGGATGTGTGGGGTAGGATGCGATCCCGCAGGTAGCTAGGTCTATATTATATCTCCCATCCTAGTAATACTTCCCAGAATGGAAAGTGAGTTTTAGTAAACAACTTTTTAAAAATTTATCCTATTTTGTTTCTTGGAAATTATCAATTAGAAGTGAAGTGTATGTTTAATTATCAAAAGAATAAAATGATCTATTTACATTGTGGAGTTATTCCCATATCTATCAGCAGATGGAGGTAACGTTTAACTTTATTTTAAGAAAGTTGTTTTTCAAACATTCTACTCCAAGAGTTGATATTTTTCCTCAGTTTGTCTGCTGAGGAATCTTTGTAGATTATTATGGATTCTGGAAAATACTCTAATATGCTCATAGTTGTCCCATGTGTGTAATTTCTGTTGGTTCTTTTTTCTTCCGAAAAATGCATGTTGCAGTGAAAAAAATGGTAAAAATGAGAGAGCTCTTAGGAATATCTATCCTACATTATTATCCTTTGTAGCAACTCTTGTACTTTTTCACAGTGATTGATTAGCTCTTTAATCTTCGTCTTCTGAAAAAGATTCTTGAATGAATGGTGGTATCGTGGCTAAATCATACAGATGGTTTCTTTGGATGTTGAGGATGATCAGCATCATTATCACTGGCACTGTATTACATTTATTTTTCACTTTTCTTCTGGGAGACCCAGAGATGGGATTCTGTATCACAGTACTTCCACTTGCCTGAGCAACCTGCTCTTAGGGCATCATTACTTAGCCTTCAGCAATGAGGATTTTCAGACCTCTATTCGCCATGTTTTTAACTTGAAGGCAGAAAGACCATAGATTTGAAGGAAAGCTGCCATTTGCTGCAGGTAATGCTAAGCTAGAGGCAGTTTGGTGAAGTGTTACAACATCAGCCTAGAAACAGGAAGATCATAAGTTCTAGACACATATCTTAGTCCAGTGGTTCTCAACCTTCCAAATGCCGCGACCCTTTAATACAATTCCTCATGTTGTGGTGACCCCCATCCATAAAATTGGTGTCTTGGTTCCTAAGACCATCGAAAATATGTGTTTTCCGATGGCCTTAGGCGACCCCTGTGAAAGGATTGTTCGATCCCCAAAGGGGTCCCAATCCACAGGTTGAAAACCACTGTCTTAGTCACAAACCCTACTGAATGACCTTGGACCAATAACTCTCTCAGTCTTCGGAAGGAGCCAATGACAAACCACTTTGAAAATATTGCCAAGAAAACTACAGGGACTTGTCTAGGCAGTTGTTGCAGTCTAAAACTGATTTGAAGGCATTTAAACTAAAATACTAAGCAAGGTGGACATCGTCTCTGTGATTGGTGGTCTGGTGTTTGGGGCTGGGTCTCTTCTGTATGCAAATTTCCATTTCTGTACCCCATCTAATCCCTGTGACCTTAAGCCAAGGAAGCTTTGTGAGTCCTCTACCACTGTTGAATAGAGTAAAGTACTAAATATGGTAAATCAACAGGGACTACCGTAAAAAACGAAATTCTTCTATCCAGTACATGAGACAACAAAGGATTTAGGGTTACAATTCTATACCAATTAGAGGATAAAGTATGCCCTTTAGAGATCCTTTGTCTTGAATTTTTCAAGAAGAGAGAAAACAAATATTCAGTTTATCTAAGAGCATCTGTTTCTTTACAAAAGTAATCAATAAATGAAATATTGAAATAGAATGTTTTAGCAATAGTCTTTATTTTGCTTTTATTCAGTATATAAATTATACATTTTAATAGGCTGTTTGAAGCTGCATATTGTGGAATATTTCATCAATGTCTTAATGTAAATTTAATATTTAGCCTATTTCAATATTTGTTTGATATTTAGTAAATGATAAAAATCCTTTTTATAGAATTGTAGAAGTAGAAGGGAACCATTTAGGCTTTTGAGTCAAAACCCTTGCTCAGTCAAGGTATCCAAGTCTAGGTATAGCAATTATACATGCTATAATACATTTAGTAAAGGGAAACTATCTCTGATTTCACTGTCAAATTGTTGTTCTTATTGAAATGTTTATAATATAATATAAAACTTATTCTTTTCTCTGGTTTCAAAATATGTACAGAATTACATTAATTTCCCACACTGTAAAGGATGTGGTCATACTTAGTATCTATGTTTTTCTACACATGCAGACATATATAATCAGTCAATCAAATCTTTATTATGCTCATAGATCAGTATAAATTCACTAAATTTTACTATAAGTAAAAATTCACTAGTATGTCCAAACTCAGTGTTTTTTGTTTGTATGTATATATTTTGAGACCCAAACAGAATTAGTTGCTTTTTACGACTGAAATGCATGCATGTGCATATAGGAAGCATGTATGTAAGTAGGACTTACTTAGTCTGGCACATATAGTTGGAATTTTGAAATTATGTATGTTTTGAGCGCTCTCAAAATGACTGAGGAGGAAATGCTCATTCAGAAGGATTACCATAGCAGACATGGTCAGTTACAAAACATACATTAATTAAAATATAAAACAAGGAAATTTTTGCCTGCTGTTTCTTCTCGTTCCTCCAAGATTTTTCCTACCACTCCCAGTTTAAGTTAGATAAAATCTCTTTCATTTTGAGCTTCATTTCTGATTATTTGAAAGACATATTTATGCATCAAATCTTCATTATGATCAAAAGATTAGCACAATGAGGGTGGGTATAGTAAATTAAAAAGGATAAAAATACATCTGAGTCTAAAAAAATTATAAAAAGCTAAAACCTATAAAACAAATAAATATAAAAAATAAAAATCCAAAAGGTATCTAAAAAGGGTGGTGGGATTAGATGGGTATAGGGAGAGCATAAATGTTAGTATATCACAACATAGAACACTCTAGAATGATATACTAGTTGCTCATTAAGGCTACCTTATGGCACAGATCATCATCTGATGGATTTTAAATGCTGCTACGCAGAACCTGGCAACATGATAGGTTATAACCGGGTTAGTATCTGAAAGCAGTAGGGACTGTAAAATTGCCTGTGCACCCTGGATATTTATGCAGTAATGACAAGATGAAGCTAGTATGAATATGTTTGTAATACAGACACTGGGAGAGTACATGCTCTGTTGTTTCTGTATGACAATGTCCAGAAGCATTGTCTCTCCTGGTAGGAAATCTTCCTGTATTGGAGGACAGCAGAGGGGAGGGCATGGCATCATGCCAGAATAAAGCTCTACCAGGAGTACGTCAAGATTAGTTAAGTATAACACAGGAGAGGCAGAGTACCCGTTGGGTTGGTTCACTGCCAATAAACATTGGGGACCTGGCTAGGTCCAGTTGGTGCTCTTGTGTTTGTTATGTGCTGTTGAATGAGTGCTTTGGCCTAATTATATTCCATGCTGAGTAAAAGGCCTGGAGAGAAGCCCAAGGGTAAGATTTTACTTGCTTCTGCCTTTTCCCATGTAGACTGAAAATCATTTTTCATAGTTAAATTGTTTTTATGCAATTTTCTTGAAAACACTTAAGTGATTTGCTATTGCCAGAAAAAGAGAGAGAAGGAGAGAGAGAAACTTCCCAGGTTCCTGTCCTTTTGAGGATAAAAGAAGGACTTACATGTGTTGCCTTTGATTCTCTGAAAGAACAGAATAATATTTCCTTATTGATCACATTTTATTGTGATCACTATATTTGAGTTTTGTGGTTTAAAAAAAGTGTATCAGTTTTCTTTGGGGGGGGGAGGAATTTGTTTATTCATTTATTCCCTGCTGTTATTTTCATAAATACGGCAACAAGCATATGTAGTAATCCTTTCTCCTTCTATTTTCCCAACAACAAACCCATGAGGTGGGTTGGGCTGAGAGAGAGTGACTGGCCCAAGGTCACCCAGATGTTTTTCATGCCTCAAGCAGGACTAGAACTCGCAGTCTCTCCTGAAGGCCAACACCTTCAGCATTGCAACTCAAGAAAGATCAGTACATATACTGCAAGGTTCATTTTTGCAATTCTGAAAAGCTACCTGGAATCTACTTGGAATTAAAGAGCCCAAGTATGTACCGTATTTATCGGCATATAACACGCACTTTCCCCCCCGAAAAATAGGGGGCAAATGATGTATGCGTGTTATACGCCGATATAATGTTAAGAAGCCATGTTTTTACAGTATTAACAAGTACCGTATACACCAGGCATGAACAAAGTCCGGTCCGCGGGCCATTTGCGGCCCGGGGGCCGGTTTAATACGGCCCTTTAACAGCCCTCCCTGCTCTATGTAAATGCGGCCCGCCCACGGCAAGCAGAAGACCTTTCAAATTTCTCTCCTACCACCTCTTTTTCGCGTGCGTGCTCACACTTCGCCTCCTTCAAGCTCCGTGCTCGCTGGAGGAAAAGGGGAGTGGGGGGGGGGTATTTCCGAGTTCCGAAAGCAGAAGACCTTTCAAATTTCTCTCCCACCACCTCTTTTTCGCGCGCGTGCTCACACTTTGCCTCCTTCAAGCTCCGTGCTCGCTGGAGGAAAAGGGGAGTGGGGGGGGGGTATTTCCGAGTTCCGAAAGCAGAAGACTTTTCAAATTTCTCTCCCACCACCTCTTTTTCGCGGGCATGCTCACACTTCGCCTCCTTCAAGCTCCGTGCTCGCTGGAGGAAAAGGGGAGTGGGGGGGGGATATTTCCGAGTTCCGAAAGCAGAAGACTTTTCAAATTTCTCTCCCACCACCTCTTTTTCGCGTGCGCGCACACACTTCGCCTCCGTCAAGCTCCGTGCTCGCTGGAGGAAAAGGGGAGTGGGGGAGGGGTATTTCTGAGTTCCGAAAGCAGAAGACCTTTCAAATTTCTCTCCCACCACCTCTTTTTCGCACGCGCGCACACAGGAAAAGCAGACAAGCAGGAGAGAGAAGAAAGAAGGCAGGAAGGCAGAAGGAAGGGAAGGATGGAACTGGAAGGGAGGCAGGAAGGAAGGAAGGGAGGAGGGAATAAGGATAGACAAGCAAGAGGGAAAGAGGAAAGAAAGCAGGAGGGCAGAAGGGAGGTGGAAGGAAGGAAAGAAAAGCAGACACGCTGGAGGGAAAGAGGAAAGAAGGCAAGCAGGCAGGAAGGAGGCAGAAGGAAGGAGGGAAGGATGGAACTGGAAGGGAGGCAGGGAAGGAGGGAGAGAGAAAGGAAGGATAGGAGGATAGGGAAAGAGGAAAGAAGGCAGGCAGGCAGAAAGGAGGGAGGTGCAAGGAAGGAAGAAAGCATAGATAAGCAGGAGGGAAAGAAGGCAGGCAAGCAGGAGGAAAGAGGAAGGAGGGAACTGGAAAGGAGGCAGGAAGGAAAGGAAGGAGGAAGGGAGGGTGGAAGGAAGGATAGACAAGTAAGAGGGAAAGAAGAAAGAAAGCATCTGAATGTACTAAACACGAGTCTTCAGGGAAAAGATGCATACATTGTGAAAACTCAGCTGTCAGTTGATCTTAATGTTATGAAATGAAAAGTATGCCATTTGCAATTAACTTACTTAATTTACTGTCCTTTTACATTATTTACCTTACAAGTGGTAATAATATTAATAAAAAAAAGTTCTGAGCTACCCTTATTTTGCTTCAAAGTTGTTTATTTGAAATTTAATTTTTTTCCCTGAAATTTCCCTCTTAAAATGAAGGTGCGTGTTATACGCATGTGCGTGTTATACGCCGATAAATACAGTAACTTCAAATGTTCTTCTCTCGTCTACTGTCTCTCATTGAGCCTTAATTTTGGTTTAAATAAGAGTTGGTAAAACTGGAATATGTGTCATTAAGAATAATACAAAAGTTAATCTTTTTCCAAATCTTAGTTCCAAAACTATGCCCTTGTTATAAAATGGAAGTTGTTTAGTAGTTGCAGAACAGGGAGGAGGACAGAACATTTATGAAGATTTATGGTGTTTTTTTCAACAACGTAAGATTGTTCTTTTCCTTCCAATTAGAAGCAAATCAGTCTCTTGAACTGACTTTCTGCATTGAATTTATAAGTCAACAATTGTACTTTGGGCCATTTCCTGCTGCATTTTATTTCTCTCCAAAGTGCGCAATTGCAATTACTAATTTTATTGTATTGGCGTTAAATGCCCTTAACGCCAGGCAAGTTCCATTGATGCACTAGACTTCTCTTTCATATAACTGGCTTTTTTTCAAAGATAATTCCATACAGATGAAGCCTTTCCCCCTGCTTGGCTCTATCTGTTTAGCCAAGTTTACAATTATACAACAGACAATGTCTAGTGTGTTCTAAAGTCCAGGTGCAACAACAGTGAAATATCAAATGCCAATTGATCACAGCACCATCTATTGGTTAAGAATCATAGGAGCTCTGCTGATATTTAGCATTCCTTTACTGCAATTAGTTAGAATATTTTTTCCCCCTATTATTTATGCAGAGGCCATAAAGCACATTCAGATTTATAAGAAACTATTTCTAGACTGGAAAGAAGATTGAACTGCATCAGAAATAAAGTACCATGTTTCTTTATAGTGAATTGTACCTAATTCTAAACTTTATATTGTAAAATAATATGGGTGGCAGAAAATTCTTATGTGAATAAACAAAAGAATATACTCTTAGAATGTAAAATAGTAATTGTTCTGCTTGCTTTGCATCTGACAGATAGTAACTGTAAATAATAAAATATTACCTTTTAGATTAAGTATTCTGTGCCATTTTAAATTAATATGAACAGAAATCTCTTTTCTATCCAGAAGATTACTTTCGGAATAGTAATCCTCTGGCTTTCATATCTGAATGCCAGAGATCTTCTTGTTGGGAAACACTATTATTTTTGATGGATTACTGATCAGCATAGTTGTTGACAATTAATTATTAAGTGCTTTAAAATTCTAAGGCTAAATATTTAAAAATTTGCAAACAGTGATCCCACATATTTACTTTCTGTTCCTCTTTCTCTGGATATAGATATATACAAATTCTCTATACCATGATGGTGAACATTTTGGACTCAGCATATCAAATTCAGAAAATGCTTTCTTTGATTCTGCTGTCACACCCCATCCCAGGCAAGAGAGACTTCTCCAGACTCTCCTTTCTTCTCCTCTCCAAATCCTCTAAATCTTGAAAGTTTCATGAGAGGGCCTTATTCTTGCATTTTCTGGAGCCTCAGAAAATTGCATGAGAATCCTCATGTGATTTTGAGGGCCAGAGACTATGTAAGAGGAAGACCTTCTTGTGCAACTTCCAGAGCTTCTGGAAGGCCTGGCATGTCATCAAAATTGGCACGGTGTGTCACCTGTGACACACATGTCATGGTTCACCATCATTACCCTAGACTTTGGGATAGTGCATTTGGATATTTTCTTACTATGTTCCAAGTAGAAAGTTGGTTTCAGAATTGTACAAGAGTTTCAGGACTGTTGTTTTCTTTATATTTTCCATTTCCTATGTCCTTATTTTTACAAAAAAAGTAAAATGTGTGAGATGCCAGAATTTAAAATGAAATGGTATTTGGATATTGTAAGTTTTCCCTCTTTTGCCATGTCCTTCCAGTTTTTGACTCAATTTGGGAAAAAAGCCACTTGCCAAATGCTATGCTGAGCCCCTTCGGGCTTCAGTTTATACTTGGATTATCTATTGTAAATTCTTATCATAAGCCATAGTCAAAGTGACCACTAAAGAAATGTACCAAACAATTAGGAAAAGGTTCACACAGTTTCGTCTAGGTGTCAGCGTTCCAAATATCATCAAAATTAAATCAGAGTCCAAGGCGAAGTATTCCTCAAAGTTCCAATTTATTAAGAGAGACATGTTGGCACATCTGTGGAAACCCGAATCTAAAAACTTCCTGGGTTTCCCCACCCAGTTGAAAGTGCATGATCTTGCCCCCACACCCACAAGTCCAATCACAAGATCCAATCTTCCATTGCCACACTGGCAGTTCCACCCATCCAGTTCCGGTCAGGCTCAGAGGCCTAGAGAACAAAAGATGAACTTAGCTTTCTAGAAAGGAATTTATTTTGACAACACATTCTACTCCTTATTATTCCCCCTCCCAATTCCTCTCTAATGAAACAGCACAACAATAGAATGTGGCAGGCCAAAGATCCTAAAAGGAACCGGCTGCAGGCCTGACAGGCAGCCTCTCCTCAAAAGAAAAAAGTTTCCTGAAAGAGAATAATATAGGGGTTAACATAACAGAATTAACCACCTCTCCCCCCCCCCCCAAGGGGGGACCCTTTGGCTTGTCAAGAAACTTCTCATGGAATTGTTTTACTAACTTATCCGCTTTTAAGACCCTAACCCTTTTCACCCAAGTAGCTTCGGGCAAAGGGTACCCCTTCCAATGCACTAAATACTGTAAATGACCCCTATATAGCCTTGGACTCTGCTTTAGTTTTGGATGATATTTGGAATGCTGACATTAGGATTGTTAGAGAGAAGCGATCTAATATATTACAGTCTAATTATGGACGGGACAGTGCATGCTACAATGCTTAAATAAGAAGCCTGTGTTTCTGTTTCTTCATTGTTATAGAAACAAAGAATAGAAAAACAGTGTGGGTAGTTAGCTATGGAACTGGAACATCAGTACTGTACAAAAGTCATATCTGAAAAATAAATTTAATGAACCTGGAAAATTTGAAACGTTTAATGGGAAGTATATGCTGTGTTCCAGATTCTGTTGCCCCCGGTAACCTATCACACTGAGAAATTATTTAAGAGCTTTTTAAAAAAAAACATAAAAATGCGGAGACTTTGATTCTGTTTGTTTGATTATATTATCAGAAAAATATAAATTAGATGCTTTAGACCAAGTAGAATGGATATGAGATTTCCCATAGCCATGATTCTTGCTCTCTATTGGCTTTTGACTTGACCCCCCCCCACCAAAAAAAAAAAAACCTGAAATTTTTTTGGAGCCTGCGACTATGAATATATATCCCAGGAAACTGCATAAATTTCCTATTCTGAAATTCTTTAGTTTAGGTTCATTTGCATTCTATGTCAAAAGGTAGGTCAGCTAAAGGTAGGGATAAGTATTACGTAATAGGCGAGCAGTCATAACTCATTTGTGTATCAGTGAAATAGTTATATTTAGGCTGTGATTGAAATTCCCTGTTCTACTATTGTGGCAAATATGAATTTGTTGATGATACTGCATAGAAGGGGAAATATTTTTATTTTTTTCTATTTTTTCTGTTATTTTTTAGCATAACTAATAACAGTGAATATTGCTAGCATTTAAAAAGTAAAAACTTTGTTTCCTGGATTTCTAAGGACCAATGCTCAGTACTAAGTACTATTTTAAATGGCATGGTCATGGTCTTGTTGCAATTTGAAATTACAAAAAGCTAATCAAAAAAAAATTCTGATATTGTGGGCAGAAATTTCTTTCTCCAGTTCTTCCCAAATAGACACATAGACTCCAAGAATTCTCAACAATGCTCATGCTTGCTAAGTAATCCTGAAAATTGAAGTCTACAAATCTGTAAGGCACACCTATTGGGGGATGGGCCCTAATCTCTATTGAAAAAAATAGAATAAACGAACAGGAAGCCTGGCAGAGTTGGCATACTTTCATAATTCGAATAATTGCAGATACTTCCTTTATTTGCTACTGTCATTTTTGTACATGAATAATAAAACTATAATTATTTCCGAAACAGAATTAAGGACCTAGGCGATACATGGTATCTTTTTTCCACTTAAGGCGCTTCTTTGCTAACACATTAAAATAATAGTCACAATCGCCTGAAGAGCTCGAGTAGATCTTAGCTCAAATGAAAATAAAATAGATTTCTCCTGTTTTGTTGCAAGAAATTCGTTTTCTGATTTGTTGTCACATAAAGGAAGCTGGTGTTTCCTTTCACCTGCAATTATTAAATTATGTGGATTAATTACATATTTAACTAGCCCCTTAGAATCAGCTGAAATTATTCTGGAAATAGAAAAGACCCTAAAATATGTCATCATGAAAGCCTGGTCTCCTGGCTAGCCACAGAAGGAGGACATTTTCAATACACATGGAGCCTTCCAGCCCTGACCTTGGGGTTGTATATTTATTTGATTTACCATATATCTCACATTTCTACAAGGCTACTAGGAAAGCAAAATAAAAATAGGATATAAACATTGAAAAACAGAAATTGAACTGAATAGTGTACTTTCACATTAAAATCATATAATAGTGAAATGTTTGCTAATCTCTATAAAAGAGATTCTTTTATAGATTCTTTATAGATTCTCTATATGCCAATTGACTGAAGGATGTTCTGTAAACTTCTCCTATATTTTGGATTATGATTCAGGGCTTGGAAGAGAATTTCTGTCACAATGATAATTGCCCACTGAGATTGTCGTAGAGATAACTTTTCATATTGTTTGACACATGTAGAAGCTGAATTTGTTTTGCTTTTGACTAGGTTTTGATTGGTATCATTTGGAAGAAATAGTAAACAAAGTGTCTGGTTTAAGAAATAGAAACCATACATTTATGCAAGCAGAAATTTTAAAATGCTTAAAGTCTTTATGAATCCCTCAATATACATGCTACACTTATCCTTGATTGATGATTGATTATGTGCCATCAGGTCATGGTTGACTCTTAATGACCACATAGTTTTTCACTATGACAATCTGCCCCTAACCTATGGCAATCAGATCTTCCAACGGTGCCCTTGTCGCCACTGTAACTGAGTGCATTCACTTGGCTGCTCTTTCCTTCCACCTTTCCCATCATTAAAGCCTTCTCCAGTGAGCTAGATCTTCACATAATGTGCCTGAAATAGAATACTTGGAGCGCCAGCTTGGTGCAATGATTAAGGTGCTGGCCTAGAATGGGTGTGTGCTGGCCTAGAGTGGCTGTGGCTACCGGCACCCCGGTTCAACCAGCTGATTCCATCACTGGCCATTGGGGGCGAACATCTGGCCCCCGTGGATCGGGTACACAATTTGGGCGTCCTCCTAGGGGGGGCGTTTCACCAGGTTCGCCTGGTGCGCCAATTGCGTCCCCTATTGGACCGGAACGCCCTTCACACAATCACCCATGCGCTTGTGATGTCCTGGCTAGACTACTGTAACGCTCTCTACATGGGGCTCCCCTTGAGATGCACCCGAAGACTGCAGTTGGTTCAGAATGCGGCCGCGCGGGCAGTTTCGGGAGTCACCAGATACTCCCACGTAACACCTCTCCTGCGCGGGCTGCACTGGCTACCTGTAGCTTTTCAGGTGCGTTTCAAGGTGCTGATTATCATCTTCAAAGAGCTCCATGGCACAGGACCGAGTTACCTGCGGGATCGTATCCTGCCCATACATCTCTTCGGCCGATCCGCTCACACAGAGAGGGACTCCTCCAGGTGCCATCCACTAGGCTGTGCCAGCGGGCGACGCCCAGGGGAAAGGCCTTCTCTGTGATGGGCCCGACCCTCTGGAATGACCTTCCCCCTGATATTAGAACAACCACGGACCTCCGCTCCTTCCGCAAGAAACTGAAAACCCACCTGTTTAAGCTAGCCGGCTTGGCCTAACTCCAGCTCTCCCACCTCAGTCTGTATTTTTAAATTTTACGGGTTGGTCTTAAAGCTAAGTTTTTAATTTTTATAAATTTGTACAGGGGTTTAAAGTTTAATCCGGTTTTAATTATATTTATTGTTATCTGTATGGTTTTTAATTTGGTACCTGTACACCGCCCCGAGTCCCTCCGGGGAGAGGGGGCGGTCTAGAAATCAAATCAAATAAATAAAACTAGAAGTCAAGACTGTCAGCCCTAGGCTTTCCTTCAGTACAAAGGCCAACTGGGTGACTTTGAACCAGTCACTCTCTTTCAGTCTAACCCTCCTCACAGGATTGTTGTAGGGGAAAATAAGAGGTAGAAATAGTAAGTATGCTCCATGCCTTGAGTGGTCATTTTGTGCCTCAACCTAGAATTTTGGATTAATTTGTTTGATGATTAATTTTTATGATTAATTTGCTTGTTTTTTCAGCCATCCAACAGTATTATAACCATTCTAAATCTGGCATCCACCAGACAGGTTAAAATAATATATTTCCCATAAATCATATGAAAACATTCAGTCATGCTGATTGAGAGTGTATGGAAGTTGCCAGCTTCAATACATTTAAAAAACAAGTTAGGGGATTTTGTATTCCTACTCAAAGTACAGAGCCTGGGAGGATTGTTTTGTAGTGAGGTGAAAACATTTGGGATTAGAAGTACTTACCTCCAAAATGTCCAGATTTGCTTATAAACCGAATAGAAATAGATGGATTTTTTTTTTACAAAAAAATGAAAAGGTATTTGTGAATCTACCTTTAAATAATATCTGAGGAACAGAATAGTTAGCACAATAGGACTGTACTAGGAATAATGGAGAGGGAGAATACATGGAAACAGAATAATATGAAATATTGTTGAACAATCTATGTAATGCAGGGGTGTCCAAACTTGGCAACTTTAAGACTTGTGGACTTCAACTCCCAGAATTCTGGGAGTTGAAGTCCACAAGTCTTAAAGTTGCCAAGTTTGGACACCCCTGATGTAATGCAAAGAAAGTTGATTTCATAAGTACTGGCACAGAGAGCTTTCACTTGGCTTCCTCATAATCTGGAAGAGAAAATATCTAATCTCTAGAGTGGGTAAATTTCTTGCTAATGAAGTCAAACTTCCCGACTAGCTCCCTTTGTGCCCTCCTTTTATGCATACTTCTTCAAAACATATTTTTCACAAGACCTCATAGATAAGATGTAGATAACTTTGAAACTAAGCTGGAAATCTAAAATTCTATGGATTTTTTTGTCTTTTCTGTCTATCTACACAAATGTGAAATGTAGTGTTAATGCAACAAAATATTAATTTCCATTTTCTTCATGATGATCTTCTTAGGAGGAAGTCACTAAATGCTTTTTGTGTCTTTATGGTTATTTTTATTAAGTGATTCTGAAAAAGTTGTACTAAGCAATTTGGTGTTAGAGTAGAGAAACAAAGGATGTCATATTGCAGCTATATTAATGTATACATAACAGTGGCATCTCTGGGTTTCTGTCAAGTTAAAGCAAACATGCATTTAAGTAATTGAATTTGTCAAAATGAAATATATTACTGTCTCTATAATTTTATGCATTTTGATGTGGCATATTTGATAGTTAATGTGGCCTAATACATGTGGGTGAATTTAACTATCTGGGAGGAAAATGAATCCTTTCTTCATCCATTGTTTTGGATTATAAGAAAAAAGACTTATATTTCATTGAGCTTCTCAATTATTGCCAAAGTAGTAAAAGAAAGAAAGTAAAGCATTATTAATTGGCAGTTTAGTATTTGAGATACAAAATACCTAAATTTATTGTTAAAAATAGTAAGTTATATGGTAAAAATTGAAATATGAGCCTTAAAAACCCACCATCTGCTCTTTTCATGTGAAGTGTCGTCTAAAGACAAAATAAATCAAAGCAAGTTAGACTCCAGAGCAGATGACTTTGACTCTGAGCCAATGCTTTTACTGTGATGGAATGACAATCCAAGAGAAAGCCTAAAACTCAATGCCTGGCATAATGGCTGGAAAACTATCTGACTGGAAAAATGATGTTGCCAAATTAGACTGTGCTCCAATTTTTGTCATGGCTATCCTCTAGTGCAGTAATCTTCTGAGCACAATGCTCTATACATTCTAAATTCAGTCCAAGGCAGTATGTTTTTTAATCAAGTTGAAGTGCAGATTTTGTTAGCTGTGAAGGATACTAGCAAAGGTTACACATTTAGACCTATTTCCACAGCAGCATCTAAGCAACAAAGAGCAACAGACAGTTCCTATTAAACAAGGCTCCGTTAAATTTCATGCCACATTTGTTTTCAAGATTGGCACTCCTTCTTTTGATCATTTAGCTTCAAAGGTTCTTGAAGCTAAATAATCACTATTTTGTAGCATGGTTGTTGTTGGTTTTTTAATTGACCACATTTTTAGTTAAAATAACTCTCATATCCATCTGGAAAACTTAAGATGTCTGCTAATATAAATTAATTTATGTTTATGCAATGTATAGATTGATGTAAATTGTAAGTTAAAATTAATGATTTGGAACATTATAATGTAACGGGGTAGCATGGCGGCTCATCAGTTAAGATACTGGGCTCGGCAGCTGGAAAGCCAGCAGCCCAGGTTCAAGACCCCAGGTGCCATGCGATGGGATAAACTCCCATCCTGCCCCAGCTCCTGCCAATCTAGCAGTCCGAAAGCATGCAAATGCAAGTAGGTAATAGGCACTACTTCATTGGGAAGGTAACAGTGCTCCATGATGTCATACTGGTGACATGACTGCAGAAATATCTTTGGACAGCACTGGCTCAATTGACTTGAAACAGATCAGCACCACCCCCATAATCAGCAACAACTAGCAGATTAAAATCCACAGGGACTCCTTTAGTTTACCTTTTTAAAATGTAGCAGTAAAAGATGCAGGGAATAAAGAACACTCAGTAAACTGCAATTAATTAAAAAGCGAGATATAGTTAAAAATTAAATGCTAATTTTTCACATCAACATGAAAGCCAGAAACCATAATAGAACTATTGTTTCAATTAAAAACAAATAGAATCATGAATTTGGGTGAAGATTTGGTGGATAAAATGGACAATCTGAATGGCGGACATTCAGATTGTGAACTATTTGTGGCAAGAGTTTTGTTTTGTAATCCATATGAGAATGTGACACTCTGAATATTAGGGTTTGTTTTAAAAATACAAGAATACTGTACTAATACTATAATTAAAAAATATAATCCAAAGGAGGCAGAAATAAACTAGTTGAGTCTGATGGCTATGTTCAACTATGGTATTTTTATGGAAGCAGCTACACAAGTTTGAATTCTTATCTCAAGTGCAATTTAGATGTTGAATGGGTGTGGGATTTATTTTTAATGCTAGCTTCTGAAAATACCTGTACCTGGAATCTATACGGAGATACAGCAGTGTGTCAAACGTCCTTTAAATAGGGATTTGTATTGGTTTTAATTTTAATTTTATTCTACATAGTTTTTTCACATTTTAAAAGTCACCAGTACAACTTAATATCCGTAACATATTTTTTAGGATCATCTGTTGTTACCTGCCACCACGCACAATAAGACCAGGCGACCAAAGATGTCAATAGTGTTACCAGCAATAAACATCAGCGGTGAGTATGGAAGTTAACAAATTGTCAAAAAAGCTGCTTTTTCATTACAAATTGTATGAATATTTCGTGGACATTTAAAAATTATATCTGTATAAGTTCAGTCTCTTCTGGTGAGCGGTGGTTCGAATAGTAATTTTTGAATGTTATTTATTTTGTTTATACATCACCAAAATTATATGATTCATGCCAATTTACAATCATAAGGGATATTAAAACAGAAACAGTTAAAAACAGTTCTGCTGATTATAGCAGAAGTAAAAGTAAAGAAACAATAATCATAATACATACCAGCAGCATCAATCTAACAATGTGAGTTTTCAAAGACTCTGCAGAATGGCTCCATTCTGGTAGCTTTCCAAAAAAGAAGTGAGGGTTTCTACTAATTTGACTTCCGATGGGAGACTGCTGTACAAAGCTAGGATAAGAAAGCAACATTTTGGAGCCTTCATGTGTTCTATAAGAACTAGTAGCCAAGATATTTGTGGCCATAAAAATACAAATCTGGACTTTAAATTTTATACAGAAACCTATTGAAAGCTACTGCAGTGCCCAGTACACTATAGCCCCCATAGCAATAGTTGCTCCCACTCACCACTGCTCAGGCAGCTGTGTTTGGCAACAGTTACAGCTTCTGTGTAATCTTGAAGTTACAGCCCCATATAAAATACCATGCAGTAATCTAGTAATGAACTTTCCAAGAGTCACTATTGTAGGGCCTTCCACTCCAGGTAGAGGTTGCACCAGCCAAAGCTAGGCGAAGTCTTCTTAACCACTCCTTGTAGCAGCGGCATCCTTCAATAAGAACACTCTAGTCATAGAGCAGATATTTCTGAGGGAGTGCCATCCTATGTAAAGTAACATTTGGACCAGCAAAATGGCTTGTGGGCAAACACAGCTTCATCTGGTTTGAGTTCAAGCTTAGTTTCTCTCTCTAAACCCTCAAATCCATGACATATCCAGTTCAGTCCAAGGGTGACAATGAACAACCAGCATATTGATGGTGCCTTACCCAAACTGATTGATGACTTTTCAGTGGCCTCATATAGATACAGAGGAGAAGAGGATTTAATCCTATGGTACTTAACTTCTCCTTCCCCACTTACATGGATTGGAATTGCCCACTTAGGTAAGAGCAGAGCAAATAATCTAATTTTGCTCTTTTGTTTTGCTCTAAATCAAACACAGAAAGATAACTGTGGTTGATAGTATCAAGGGCAACGAAGAGGTCAGGGAGGACCGCGATGAGTGCTCTTCCACCATCCAGACCCTGGCAGAGATGATCTACCACAGTGAGTGACTGTTCCTGTTTTAGATTTCATACCCCAACTTGAAACCTAACTAAAAATGATCCAGAACATTTTTTTTTTGCTGAAGCAATGCCAACTTCTCAGAAATAGGTAGGAACCTACCTACCTAGCAATACATAGCCAGTATAGCTGAGCCTTGGTGGCGGAGTGGTTAGAATGCAGTATTGCAGGCAAACTCTGCCCTTATCCAGTGGTTTGATCACGACAGGGCTTGAGGTTGACTCAGTCTTCCACCCTTCCAAGGTTGGTAAAATGAGGACCCGGATGGTTAGGGGCAATATGCTGACATTGTAAACTGCCCAGATAGTGATGTAAAGCAGCCTTCCCCAACCTTTCCAGCTCTGTGGACCGGCACCAGTGGCAATGGTTGGCAGCGGGGAGAGTGGATGGTTTTGCGTGTGCGCCACTTCTACAAATGCAGCTTCACATGCTCATCATTTCAATTTTGTTGTACACATGTTGTGCATTGACAATAAAAGTTTGATTTGATTTCCATTCCCACTGGGCCACAGCTCGGCACCAGGATGTGGATTGGGGACCCCTGCTGTAAAGCACAAAGGGTGGTGTATAAGTCTAAATGTTATTACTATAGCTGGATTCAGGTAAAGTCTCAAGAATAAAAATCACTTTATGCATTTATTTAAATCAATTCTTTTTCTAGATTAGTTCACTTCAAGATACTGGTATGTGGAATTACATGATGGAATGCTTATAAAAACAAGCAAAGGAAGAGAAAAGTTGAAAAATAAATGCTTTCTATTTCATTGAGAGGCTCATATACGCATGCATGCACACACTCAACAGTAGGGAAAATTTGGGTGCATTTGAAGTGTTTTTAAATATCAGTATAACTTTGATTTCTTAGAATTTTTATTGATATTGCTTGTTTTCTATTTTAATATGATTTAATTTGTTCTTGTATACCATATTAATTTTTTTATTCAATAAAGCAGATGGAAAGTATTTTCTGATTAAAGACCTCGTGCAAAGACAAAGACTAAAACAATAGCTTAAGCATTTTAATTATTATATTTTCATAAATAGCATGGAAAAATGTGGATAATACCGGTATTAGGAGAAAGAGAAATGCCTTATTTAACTGAGTAAACTCTCAGTTTAGCAGTCTTTATACTGATATTTAACAACATTCTGTATTTATAGACACCTTTTCCTTTCATTATTCAAGGGTTTACTCTGTTAAATAAATCATAATTTGATTTTGGCATTTGTTTGCAAAATATATGCAGTAGAAGCAATTTCTAAGCAGACATAGGCTTTCACACCTGCAGGCAAGTAACTTATCACTTGCTATTTGTACATCTGTTCCCGAGACATGTAATGCTACGGAAGCTCTCACGTTTCCATTGGAAATGTGTTTGCTGTCCCTTTCATTCAAAGATAGTTTGCCAAAAAGAACCAAATGTGCTTTTGTCCCACATAAAAAGCCTAAGAAGAAGGGATCCTGGTGAGCATGCCCACAGGATCTTATGATGCATCCAAAAGGGT
Source organism: Natrix helvetica (assembly GCF_964273705.1). Lineage (NCBI taxonomy): Eukaryota > Metazoa > Chordata > Lepidosauria > Squamata > Natricidae > Natrix > Natrix helvetica. Next base: position 62,534,471 of record NC_138549.1, on the reverse strand, counting down.
TATAAATTTGCTTTCTGATGCACTGATTGCTAAAGTAAACAAGTATATTTATTGGAAAAAATTAGATAACAAAATATGTTTTGCAAACTAAAGAGAAATCTTGCAAAGTCATAGGGGATTGTGGTTTTGTTTGCTGAAATTTGATGGCTCACTAGGTCTCTACCTTATTTTCATTTTTGAAATCCAGAGGCAGATTATATATCTTATGGTGTCATCTATGAGGCTTCATGCTCTTTCATCCATTATAAGTATGCACAGATGTACCATTACTCTCTGCTCTAGTCAGTAGTTTGCTGTCTGGGGAATTATCTGTTCATATATAGCCTACCCAGCATAAATCTTTAGTATTTAAGTATTTAGATTTATTTAGGATGTTCCTTATAACATTTATCTTATAAAGAAAAAAACATTTGTGGTATTTAATCTGCAAGAGACGTTCAATGGAGCTCTACACTAACTGAGATTGGGCATGAAAATATACATATTTTCCAACATATGTCAGCAAGCGTGAGCAATCTCTGTAAATCTGAATAGTTCTTTAATGTTGTTTAGGGTGTGGTATTATCGTTTAAGTAAGATTGTTTAAATCAGGAATGAGTGAACCTCCCCTGAATCACCTCTTCTGAATTCTATCTGAGCAAAACATTTATTTATTTGGATGGTCTCCAGAATTTTCAAAAGCAAGTCTGGAAGCTTTTTCAGTATTATCTCTAAGTACTTGGAACTCTTTCTGTAATTATCATATGACTTAACTATTGTTTCTTCGATTCCTTTTGATAGTCTCTGCAAAATGACATTGAAAACTTTCAGATATTTTTCCTGTTGAATGTTGAGGTAGTTACTGAAGAACAAGGTTATTTTTGTCATAGGATTATTTTGCTTTATGCTATTACTAAGATATGGATCCAGAAAAAACTAATACTGGTGCCAAAAAAATACAGTATATGTTTCAGTAGTGTGGTATTAATGAGTCATCTTGATAATCAAAAGCATTCTTCTAAGATATCAATAAACTGAATCACTGTCATTTTTAGTGGGAAACTTGATGTCCTGAGCTGTCTTGAGTTAATTCAGATCATTAATACAGACTGTCCTGGGGTTGGGAATGAGTTCTACTCCTCTGTCTGTCTAACTCAAATTTGTATGTAAGAGTCAGAAGTCATACTTAGAAATAGACTGCCCATTACTAAAAGTGGCAGATGGCATGATCTTTTCTGTGCATCAGTAGTTCATGGAAACACCATGCAGTTACAGCAGTTCATTGGCTCAAGGAAGGAGAATGCCATCTGCCATTTTTAGTAACAGGCAGCCCGTTTGTAAGTACCAGTTGTCTACAAGTCAGATGTTCTTAATCCGGGAGCTGCTCTACGTAAGGAAGGCTTGTGTGAGTTATTGATAATGATTTAGATGTCATATTAAAATACATTAATGAAATCACCTGTTTGCTACATAGATCTCTGTTCAGAGTGATCATGTGTTAGCCACAATATATGGCAGATGGTGAAACTATTGCTAAGTTTCTCAGAAATCTTGCAAATTGGTAAATATAACTTCTTGGTTCTTATTATAGAATATCTTTGTATTAAAAATGTAAAATGCAGATAGTCCTCAACTATTTGGGACCAGAATTTCTAAGCAAGGCAGTTGCTAAGTGAATGGCACTTGATTTTATTACCTTTCTTTGGAATGGTTGCTAAACGAATCACTGTGATTGTTAATCAAATCATGTGGTTGTTAATTGAATCTGGCTTCCCACATTGACTTTGCTTGTTAGAAGCTATGTGGGAAGGTCATGGATCAGGGGCAAACTTGGCAACTTTAAGACTTGTGGACTTACAGCAGAGCTGGCTGGGAAATTCTGGGAGTTGAAGTCCACAAGTCTTAAAGTTGCCAAGTTTGGACACCCCTGTCATAGATGGTGATCTTATGACCCCAGAACACTGGAGCCATCATAAATATCTGTTAGTTGCCAAGTGCCTGAATTTGGATCATGTGACCAATACAACTACCTATAAGTCATGTTACTTATATTGTGGAATGTCATATTGATAGTGACCTCCAAAATCTAATCTCAAATATTCTTTAAAGTGTCTAGGTATCAGTTACATAACATCAGTCTGGTTGCTGTTCATCTTTCATGGTTCCTGGACACAAACTCTTTTCTTTCATTGCCCATAGCTTCTTGTTAACATAAGGATTCTTGCCCCCAAATCTCAATATCTGGAAAAGTATTCACAGAGAGCATTATGTTTGATTTGAAGAGTATTCCTATTTTAACCTATATTTGGAGCAGTTGCACTGATTCAGATAACATACTTGAAAAGCAAGAATAAAAGAAAATGAAATTTAATTTCTAAATAAATAATTTTATAAATATCAGTTAGGTTTACAGTACTTTTATCTTAAATAACATTTAATCTCTTTAAAACTGTCTTATAAAATGAGTTAATTGTTCCGACACCTTCACAGACAAAGTTGCCATTAATGCACATTATTTTGATATGAGTTTCCCATGTGCAATTAATCTTCCTGTCTGCTGCATTTCCCAGAGTAACTTAAACATCTGTTCTCATAATTTCTTGGTCTGTAAAAAGTTTTATGATTTCAAAACCTTGCTTATGGTGAAGAAACTGACATCTGCAGTTTAACATTTTTTGGAAACAGAATCAAACTGAAATCTGCAGCTTTTAAACTATTCAACATGAAATACAGGTGGTCTTCAATTTACAACCACAATTGGGACTGGAAGTTCCATTGGTAAGCTATGCAGTCATTAAGTGAGTTGTGCCCAATTGTACAATCTAAGATAAAAGGACATTCTCTCAAATTCTGTTTTCATTTGTTGGATATCAAGTTCTTTGTTACCCTTCTGCAGAGCTTCTACCCCCCCCTCGCCTCTGTCACCCCACCCTCCACAAGGTCCAGTCTCTGTGAGTTCTTATAAATTTGGACTTGATTCTCTTTAATTTCTTCCTTCAGAAATAAATATTTATTATTATTATTTCCATTTCTTCCTGGCCCTGTATGAGTTGCTGAAGCATTTGTTGCAAATCCATCTCTGTACTCTTAGGTTGCATCAGTTCTGTAATCTTTGACTGTGTAGCAGGACTGGATGTTGCAGATGTTGGTGCAGAGATAGCAAAGCCAGGTTTTCCAGGTGGTGGTCTTTTTGGAGACATAGTTTAAAGACAGAGAAATCAGTCAGTGTAGAGACTGGACAGCTGGAGAAGTAGAGCAGGCAGATGAGTCCAGGAGGCAGAAGATCCAAACAGATGGGAGTTTCTTTAGTCAGTCTAACAATAGAGAAAAATTTTCTCTCCAGAGAGTTCAAAAAATAGCAATCCACAAGAGATTCTTCTGGGTGACACGGAGACAAAGACCGGAAGCCTGAATTTTAAAGGTGGAGTCAGGTTTCACAGTTCATGAAGACAACGGAAGTGTGCCATCTTGCCCTGCCAGCTTTGGGCTCAGAGGCATAATAAAGTTTAAAAAGTTCAGAAAACTCTCAGTTCACCCATATATTCTGGAACTAAATCCAATGAAAGTCACTTTTACAGGGGTGAGGCATCATTAGTTGGCTCTCCCCCCTCCTCCTTCCCCTGGGGGAGGAAGCAAAATCTTCTCAAGCCACTTGTCCAAGGGGGGGGGGGAAATCCCCCTCCCTCTAGCCGCACCTCCAGCAAGAATCCGAAAGCTTAACTTTTAAAATCGCTGAAAAGTCCATCAATTCAAAAGAGAGGGAGTGAAGAAAGGAAGCCTCTCACCATACCGCCGCTGCTTCCTTCAATAGTGTGTTGTCCGATCGGCATGGAGCGAGACGCAGGCGCGCCCTCCGATACTGCTCCCCGGTGCCTAGAGCGAAGCGGAGAAGCCCCCACCAGCCGCCGTCGATGCCAGGGCCCTCCGCGAGCTGCTCCCTCGGCAGGACGCCTCTCTGGGGCGTCCTGTGCCCCCCCAGAGCGGGGGAAGCCCACCGGGAGAGCGGGAGCGGGCAAAGGACTTGCCCGTCGCCGTAGCCGCCGGAACCGGAAGTGCCGGAACCTTTACCTTTTAAGGGGATAGGCTCCTCACATAGACTTTGCTTGTCAGAAGGTTGCAAATGGCTATCGTTTGACCGCAGAACCATTGTAAAAACCTGCTGATTGCCAAGCACCTGATTTGTAATCATACGATTATGGGGGCAGTACGATGATCATAAGTGCAAGGATCGGTCATAAATATTTTTTTCAGTGCTGTTGTAACTTCGCATGGTCGCCAAATGAATGGTTAGGAATTGAGGGCTGCTTATAATAGCCCTTCTAAGCTCTTAGAAATCTGTGTACATATAGAAATAGCTTTTCCTTTATCAAACTGCAACCTAAATAACTAACTTTGATTTTACACACACACACACACACACACACACACGCACACCCCTTATCTACAGGCAAATTCTTATAAAAAATAAATAACTTTGAAAAGTTATTTCTGTTGCTCATATAAAATGTATTGACATGCATTTTAGTGGCAAAAAGTTTTCAACCACAGTACGGCTTAGTGATCCCATTATACAGGTAAGGTGACCAAACTCTGTACTGGAAAGGGTTTTATATATATATTTATTAGTTTATAATATAAAATACAAAAATATAAAAGACAGTAGGAGAAATATGGGAAAAGTGTAGGGAAAGTGGGAGGGGGGGAGAAAAGGCATTGACTTCCGACTCCCTTTAGTGCAGTAGAATAAGATAATAACATCAGACCACAACTTTTTACTTTTACATAATAGTATAAACTAGCTATTTCTATAACAACAAACCTATCCAATCAGTAAATCCAAAAATCAAATCATTTTTTCCACCTCAAGCATGGAGTCCAGAAATGATTTCCAAGTAGAAACAAAAGTAATTGCGTTTTTTTTTCTTTAATCAAAGCAGTCCAGTTTAGCCATCTCTGCTACCTCCATCAGCTTTTCCAGCCATTCGTCCATTGTGGGAATGAAAGTGTCTTTTCATTTTTGCACATAAAGTAATCTTGCTGCCATCAACATATATAGCATTAAAGTTCCATTAAAACCAGAAACTTTTCTTTTGGTTTTAATGGAACTTTGATGCTATATATGTTGACGGCAGCAAGATTACTTTATGTTTCTGGTTTTATCTTTATATTTACTTAGAGAATCTTCTGTATTAAAATGTGAATTATACTCCAATATTTCTTTGCTTTGTCACATGTCCACTTAGTGATAAAAGGTCCCTTCTTTACTTTTGCGTTTCCAACATTCATTTGAAAAACCTTTATACATTCTTTATAACTTACCTGGTGTTAAATACCAATGATACATCATCTTAATAGAAGTTTCTTTTAAATTATAATTTACAGTAGTGTAAATTTTAAATCTTTCATCCACATATTCTTCCATTGTTCAAGCACTACATTATACCCGAAGTTCCTTGCCCAATATGCAATGCTTTACATATTCATTTCCCAAATTCAATAACAATTTATAGACCTTAGCAATTATACTACCGCGCAGTAGGATTTCCAATTCAATTTTCACAAAATCAAATCCATAATTATTTTTGTTTGACTTAAATCTTTCTTTCAATTGTAAATATGTAAACCAATGGCAGGCATGTCCTTCTGATTCTAACTCCTCCTTAGGCTTAAGGATAGGATCACCAAAATTAAAATATATTACTGTGTTTCCCTGAAAATAAGACCCAGTCTTATTTTGTTTTGGGCTTAAAATAAGCACTAGGGCTTGTTTTGGGGGGGAAGTTTTTTTTTAATCTATGGGAGGCCCACTTCTGCTTGCTCATGGCAGGGCATGAGGCCACATGGCATGTCAGTGTGCTGCCGCAAGGCAGGAGGATAGAGCTGCCCCACGTGCCCCGTACTGGCTTACCTCAGGGCCCCTGCAGCAAGTGGGGCATATTTGGGTGTAAGGCTTATATTAGGTACATGCTAATATATAACATGCTAGGGCTTATTTTTGGGGAAACGGGGGTATTTGGCCATAAGTCCACCAGTCTGGTTTCACCACTATTACTTTTCTTTAAAAAGCTTCGGGAAGACACCTAAATAGATTTCTTCACCAAGAAAACTCTTATTTTATATTTATTCCAAACTCTTAAGATGGCACATCTTAACAAAATAGTTATTAAAATCAACATTTATCTTAAATTTGTCATACCATAAATAGCCATGCCATCCAAATCTTAATTGGCCCTAGGATTTCTAACAGACATATACAATCTCTTCTATCGTAATAGTTCTTTCACAATTGTGGGAGATAAACATTTCTCTTAACATTTAGACGTTTTGGTTTTGTTCTAATTTTCATTTTTTCTTTTTAGCTTTTTTCCTCTGGTGTAATAGGAAATGAATCATTCTCTTCATAACAATTATTTAGAATTTTAATGATATTTGCATTGTCTTAGCTTAATCCTATTCTCTCTTGGCTAACTATATCTAATTCTTAAGCCTTCATTTTTTCATACCTTTGTCAAGTTATGACCAGGTTAAAATACCTGAAATATACCTGCATTGCTTCTGCTGTCAAAACTTTGTATGTGTAATTACTGACTCCGAGCTGTTGTAGAACCACAAATGCTTAAGAGGAAAAAAAGTCATTAGACAGACAGACAGGCAGAGAGGGAGGGAGAGGGTTGTTCTAGATAAGGAATTAACAAAATGCCTAGAGGAATAAATGCAGATACCTAATACAACCCCTGTTATTTTTTAGTGTTTTCTTAATGGTTATATTTAATCAACTGTGGATCTATCTTAGAGGAATAGTCATGCCCACAAGTTATTATATGTCAACAAAGATATTGCAAAAATTTGTGGCAGAATTCATCCCCATGGATTCTATTTTTGGTTCTTGCTAAAACATTGAGGTCTACCAACTAGCGCCAGACAGAAAATGGTTGAGTCTAAAGGCATAATCTGTAATATCCCATGAGCCATCTCCTCAAATATATGCATGAATTACCAGGGAATAACAATTCTTTTTACATATTTTAGCAGATTAAACAAAGACATGTTTTATAAAGGAAAGCAATCAGAAAGAGAAACAAAAAAAGTATGACATTCTCATTTTTAAAAACTACAAGGCATATTCTAGACATATATGGCAAACCATATAGAGACCTATCAATTGATTCCAGTCTGCTTTCAGTTCACCATATCATAGAAGACCTGGTCCATGATGAAATAAAAGTATATTGTATTGAGAGCATTTGAACAGTATTTTTATGTTTGAGATAGGGTTGGCTCAAAGTGATTTATTCATGATAAAAGTAGTAATTTTTATAAATATAAAAATTAATAGTAATAGTACTTAATAGTAATTTTTTATAAATATTCAAAAACAGTTTCATCATCTATTCTATTTTTTGGCAAAAATCTAGGACAATGCTTGCCAACGTTCAGTTTCCTAGAATCTCACTTGCTGTCAGACTCTTGAACAGTTTAGTCGAATTAAAAGTAATCCTTTTTGCCAGGCACAGATGTCAGAGTTGTCATTATAGGATTTATTAAAGTGAAATAAGTAGACTTTTAAGAATGTCAGCAGCTGAATTATTGTCTATAAGAATCAATTTATTTTCTAAGACATTAGGCAAAACCTTTTTTTAAAATTTCTTTCCAATAGCTTTAGTGAGAATTGGTGAGGAGATGGGATTTTTTTAATGATAAGCCTGCAAGTGTCTGTTAACCCAACCTTATCAACCTGAGAATGGACCCTTACGCTTGATTTCCAAGAACTTTCAGAATAGGTCATTTTATTTTTTTATGCTTTCCTAAATCTCAAATTCTATCAATTTTACTCCAGGAATTTTAGAAGCTCATTTGTAACATTTTTATGTTTATGCTAACTAGCAGCAGTCCTATTACTACTGGAGTAAACTGCCTAGAATTTACTCCACTTTGTCCCTGTATCTAACAAACATCGCCTTGCATTGGTGGTTAATATATGTAGCTCGGATGTAGGATGAAGGGGGAAGTTCATTCTCTGAGCTTGTGGGTTGGTTTTCGAACATTTCTTTACCAAGCTACCAGCGGAGTTTAGGGGTTCTCGGTGTTGTTTTGTTTATAAGGCCTTTATGTGGTCAGTAGGTCTTGTGATGGGGAGGTCATGTCAGGTGAGGGTGTTGTGATGGGTCAGGTATAGGTTGGATCAACTGAGGTGATGGGTCATGTCAGGTGAGAGTCTTGTGTTGGGTCTTGTGATGGGGAGGCACATCCAGTCAGGGTCATTGGGAGGTAAAGTGCTGGTTGGAGGGGATTGCATGGGTAGGTTGACGATTGGTGCCAACCTTACTAGAAAAAAATCATGGCAAGCTTCTAGGTGACAAAGCTTGCCTGTATTTAATTGTTACAACCATACAAACATTCTCCATCCCCAAAACAAGCTTTGAATAAAAACGGAAAGAAAGACTCTTGCAGTTTTCAAAAGACTCAGAAGAAATAGGATACTTCTCCCCCACTCCCTTTTTCAGTTCTGCTGTAACTTCAAATGGTCACAAATAAACAAATAGTTGTAAGTCGAGGACTATCCGCAATGCTAACCCTTTAAAAACTGGTACTAGGATAAAGTACAGCAGTGTATACATGCATTCCTTTCCTTACTGGAGCATTTGTAACATTTTGCTGGTGATTGTTTAAGTGTTTGTTCCCAGCCTCTTATGAATACGAATTGAGTGTTGTTTCACTTGGTATATCAACTTCCCCTCCAAGCCATTTTTCAGAATATTGAAAGCTCTGGTGTTTTGCCATCCACTGTTGGCTGTTGGTCAACTGGGTCTGGAGACTGAAAGACAGATTTGAGAATGTTCCCTGGAAAGCTGGGCTTGGACAGATTGGAAGATGCTGTGGAGGAAAGTGCAGCTGGGCTTTTGGACTCTGAAGAAAGCTCTGGGAAAGGAAGGTTGAAAAATCAGGAAATGGAGAGGGGATGGTGCCATTGGATGAAGAATGCTGGATTTCAGCACTAATCATCCTTTAAAAATGTGCCCAAATTTCAGTGTATTACATATGCGAACCAAGCAATATTTTCACCTCTATGAGTAAGAGGGCAACTTGTAAAACAGACCAAAAATGATTAAGAGTATTTTTGTGTATAAAGATTACTACATCTGAAAATTCATAAGTGTTTAGTCACTTGGACAGGAAACAGCAGAGAAATGAAATAATAAAGCAAATTCTGCAGGGAATTTTCATCTTGTCTTGTTTTTCTAACTTGCTGCCTTATGTATTAAAGCAGCAGAAAAGCAATTTTAGAGGTAACAGAAGTAGCCTGATACGTCTGTAACATATATTGGAAGAACTGGTAATGAGCCTCTGTTTTGGAATTGGGCAGGGTCTCTTTTTCCTTTCTTCTATGCAAGACATTGTAATAGCATTAATCCAAACACTTCGGTATCCTAAGGTGGAAATGTTGAACCGTAAATTAATCTTCCTGTCCAGCTAGGTTTGCAGATTCATGCAGTTGGCCCACCTAAGAACTTCACATAAACATTTGTTGCAGGTTCTGTATATAGCTATATATGCACTGCCAGTTTCTTGCCAAAAAAGGGAATGAAAACTAGTTTGAGAACAAAATTGAAACTGTGGAGGTTTATAAACAATTTTTTTGATAGGATATGTTCTTTGATTTTTTTATTGTGATTTCCTGTCATTCAGATTAACTATCTACCTTTCTGACAAGATGTTGGTAAAAATTTAGTTTGAAGCTCATAGTGTGCCTGGTAGCCACATATTAGGTTTTTCATTAGCATAAACAATTAACGTATTTGTGCACCTGTTTTTTTAGGGACCATCGACTTTTTAAAAATTCAGCCTTGTATCCATTCTTTTTTTGGTTTGATTCTTTTTCAGTAGGTACAATATATACTGTATTTGAATCAATCTATTTCAAACAATGATCAGAATCCAAAAGGGTGGGGAAGGGAAGGAAGAATTACAATACAGAAAAAATCCATAATAAAACACACCCTAAGATAATACTATTTTTAAGAATAACATCTTACTATTACAGCATAGCACCTTGGTGCCAAAAAAAATCCTCACAACCTCCTTGTGATCTCATATCAGAGCAGTGTACTCCTTCCTAGCATTTTAGGAGAGAAGTGACTGTACCTGGCACTTCCAGGATTGGGTAGAAAGAATAGTGTAGTTTGTTGTTCATGTTTATTGATGTCTTGGTTTCTCCAAATTCTTCAGCTTTGAGGATGCTACTGTTCAAAAACAAAAGGCTAGTCAGCTGGGCAATTAATATATCTATGTACTAGTAGTGGATTTGTTTGTAAAGTAATATAACATGTGTTTAGGCAGGATTGTTTTATAACTGGAAGAACAGATTTAGGAACTGGAAAGACTGTTACATGCTTTGCTTTGGAATTCTGTTCATAGATTGTTCAGTTTTCCACTCTTGCTATATTGCATTGAATGTTTGGTAGAACTCTGCTCCAAATGTCATCCCTTGAGTTTTAGTCTATCTTTAACATATTTTTTACAATGGAAGTGAAAATATATTTCTCCAGCCAATCCATCTTTTCTCCCTCTTGTGCTGCTGCAAAACAAAAGTGCCATTTTAAGGAGACCATGAAGGGGGCAGGTTTAGGGTATCTAATTCATATACTGTGGACAGCTATTGTTTTTGTTAGAAATCTATTTTCAACACAGTTGTAAAATGTAAATAAATTACATAATGTTAAAATCAAAATTAAACAGGTTAGATATGTGTGAAATCCTTTGGTGCTGTTCTGTGCATTAACTTTTTTTCTGAAAAGAGTCTGTTTCTGCCCCTTCTTCGCCTCTGCAGGCGCAGCTGCAGATCTGCAGGCCAAGGAGCATGGCAGACATTGCATGACAGTGGCCTGCCAGTAAGGGTGCTTCTAATACCACCCAGTACACTTAGCTACATCCCTTACTCAGCTGGGATTTGGGCTCAACAATCCCATTCTTAGCTTATGGACTGTACAAAATCAGGTGGTGGGCCAGACTTAGCCCATGGGCTGTTTCTATGCCAAACTGGTTTAGTGACTGACAATAGCAACGGATTGTTTTGTTGTGGTTTTTAATGTTACTTTATTCGCTGGAACTTTTCTTTGTTCCAAGATCTACCTGTAATAATTATACTGCTGACAGAGTGGTCCTTTGGCTTATTTTTTAAAATCATTGCTTACATAAGAAATGATAAGGACACGTGGTATGAGGACATTGGATATTATTTCATCTCTGAAATTAATCATTGGTGTTATTTTTGCATCTCTATGATTGGAATCAAAAGTTAAATGTTCATTTTGATTTATAGCAGAAAGGGTAATATAAAATTTTAATGAAGTGTGAGTTATTATCAGTTATTGGAAACAGTACATAAGTGACTCTGGCAAATATATACCCAAGTGCTTATTATATTCACAGTATATATCAATGCGTGCACATGCATACGCGCCCACACCCACACCCACACATGTATTCTGAAATTTATTTATTTAAAAGTTTTATGTGGTTGTCCATTTCCCATGCAGCCCATATGTTTGTTCCATGCCACTCATTCTATCCCAGCATTTGTTAGAAACACCAAGTTTTAAGCATTTTTTAAAACCAAAAAGGTAGCTTAAGGGGAGCTAGGAAGCACCCCTTTTCTGTTATAGCCATGCTTCAGTATCTCAGAAGCATGGCTGTAATAGAAAAGGTGTGCTTCCTAGCTCCCTATAAGCTCCCTTAAATGACAGCATGCCTACCTGTTCTGTTCCATGTAGAGCTTTAAAGATGATAACCAACATCTTGAATTGCACATAGAAAAAAATTGGGAGCCAGTCCCACTCACACATCATGCAATGTGTGCACCCAACACTGGACATAACACCATATTTTGAACCAGTTGTAGGTTCTGGGTGGTCTTCAATGGAAGCCCTATATAGAGCCTATTGCATTGATCCAAGGGAAAGGAGCAAAGCCTCCTGGTCCAGGAAAGGGCCACAACATGAATCTTTGTAAAGACACACTCCTTTCCCTAACACAGCTACCACATGCTCTTTGAGCAGGAGCTGTGAGTTTAGGAGGACCCCAAAAGTTATAGATTCAGTAAACTGCTCTTCATCTCTTTCCCATTTGTGATTACCTATGGGTGCAGGAATGTAATAAATAATCTTGACAACCTCAGTGCCTTTGTCCAAAAATCCCAAATCCTTCAGATATGAAAGCTGGCACAGGATATCTTAGGGACCTTATAAGTAAAGAGATGCATAGCTCCTGAAATGTCTAAATTGGTAGAAAGGATTTTATGGGGACATAAGGAGTTGTCCTGGTAAGGCTGTAAAGGAGAAAATAAATTCAAAGTCTCACCTGTTTGTGAGTTCCCCGAAAAGCACAAATAAACAGGGCCCAACTTTAAATCATTGATTGCTAACATATCAGCATTGGGTCAAAAATTTGCAAGCAGAAGGAGGACAGGTTGTAAAAATAGCTAGTGAAAGTACTGTGTTTTTCAGAGTATAAGACGCACCGGAGAATAAGACGCAACAAGGTTTTGGAAAAAAAAGTAGGTAGGTAGATAGATGGATAGAAGGAGAGAAAGAGAGAGGAATATAGTAGGTAGGGAGGGAGAGGGAGAGAGTAGGTAGGTAGGTAGGTAGGTAGGTAGGTAGATAAAGGGATAAAGTGAGAGAGAGAAAGAGATAGAGAGAGAGAGAAATACAGTAGGTAGGGAGGGAGAGAAAGAGTGTGTAGGTAGGTAGATAGAGGGATAGAGAGAGAGAAATAGAAAGAGAGAAATAGAAAGAGAGAGAGAAATACAGTAGATAGGGAGAGAGAGAGTAGGTAGATAGGTAGGTAGGTAGAGGGATAGAGAGAGAGGGAGGGAGGGAGGGGGAAATACAGTAGGTAGGTAGGGAGAGAGAGAGAGTAGGTAGGTATGTAGATGTTTCCAGGTGTATTTATCCATGTGCTGGAGAAGGAAATCGCTGACAATCTGCAGTACCTAAGACTTTGTTTCTGCTGGCACATCACTTGATCAATGTAATTCTCATCAATCAGTTAAAGAGCTTTCCAAAAGGGGGAAAAAAGTTTTTGCACTCTGCAAACCTCCCCAAAACGGCCAGTTTTTTGCAAAAATGGGCCCGTTTTTTAAAAAAAGGCATGAATAGCCTTGGGGGGGCTTGCAGAGTGCTCCTGGGAAGGGGGGGGCTCAAAAACAAGCAGAAACTGGGCCCGTGTTTTGTGAATATGGGCCCATTTTTTGTCAAAAAAATTGCATACATAGCCCTATGAAGGCTTATAGAGTGCTGCTGGGAGGGGGGGCAAAAAAGACCCACTTTTTGTTCATTTCTGCCCTCGCCAGCCCCCAGGAGCTCTCTGAAAGCCTCCATAAGGGTATGCATGGCCATTGTGGTGAAGGGGCGGGGCTTCGGGAGGCAGGAAATGCTGTACTCAATGTATAAGACGCACCCAGATTTTCAGCCTCTTTTTTGAGGAAAAAAGATGCGTCTTATATTCCGAAAAATACAGTAATAATCTATTCAGACTTTTTTTCTTAAATGCTAGTTCCAAAACAACCAGGTTCTAGATTCAAGGAATATTAGAAAGGTACTCAAAGAAAGGGTTCAAAGAGTTCCTACACTTTGTAATTGTTTCATCTTTGCTAGGATATTGAGTAAGATAGCAAAGGAGGTTAAGGCTTAATGTAGCTAGAGAATGCCTAAATTAGCTTTAAGGTCTCATACTCTTTTCCACAACTATACTTCTAATTTGGCATATTGGTAAAATTGCACTCTTATTTACACATTACTATAAGGTTTAAAGTTTACATGTCCTTTATGTGCATATTTATTAACTCACATGATTCTATAAAACATTTTTGTTTGAATTATTTATTTATTTGATTAAATAAATACAAAGAGATAAAGAAGGAGACATATCTCTCTATACAAAGATATTCTGAGCAGCTTGCAACAGCTACAAAACATAAACACCTAATGTTTCCTATTACAAGTTTTGTCAGTTGTATTGAGCAGAGATCATAACGAAGAAGTGACCTGAACTTTGAAACATTGAATTTCATTTCAGCTGCTGTGCTGACATTTTACTAAATAAATGATAGAAATTTGAAAAGTGAGTCACCAAGTATATCCTTGAACCAAAAGTACATGGCTGTTCTGGAAATACTGGAGACCGCTGGTTAAAAACATTTTGAAAGCAAACAAAAGCCATTACAGTTTCACTTACTGAGATCATCTCTCTGTTTTGTCTTGATGGTATTTCTTGTGGTTGCTGCTGTTGTTTTTTTAATCCCATGAGTAACAGTTTGTTTAATCTGCTGGGATAATGAGATTTTTGGTCAAGATGTTATTCCCTTAATATCTCTTTTATTGGCTTGACTTGAACCTCATGTCTAGCATTTTCTGGGAACTGAGCTTTCTCCATCACATTCCATTTTCCAGAGCGTGGGAATCTAACTGGGCATCGCAAATGAATCAGGATTGTTCTTAGTTTTAAAAATAAATTAATCTCTTTGAAGTTCTCCCATCTCTACTCTTAACAGTTACATATTTCAAATTTCTTTCTTGATGATACATTGGTTTCTTTTCACAACAAGGAGACTGTAACTGTTGTAGCATCTGTTCTGAAAGATCTCCTCCTCTATTTGTTTAGATTTCTTGACCAAAGCTGTTTCTCCTTTTACATCTCAAGCCTCTTTGATATACTCAACTGGTATCTAATCCCAGGTATTATGAGTTATTTAAAAAGATCTGCAGGAAGGAGAAGTTGAACTTCATCATCTATGTAACCTATTTGTACTTTCCAATTATCTGATTTCCAAAGCAGTATGAAATAAATGTGTAACGAACATTTACAATAAATCAAGCCACCGGTGAAAAAAAAGTTGCAATAATGTTGAGAGCAATTTACACAGAACAAAACAATCTTTTAATCCTCTAAAACATTAAATATGAACCATTCTAATTTCCATGGCTAAATCGAGCTGCTGTTTTATGAACTCACTCACCAGATCTTTCCACTTTGCAAAATATAAAGGTTGCTTCTCCAATGTTGA
Organism: Natrix helvetica; assembly: GCF_964273705.1. NCBI lineage: Eukaryota > Metazoa > Chordata > Lepidosauria > Squamata > Natricidae > Natrix > Natrix helvetica. The sequence continues at coordinate 62,519,428 of NC_138549.1, read as the reverse complement.
AGATAAAATTTAAATATATTTACATATTCTGGCGCTAAATATATGGGCTTGTAGGTCAAAATGAGTGGTTTGAATTTGTATGTTATGATATGTGGTTACAATAAACTTACTTAAGTGGTTTAAATTGAACCTGAAAACAAAATGGAAATAATTGAAGTTGAAATCCAAATTTATTCTACTTGTAGTTCTCAAGGAAATCCTTGAGTAGTTCTTCAAGGAAATCCTCACAATAATTAGAATTCTTTATTTTGCACCTAATATCTGTAGTTTTTGAGTGAAGTAAGGTGTTATTGCAGAGTTTTACTCAGTCTTCCACAACAGTTATGAAAAATTTACCTAATTAAAAGGAACAATGTGTTATTTTATGAGTATTGATCCAAAATGGCTTTAAAGCGGGTTCTTGCATTGAAATAAATCCCCTTGATTCACAAAGATGCTTTTTCTTTAAGTTCAATAAATATAGTACCAAAAGAAGATCTCTCAAAATCTGATGGTGTGTGCTTGGAGTGGAGGGTATTTTTAGCAGCTTTTCGCTGTAATAGTAATTGGTGTTTATAGACATATTTGGTAACGCTTAGCAACTCTTTTGATGGAAATATTGTCCAAACAGAGATGGAACAGCTAAGTTTAGTCTGAGTCACAGCATTTGCAAGAAGTGAGCTATGGGATGAGTTACAGCTGTGCCACTCACATGCAAATAATCTAATGTAAACCCTCTTGGGTTGCTTTGGAGTTCCCCCATTCCTGGGTAGTCTTTGGGGGAAAACTAAAAGCTATGTTTTAGATTTCACTCCTATAGTGTTTAGTTGCGTAACCTTGAGTTAACAAGAAAGATAAAACTTTCTTTTAATTCATGTTTTAATTAGTTACTTTTTAAAGGAAGAAAAAGTGTTTGTGTGTGTGTTACCAGGGTTCTACAGTTAATGCTCAGATATAATCGAGGGAAAATTTACCAAAAAAAGGATGCTTTATTTCATAGTTAGAAAAATAATTGTAAATATATTTTTGAATCTATGTGCTATGTTTCTATGTCTCCAATATTTTGTTATTTAATGATATAAAACATACACAAAACAGGTAGAAAGAAGAAAAACTTCTAAATATATGTGTAAATATTTTCTACATTCTTTTTTTATATATAAATGTTTTTTTTTTCAAAACACACATAACACATTCTTCTTTACATACTGTAGAAAGTGTATCAGTTGATTACAAAAGGCTTTCGTGCAACTCTTCCACAGTCAACAAACATAATTCATATTAACTCAAGTATTTTAACTCAGATATTTATACATGTTACCATCATCATACCTCCATTTTCATTTGACTATAATTGTTTAAATGTCCTTCATCATAAAATATACCAAGATTTAATACATAACCACATACTGGCATTTCATTTACTATTTCTAAAATCCTCCAATAACACTGAATCCTTATGTCCTATTCTAGCTAAACATCCATAATATTTAGTAACAAAATTTTCTAATCCTTCTTTCCAAATCACTGTTTACAATTTACATCCAATTTCCTTATGTTGTACCCATACCTATATATACGTTGTTATTATTATCCCTCCTTTATTTAACTATATCCTGTATCATAACATTTCCCCCCTAATATTCAAGACTTAACTGTATCTAACAGGTCTTTTTTGTTAACCTTTATATGTAATCCAAAAGAATTTCTAATCTTCCTTTCATGGGTACCGTTCAATATTCATATCCCATTATTGCTTATCATAACACTACACATTGTATACATTATTATCATTATCAATTATTTATTTAACTATATCTATTATCACTAAATTTCACTAAGTTTAACTAGTTTTAAATTATACTCTTCCATCTATCAACCTGTATCTTTCCAGGAGCAAAACAGTCTCATATCTTCTGCCATTTGTGGTGTCAGTCCTCTAATCATCTTAATCAACTTTGTATGGACTCCTCTTAGGAACTCTTTGCTTATAAAATCTCTCATGTAATTTCGATGCCCTTCTTCTGTTTCCTTAATCAGCTTATCTTTGATTGTCGGTAGTGTTATCAATGCTATTGCTAATAAGATTTCTCTCTTTAAATCCATAAAGTTTTTTGTTTTTTCTTCTTCTGTATCTTGCCATCTGGAGTACATTTCCCCTCCATTTAATTCCTCTTTCAGTATTCCACTCTTTCCATTTTCAGAAACAAACCAATCACCATAAATATCAGCAATTTTAACTTCTTTATATTCATTTTCCTCTTCGATTTTTAGGATTTTAACCGCCACTTTTTCCATTTGATGAACATCTTCAACTTCTTCATCATATTTTGCTGTTAGATACACTAAGTCTTCCAACTTCTTCTTTATCCTCTCAAGTGTATTTGATAATTTCTGTATTTCTGAGAATATCTTTTGCAGACGTAAAGCTTTTTTCTGCTGTTGAAATTGTGCCATTATCTCCAGCTAACAAACACTGCTGCTCTAGCTTAGAAGGTTTTAACAAGATTAAGCATAAATTCACAATAACATTTCATTTTCACCTTTCTCTGGTTAAAAATATACTTCAAAGGAACATCTGTGTGCTTTCCTTCTTATCTCTCTATAAACAAGCAGTGAGACCTTGAAGTGCCAAGCCAGGATAATCAGTGAAAAAAAAATAAAAGTGTTTCGTTTCCAATACACAAACCTCCAGCCTCCGAGTAGCAGTGTTATTGTTGCAATGTTGCAATTTTCTTTGTTTCTTCTTGTATCTTTTTTGTATTTCAAGTTTTAAAAAGTCCGATTTTTAAATGAGTTAGAAAAACACCCACAGTAATGAAAGAGGAGAATTTTAGTGCATAGGTTAAAAGAAAAAAAATAGAAGAAGAAAACTTAATCCATTTGTTTTAAAAGGCTTGCATAAATTCCATCCGTGAAGATAGCATTTAAAAAGTAAGATAACCCACTGTCCAAAACCATTCCAAATTTAATTCCGCCGCTTATTTTTTCTGTTCTCCAATTTAATTTACTTTTAAGTTTTTTATAGGCAGTCACTTTTAAAATGGTAAAAATTCCTCACCAGCTGGAAACACTTTCTCTTTCCGTATCCTTCCGTTTCGGAGCCACCCTGACTTCATGAGCCTAATGGCTGGATTTTTTGTCACCGGCTTGAAGAACTTCTTTTGGATCAATAAGGGACTTTGCGATGTCTCTGAGATCAGCAATACATATTCTTCCTGTTCACTGTCTCTGCGGGACGGTTTAGGTCCGTTTGGACCACCCAGCGGCAAAAGTATTGACTGCGATCTCAGAGCATTGAGATCACAAGTCGTCTCGTCGCAACTTCGGCTCCTCCTCCTACAATATTTTCTAAATTCTTTGTTATACTGCAACTCATATACATTATTTATAAACATTGAAAATGTTTATATATGTCTGATTTCATTTCTTTTGTCAAATTAATTTTCCCCTTAGAAACCATACGTTGTATGCTTGAATTTGTCTACATAATATATAAGATATAGAAGCTGTCCTCGCTTGAATAAGAAAGTGAAAAGCTGATCGCGATAAAAACATAAGCTAATGACTTTTGAGTAGTTTTTAAAATTATGTTTTAATTATCAGGATATACCTTTAATATTCTGATTTGGGACCTTCTAAATTGCAGCGACATCTTACTTCATTCCTTCATTTTGTTTGTTATTTATGTGTGTTTGTGTGCCCATGATGAAGAGTTGATTATGGTGTTATTAGTGATTCCACACTTACGCAGAAGTATCACTGAAACATCTAAGGTGATGAAGATGGACGTGCCACTTCCATCCAAATTGTGTCATAGGATATTCCTTAGAGCAACCAATGTGGTTTCTTTCCCATGACCACATATGAACCCAGATGGCTAGGGGATCACAAGTTACACTGGCTAGTTCTTTTAGCCTATTCTTCCCCCAAAGGATCATGGACATTTTAAATGTAGTAGCTGGCCAGCATTTCACAGGTGCAATAAGGACAGAGAAGTATTATACTTTGCCACTTTTAATACTGAGTAGACTTGTACCTGAATTCTAATTCATATTTACTTCTTGTTTTCCACCAGTCTTGCTCCTGGCATCTCTTTATCTGCTTCATTTCTCAGATCTCTCAGTAAACCAAGGAGATGCATGGGATAAGTAGACCACTCATAAATAATCCTGTCAAGCACTTTGATTGCCTCTAGCAAATCACTTCAAAATATATTGCCATGACTGCAGGGACTTGACCAAGCAATCACAAAAAGAAAAGACTGATGGGAAGGCTGTTTGTGTCTAAAACTATGAAACTATGTCTTTCATTTTGTTCATTCATTCATGCTCTTCACTATACATTTCCTTTATAGTGGTTGTCACTCGATGAGTTCGTGAATTTTGACTTCAGACAAGAATCGCAACTTGGTTAATTTGTTAATCCACATCAATATTTTTTAGGAAAATAGAAAGGCAGACATTGGATTGCAGACTTGATGTCAGATATAGTGTTCCCTGCTAACAATTAGGAGAGTAGTTGGTCATTTTGTCCACTATTCCACAAGTGTAGCCAAGTCCCAGTTTTATCTCAAGCATGCTCATGCTCTTCTGTTGCAGGCTCAGATCTCTGGAGACTGCCTTGAAAATCAATATATTGCTGCCAACATACCACCAGCTGGGAGGTATCTGCACTATATTTGCACATTCAGGATGCATAAACAACTACTGGCATATTTATAAATCAGGACATCTAGATAGAAGAAGGAGGGAAATAATTACCTTAATTACCTTGTGTAATTCTGTAAAACAACTACAGCATAAGTAACACAAAGCACTAAAATATTTTTAAAAATGTGTGCTCTTGGCCATCTTTTTACTGAACATCATGTAATTGAACAGCTGTCATATGCAGCCGGGTAATACTACACAAATATCCTGCAGAAAGAGTGAAGTTTCACTCCAGCTAGTTTCAAAGTTAACTAAATAAACAAGAGGAAAGAAAGCGCTAATGCTATTAAATTACCCTTCTCCAATCTGGAACTCTTGCTAATCCTCAGGATTCTTAACCAGAATGATCAATAACCATCCTGGCTGGGAACCCTGAGAGTTGCAGTCCTGATCCATTGGAAGGATTCCAGATTGGACAATGTTGAGTTAAGTAAATAATAAATGTTTCAGGAATGTCAACATTTTTTTTAAAAAAATGGTCAACCAAATTAAAGCTATGGTTACTCAAGAGAACCTTTGCTATGGCGGGGGGGGGGGGGGGGGGCTTTTCACAAAACTCCAACTTAACTCCAACTTAACCAAAAGGCTCATGATCAATTCTTAGTTTGCTTTATACGTAATATATTTACAAATAAATCCTGCCCTGAAACCATCTTTTTTTCTTCATTCTAAACATCTATAATAAGCCCTATAGGATTCTTGGAAATGAAATGGATTCTGGGAATTGATATTTTATGAGCTTCCTTTTAATTTTTTGTTTAAAAATGTGTTTTAGACAGGCACTTTGGTATCCACAGGTTCAAAAATGAGGATGTCCACAATAGAGATACATGAACTAGATAATCAAGTAAAGACATTCTACAATGATAAAAACCCTTTCTAACTCCCACATGCCTTTCTAGATGTGTGTGTGGGGGGGGGGGCCAACTGAGTCTCCCACTGTCTTGTTTTCCCATTCTTAACAGGCAATTATTTTTCATAGGGTGGTTCTATAACTGGAAGAAAACAGGACTGTGATTAAAGGTGCCCAAAGTAGCAAAAACCTGTGTGACTTGCCAGGAGACCTTTTACTTGTTTTTTCTTAGGTGGATTAGAAAGCACACCTTATGTGTCTCTTTATTTCTGAATGCCGGAATTCATTCATTCATTTAAAAAAATGTGTTAGAACACATTTTTTTAAATGAATGAATGAATTCCGGCCCACTCTGCACAAATATGACTGGTCTTGTCTTTTTGTGGGGATGCTTCCCATGGACTGCAATTCTGACCTGGGGTGGCTGTGTTACCCCTAGAGCATCCTTAAGTTGGGTTGTAAAAATTCAACAGCAAGTAAGTAAGTAAAATCCAGGACCAAATTTAGGGCCGAAATAAAGTCCAAGGCATCATTTTTTCTTTTTCAAGACCTCTCCCTCCATTTGGCTGAAAACTACCCATTGATTAATCCTTCCAGTTTTAGTATTAATTTATTTCCTAGATATAAAAAGCAAAGTGAAGCAGTAGCCTTGGAATACACTTTGCATTCCAGTAGTCTTTCAAGAAAAGGATACTACACCATCTTAATTGTGCAGATATGTTTTCTAATCATTAGTATTAGTTAGTTCAACTAATGAATTAGGTCATTAATTTGTATTTTGCTCAAAAGAGTGATCTATAATTTGATCTCTTGAAATATTTATGGGATTTGATCAATAAGCAACTTCATTTTAAATCCTGCAGCAATGTCAATTATGTCTTTATTAGTTTACTTCAAAAAGGAGTCATAATAACTAGCAGACCAAAATATCAAATAAAATAACTAGAATCAAACCAACTGCAAGTTAACCAATTTATGCATTGTCCTCCTTCTAAGCCTCTTATGTAATTAAGCTATGTTTGGATGCTACCAAAAATGAGAAGGAAAAATAATCTATACTGCAAAAAAGATCTTAACCATTATCTCTTCTTATTTATCTTATGATAGCAGAACTCAAATGGCCCTGTCACTCAGGGGTGGGTTGCTGCCGGTGTTACTGCCGGTTCACTCAGCATGCACGTGAAGTTGCCTGTAAAACGGTCTGTACATGCGCAAAACATTAAAAATACCAAAAAAATAAACAAACCCATGCCACGGCGACTGGGGAACTGGTTCGGGGGCATGGGAGCCTCCCATCCCTACCATTTCGGTGACCTAGTCACAATTTCCACTACCGGTTCTCCTGAACTGGTGCGAACCGGTAGCAACCCACCTGTGCTGTCACTAGAGATCTCAAAAGTCAGCAGTCTTGTCTTTCTATCATGGAGAAATCCTGTTTGCTCTGTCAAGCATCTTGTAGACTTTTTGAGGAGTTATATCACCTTCAGAAAAGTTGGGTACTTTTCTGATATAACAAGTTGCTTTCTACTGTCTTCCATTTATCCATGAGTTTTGATGATCTTTACAAGTGGTTTAAGCTATGGCTGGTATAGAGTTTAACCTGGAATCCAAATCTATCCAGGAACATAACAGTAAATAAAGCCCCAATGGATGAGAATACTGTATATGTGGCTCAGGGTTGAACTGTGGGGTCCTAGGTACTGAACTTGGCTGTTTGCAAATGTTTTACTACCTAGTAAAAAAATCCCCCAACCAAGGAACTACAACTCAGACAGGAACTACCTTGATTAGGGAGAAAATAATACGGACAGATCAAGCTACTATATATAAATAAAGAGGAAGTCCCAATGCCTTCTAGCACCGAAGATGTTATCTAGTCAGATAATAAAAGGTATGTAAATAAATAATCTTGGAAAACACCAAGAACTTCATAGTGAATTAACTTTCATGTATATCCCATATTTTATCATTACTATTTTCATCTGTCCAAAGGCTAAGACAACATTTAGCACAGATTATGACTGATATGCCTCCTGGTTGAAGAAAGATATTTGGCTGCTGCCAATGGCATCCCATCTGCTTTTCTCTCCATAAGCACCTTGGATTTACCAAAGCTCGCTCTCCCACCCAGGGCCTTTTTATCTGATCCTTGCTTTTTCCCAACAGGAAACATGAAGGCAAAAGGAACTCAAAAGAAAGCCAGTATTTCAAAGTACTTTAAAATAAGTGGACTTCCTGTCCACCACAATTGATGTCATTGGGCTCCTATAAAGAGGCCAGTCTAATTCTTGGTCAGATCATTCTGCTTTGGGTTTTATGTGAGGCAAATTACATCTTATATTTTAATATCTGTTAGGTTATGATTAATAAATTATGAGCTTCATGACTGGGAGATAATTAGTCATGGAGATGAAATGTAGGGCTAAACTCAACTCACTTTCTATGTACGTAGGGGATAAATAACATTTTATAGTTGAGTTCATGCTTTGAAAGTGGAAAAGCCAATATTCAAAAAGGCTGAGAAAGATTGGATTGTGAAATAGAGGTCCTATAAAAGAGAATTACTAAATAAAATTGACCAATGCCTAGCTCAGTATAGGGCAGAGCCCCCAATCTTTTTGGATCCGTGAGCAAATTTCGAACAAGGGCAACATGGAAATGGAATTTTGTCACAGCCTGAGGCTCCCTCTTCCATAGGGCATTCTCTCCTATCCCTCATATTTTTGCTCTCTTTTTTAAAAAAGATGGCCACCCTTTCAAAAACAATGCTGAATTTCAGCTGCATATCTGTTTTATTTTCTTTGAAAGCTTTTGGGTCCCAAAAGAATACATGGAAGTAAAGAAGAACGCCATAGTTACACATTTTGCAATGCAGCATACTAGCTTTTCATTTTTTAAAATAAAACTCAGAGTAACACCGTTTATTGTACATCTCCCTATGCTTCTATCTTTCATCTTATTTAATAATTTATACTTTTTTCTGTTTGGCTTTCTTACATTCCAAGTCGCAGTCTTCCACATATGCCTTAGGATACAAATTCTTTGAATCTGTGTTTTTCAACCTTAGCAACTTTATGCATTTCAATTTCCAGAATTCTTTTGATATGTGCTCATAGCAGGAATTGGGGGTATAGTAAAGTTTCAAGCTAGGCATGATCAGGGTGGCATTTCCTTCCTTAGTATATTTTCTGTTTTACTACATCCTTGCTCATGGCACTACTAAATTTTCACTAAAGGGAATCAAACTTTTCTAGATACCAGTGAAGAGTACTGTTTCACTACAGACATTAAGCTCATTCAGAAAACAAATAGCAAGAACAAAAATAGCCAGGGGCAGTTCGGGCTGCAGAATTCTTTGGACTGAAGCTCTCGTGAATGTAGGAAGCTGGCCACCTACTGAGAGATACTGGGATGGTGCAAGTTTGAAGGCCAGCTGGCATGTATGCAAAAATGTTAGGAGGAAAGACGAGAGATTGATTGCATAAGTTATGAGAAAAGCTTCATTAGTCTTAATGAAGACTAAGACTATTCAGGAGAATCTGCACAATCTTGTACCTTAATTAAATGAGGTGCTTTTAATTATAGCTTCCAAACTAAGAAAGAGGGTGGGAGGTAAAATAGTTCCTATTGCAATTTTGCCCATTTTTCTGCTAGAAATGGTGTTTAAAATGGCTAACTGTAGTTAGGCATGCATCGGAAAGATAAATTTAATTCACAGCAAATTAAAAATGTATCAAAGACTAAATGGCACCCAACCAGTAAAAACGTATTTCATAAATAAACCAACTTAAATGCTGAAGTTAAAGAAAACTGTCTTTGTGTGTAAGAAAAAAAAGGAATACTCGTGTGACCTCCATTAGCCCAGAGATCCAGAGACAGACAGTGTATCCCAAAAATCCCTCTTATTTTTCTTTTCATATTCCTTGTGATTATGGGGGGTAAAAAAAGGGGGGGGCTTCTCTCAAGGCCAGGCTCATTTGGGGGAATGTGAGCCTTCTGATTGCAAATTGTTTAGGACTTGGTATGTGATAAATTCGCTTGCATTGTGCTCAGAAATGCACCAAAAACCCATCAAAGCTCCTCAGATTAAGAAATCAGCTGTTCCCTGGAAAGGAATCTGTTCTGTTGTCTTGTCTCAATTGAATTGTCTTAGGTTTCAGAATTCTTGTGAAGGCGGCCCTATGTAAATGTGTTCCAATAGTCAAATGGAATACAATTTAGGGTTAGGGTTCAGTATGATATACTTCCCAAAATGGCACACCATTTGTAACTGTGCCAGCAATCTTGGTCACCTAGTTCAGGAATATATAAGGCATAGTGGTATGTTTCCTAGTCTGGTCTGTTTTGAGAAGGGACAGAGGAACAGTTCCAAGAATCTAGTTTTCAGTTCACTCTTCGTAGCCATCTATGTAGGCGTGAGTTTTTTGTGCCATTGCCACCACCATTGACCAACAGAGCAACAGTTGAAAGAAGTAACTTGGGACCAGAGGAACCAGTTGTCTGCTTCAGCCATTTTTCCAACACAGTGCCATTGCTATAAAAGAGAGAGCCTTACTATGTTGGTAATCTGAAGATGAGTGTCCTTCCAGTAGTCCTGTATATTCCAGGAGGCAGCCATCCACCTAATCTGGGTGCATAGGGAGAAGGAAAGGGAAAGAAGGAGTGAAAGAGAAGAGGAGGCTTTTCATAACTAAGACTAGGCCTTTGGGAGTTGCAGCTGGGCCAGTTGCTCTGCTCACCAGGCAAGTTGGTCTTGGAGGCAAGACAAAACTTCCTCTGCCCACAAGTCCCAGGAGGCAAGAAATCAGGTCCCACAGAAGTGGAATCTCTTGTCTCATCTTTCTTTTGAATGATTAAAAACAACTTGATTCATTTGAATTAAGCTCTGTTTCTTAGCCTCTAATTTAAAATTAATTTAAAACTTCCACCAATTTAAAACATGAACAACTACTTCAGATAAAATTAAGGCAGAATAGAATTTGGAGTTATTTGCATATTGGTAACATTAAACTCTCTTTTTTTTAATAGATTCATGTTTGTAGCAAACAACACAAGATTTAAAATGAAACTCTGAAGTTATATCATGTGTTGGAATCTACAAACTTTTAAGGCAGTGGATATGTTTGTATCGTTGAGGGCATTTTTAAAGCACTTTTCGGGGGGGGGGTGTTTGTCTATTCATAAAATGATCAATATATAGGCATGAACAATTGATCCTTATTTTCTAGAAGGCAAATGGATAAAGCTTTATAAAAGCTAAAAACATGGTAGAAGTGAAAGCTTCATTCCCAAAAGATACAGCTTCTCTTTTCAATTCAGTTTTCTGCTCCTTTTTTCACTCTTTCACATAAGACAAATTCACCTGGCTCAAAGTAAATAATTTTATCAAGTAATTGGCTGAACCTGAGCCATAAATCCCCACTAAATGAGAAGTTTTCATATTATTTGCGCCACATATTCCCCAAAGGGAAAGAAAAAAAGGGGGGGAGCAGGTAACTTAGCTATTACAGCGTTCTGTATGAGGTGACGAAATACGGCAGATGTTAAGAAGTGCCTTGAATAAAGTTTTGCAGCCCTGATGTTGTTCTAAGAGGCCAGATTACTTTCACAGACTGGTTATCCATCTCTGGCTTGGTTATTATTTCCTTTTATATCCCCAAGATATTTATTTCTGATTAATTCTTCCTTCTTCTGTCCTTTTCTAGAGAAAATAATTAATGGGCAAGACTATGAAGTTATGATGCAGATAGACACTGAAGTAATGGACACCAGGATCCTGCATATCAAAAGCTCAACCATCCCACCTTACCTTCGAGAGCAGCAGAGGAACCACACAACATCCTTCTATCACTCTCCTCCAACTGTTCCAGAGGCAGCTCCTGCTGTGAGAACGATCACTGAATCACCCCAATAGACTCTCCAAATGAGGCTTTCATATGTGCTCTGGGATAGGCGACCCATCTAGGTTTGCCATGGTAGTGTCAGGGGCAGTATCGTGTCTTAGACAACAGCTTGAGGTTTCTGGATCTCAGGATTTTGTCTGTTTTTAGACCTAGCCAAAAAATAGTTTCTCGCCCACTCTGTCTAGATTATCTGCCATCTTTACAAGACAATATTTATGGGTCTAAGAACTTCACTTTGTTAAAAGAAATGTTAAAATTGCAATAGGTAAATTAGTGTTATTGATGGAAATGAGGCTTCTGTGGGGTTAACTAAATCCTAGGATGGGGGTGGATGCCATTTCTTTCCCCTACCTTCTTAGAAATAAATATCAATTTCTTGCCAGTTTCTGAAGAAGAAATGTAGGAGCCACATATGGATTACAGGTTGTCCATCGTTAATCATTTTTATTGTTCTATTTTTAATTTCTGTTCATCTGTAGAATTTATTCTTTACATTCTTTATTCAATCTTATTCTGGGTTCTCTTTCCTGCTTCTTTTTCCAGTGGGGAAAGTAGGAAGAAAATAAGGAACTACAGGCTCTTGTTAACCAAATTGGAGTTTAAGCCGTTCTTTGTTGCGCTCTCTATTTTCAGTACTTTTTCATTATTTTATTCAGTCTCTGGACAAAGTACTATAACCTACGTTGGCTTTTCCTGGTAATTTATTATACAACAAATGCCCAATACAGCTGTTTTAAATTTGTTACATAAGATACAGATGTTTTGTTGATAGCACCCTTTAACTACGTGCAAATTTGTAAAGTATTGTTACTGGGGAATTGTTTCTAGTACTATTATAGAAATTAAAATTCTCCCAGAGTGTATCTGAACCAGTTTCATGGGCACCTATTGACCAAGACTTGCAACATTATTAATGAAGAGCTTGGTTTTGAACACTAACTCTTTTATTACTTTGGGCTAAAGTGAATGTACTGGAATTGGGGCAAGTGGTGCTTATCTATTGGCCCAGGTTCCATAGAAGAGAGCCAAAACCCAGATATTCCAGAAAGAAGCAATGTTCATGTGTGTGCATCTTCATGAGCTTCCTGCATGAATTTGCTCATAAGAATAATTTATGTCCTCTGGTTTGGCAACAATAAAAAAGGGTGGGTTCTAGTGGAAAGGCCCCCATTCATATTGAGAGCACTAGATCAATGAGAACAGGTTCTCTACCTTTTCCACTCAGCCTCTTCATTGACATAGTGCATGCCCACATTGGGCATATAGAATACCCACATTGGGATATACTTTAAGATTGGGACAAGGATGTGTTGCCCGATGCATAGATCTTTGCGGGGGATACAAATTAGAGTGTAGTACTGCATAAGCTAAGGTATTTATTTCTTATCAAATATCTGAGCCTCCTTTCGATGTAAATATCCTCAGGGCAGATTTCATAGCAAAGGTAAGACTAGTGAGGAACATCTGTGAAGTGGGAAAATAAGCTCTGAATGTAAAAGGCTGCTTCAAATAAGTGGAGGTCACAAGCAAAGCTTTGTGTGCCTCTCAGCAAAGAAAGCCTCAATTGGCTCACTCCATTGCATAGTCATCATCTACTTTTCTTCCCTTCTGTATGTGTGTGATCTTCTTTGACCTTCAACATTCCACTTCCACATCTTGCAGCCTTACTTTATTAAAGATTATCACAACTGCCACAAAAATCCACAGGCATTGAACAGGTATTTATGTAAATGTATGGGCAGCGTACATATGAGCAATATAACGACAGATGGACTTGCAAGAGATGAACAGCAATAGAGTTTCCCCTAAAAAGGGTTGGGCAAAATTATTGTCTGTAACTGTTGTGTTGTGGGTTGAATCATTGATACATTAACTCTTCTGGATAACAGATTGAGTAGGAGTTGTAATATTACATGTGTATACTTTAACCTCAAAATCTATCGGCTTTATTTTCTGTGCTGTTATTTACACACATGAACTGCTGGATATAACTAAGGTAAAGTCAATGATATGTACATCTAAAAAAATTTAAAAGTCTTTCTTCAGAAGCATCAAATGTGACCTGGACAAAACCAAACAAAATTAAACAAAGATAATAATCCACCATAAACAGTAGTAAAATAATTGAATAGCATAAAGCTAAAATCCTTACAGAACAAGAAAAGAAAGACTGGCAGCAGAATTAGGCCAAGTCAGCATCACCCCATATTTTCCACCTGCTCTGCCCCATTTATTGTTTGTGTTGTGTACAGTAAGCTGCTCACAAGGCAAGGATCTTTTTTTAATTAGTTATTCTATGAACATTGATATATCGGAAGCCCTATGCATAACCCTGCCTTGAGGGTAGCATGAAATTACTTGTTAAAAATTAACTTCTGTCACAAGAAGTTGCATTGTACATGGAGCTGAGGATCTCAGAGAGTTCAGTCTTGAGGGACAAAACAATTCTGGATTTTTTAGAGAAAATTTGTCTGGCTCTTACTGGAAACTGAGTAATGTTTTGTAAACATTATTTGATTAAAGGCGTTGTTCACTTGGATGCTGATGTTCCTTTGTGCCACAATTAGGAGAACACTTTTCCCTGTTAACTGTTCCCTATAGACATCCATACTATGTGCAATTTGATGCCGTGGAAATAAACAAAAAAGATGTTTGAATGTGCACTTTTAAAAAAGCAATAGGGAACAGATCAGTGAGCAGTTTACTAGAAGTTTTGTTTGGTATATTGAAGATAAATCTTGGTGGTTATCCTGGTTTTCAGATTAATTTGACTCAAAATCACTAAGAATTTGCCAGATGGGAAACATTTTTAGTTCAGCTAATTTTTTTCTGCGTCTTATATGTTAGTGTTATAATACAAAATACTTTGCAGTCAAAGTAAGTTGAAGATCCATGAAGCTATTGCCAACTAAAATCTAGCAGTGGTCTTGAATATTAAAGTATCCCAGATCCAATTTTGCTCAATATATTATCTTGACTAAAGTACTTATAACTATCTGCAGGTGGGAAAGTGTACCTTTGGAAAAGACGAATCAATGGGGTGGGAGGAAAAGAAACGAATTCAAGACTTTGGGTCTATCAGGCCTATGTTTGTTTTTAGTTTTCTCTCTGTCTTAAGCATCCTTCCTTGTCTGAAAAACTCTTCCCCTTCTTGAGGGGCCTTGTTCATCTCTAGTCTGGCCAACTGTGGAAATCAGTTTTGAGCTGTTCTCCTGCCAGCCTCAGCATTTCTTCAATATTGCCTGTCCAAAATTGGCCGACTGCCTTTGGCTGAGTAAATGTCCAGTGTTGCTTTTTCATTGCTGCGCTGGAAATACAACTCTTTGCAGAACAGTTTATTAAAAACAAACAGCCTTCCCCCTCTGAGAAAGTATATGGGTATATCACAAAAGCCTAAAATGCATTGGGTGTTTTCTTTACAGACTGTAACATCTTTAAACAATGTTAAAATGGTGTCTTGCACATTAGGTTGGATCTGTGCTTTGACTAATTCTGTAAAGTAGGTTTAGTTAATTTAAGGGACACTGAATTCAGTGGCCTACTCTTAACAATTGTTAAGTTTGTACTTACGGTAATGTCCTGTTTTGATATGTTTGTTTTGGTAATTATCTTTTAAGTTATTTCCTTGTTTCTATATTGTGCTTATTTCTTTGAAATATCTGAATAAGAAATCATTTTTGTTATCTGAAATTACAGTTGGAAGAGCGAGTGTATTGTCTTTTGTTGTTGGTCTTTAAACAAGATACCTGGAATTGAAATCATACTACTGGGACATCATAATCAAGAATTACTGCTATGTTTACATTTTCTTCTAAAAGATAAATAAAATATATATGTCGAACTGTGGCATTTGTTTTTATATCTCCATATCATTGAATTCACCTGTTAAAGTATACTGTAGTACTGGCTAGAATACTAAGGAATGCAGTTTAATGGAACATTGGCAGGATTACAAGTAAACAACGTATTTAGAAATAAGTGGGAGTTAGTGTGCTCAGGTAACTTTTTGTAAGTGTTAAAAATATAAAAATCAGGGGTGAGGATCATTGAGAAATCTGGGAAATCCTTTCAACTTCACGGGTGGCAGGCCCCTTGTTCCCAAAACAATATGTGTTATAACTGCCCCCGTCTCTCGATGCCCCCTCATCTCTTGGCTGTTCTTGGAGTTCTTAGCCCATCTATCCCTCCTTGTTCCTCCTTTTTTCCTTTCGTGTCCTCCCAAGCATTATCCTCAGTCTTGCAGAACGTGATTGAAGGCACCCTCTTTGAGGACACGATCTCTGTTCTCAATTGAGCAAAGAGCTCCAATGCTGATGTCTTAGCATTACCCAGCAAATCAGAAATTGCCTTCCTAACAGCCATGGGTAGAAGGTTCAAAGCACAAACATATTTTTCACCTGTTGTGTCATTATATAATGGGATTGCACGGAGGTTTGCCTTTTGTAGTCTATTATTCATGCCTTTCAAAAGATACTAGAGTGCCATCTCAAAATATGAAATAAAAACACTCTGAAACCCAAACACAGCGTTGGTTATGGATAGGGTGATTGACCCTGCTTGATCCCATTGCAGCTGAAAGAGAGCATGGCTGGGACTGATACAGATTCACTTCCCACAGTAGAGCTTCTCCTTGTCTCGATGGCTTCATCACCATTGGAGGGAATGTGCTGTCAGCTCAGGAAGGTGCAATTTCTCTCACTTAGTGGACGGCCACCCTTTATTGCCAAGTGCTAAAACAAGAACCAGGCAGAGGAAGGAATCCAGAAAACCAAGGCAGGCAGAACTCCCGTGGAGCAGGATAAAATAGCTGAAATTGTCAATAATTCATCCACTAGGTGTGTATGCGTGCCCCCCCCCATTTGCAGTCACATTCTATCTCTTCCCTCTGTAGATTTATTTAGCATGAGAAAAGCACATTTCAGCAGTATATGATTTGCAGCTCCCCCTTTGTGTCTGTATTTATTCAGGGAAACTGTTCTTGCCAAATGTAAAGATACCTTTAAATATATGCTTCCCAGAAACAAATTCCCTGGGTACATTTGTTGTTTTCCAGGATGCTTGTGGTAAACTTGCAATAATGTAAAAGCAAAGTACTAGCAAGTACTAGCAAAGGTGAACAGGAAACAATTTCAACAAATGATGTAAGGTGTTTTTATTGACAAAAGCTGTAATCCTAGGAGTGCTTACTTACAAATTCAGTTGACCAAGAGATGATTGACGTTATGCTTGCTGAAGCATCTTACCCTGGCTGGATTGTGTCTTGAAAATGTCCATATTAGGAAGGGATTTTGCAGGAAGGCTTCAACAATCAATTCCAATTGGCCCATTCTTTCATATTCACTGGGCATCAGTTAAGATTTTGGGAGAAGATGCTACATGTAGCAGATGAACGATCCTTGGATTTTGATATATATATTTTTTTGCATACTTGGATATGTAGCATTTGCTTCATTCCCAGTCTTCCCAACATTCTCACCCAAACCTCTAAAGTACACTTTTCCACATTCCTTCATTTTAGTTTCATCCCAGACAATCCCATCACTTTTTTTTATTTTTAATACCATTAAAAATAATGGTTATTGGCAATGGTTTAATCTATTTCATCCATTTCCAAACCAATTCTTTTGTTTCCATCAAAATCACTCTGCATTGTTTTTAATTCTTTTAATTTAATCATTTTTAACTTTCGTCTGTCTTCTTTAGCCTTTTCTTTCTATATATATTTCAAACAGCTTTCTCTCATCCACATTTGTTTACGGCAATCATGCTGTGAAATGTGCTTTTCCTCATCCACAGCATTTTTGTCTGCATTTCTTCTATCCAATGATTCATTGAAAATAAATTATGCAAAGAGCCTCAGGATTCTGTCCATTTGCCCTATCTGTCAACAGGATAACACTCCGAAAATGAAACCGACCAATACCGAGCTAAGTATGACACTAAATAAGCACTCATTTAGTTATTTACACTTGGTCTTTTTCCAGATGCATTTCCCTCCACAATCCTTTCTTGATGCTGCCAAAATCAATTAATTTTTCATCACAATCGGCTCATTTGTGGGGGCTAAAGGATCTGCATCTATCTTCTAGGACAGGCTTCTATGAATTAAGCTGCCTTCTACGGCAGATGGAGACCTATCTCCAGGGCTGACATAGTTTTCCCTTCATCCTTCAGAAAGGGGCTTGACTTTGTCAGATTCAAAGCCTTCCGCCCCCTCCCCTTTGTGCTTCTCGTCTGCAGATCAGAGCACTCACAGTAGTGGAGCCATAGTTGTGAACCCTTCTGTCCTCAGCCAAAGGAGGAGTTCTGCAGCAGATCTTTCTATCTCTGCCTGCAGATGGTGATGGTTACAGTATTACGGCTCCTGGAGCCTCCAAAGCACCATAGGACTGTAGTCTGTACTAAAATGTGAATGTAAAAAGTTACAGCAGTTTAGGCAGGAACCACTGGTCAGCAGAAAAGAGAAGCATGTAGTAACAGCAGAAATGTGAACAGGACACTGTTTTACTGAGTTTCAACACTGATATTTTATTATAAAAATGTTAACTTTAAAGGGTTTTCTCATCCAAACCAAGTTTTTTATTACAACAATAAAGGCAAAAGACGTGTGCTTTTCCCCTTTGGGGTGTCTGCGCTTGGCAGAGTTAATGAAGACATAGGTCCCGTTGTCTCAGGGTTGTCTCAGGGTAGGCAATATATTCCATATAAAAAAGTTATGCCCAAAATAAAAGGGTTGATTTGGTATATGGACTGTTCTACAGTCCAATTTTATTTTTTTTAAAAACTTTTAAACCCACACATTTACTCTGATTTATAGAATTAAAAACAAACAAGTTTATATAAAAAGGTGCTGTGGTCCATTAAAATCACTCCCTTGTGTCCTTAATAAGCAAAAATGACATTGTAAGTAACCTGATGGCCATTGTCCCAAGCATAAAGGAGCCGATCCTTGGGGTTGTAGTCTATCTGAGTGGTGTAGGAATACTCATTCTCAAAGAGCAGACGAGGGATGATCTGGGTATTGGTGTGCGTGTCGAATGCATATGAAATATTGGCATTTCTCTTGTTGTAGCTGTCAACAGCATAGAGGACACCGCAGATGACAAAGGAGTTGCCATAGAAGTTCTTGCGCAGACCTGTCTGCCAGGTGGTCTCCTTACGGGTGCTCAGATCCATGGCATTGAGTTTGCTGAGGACAATCACCTCTTGGTTGAAGCTATCATAATTAATGGCGGGATAAATGATCCATAGGCCATTTTCATCCACAGCAAAATCTACATCTGAATGGCCACGCCACCGCCAAGGGGTCTCCTCCTCATAAGCTACATCATGCAACATGGCCCAGGCAGCCACGTACCGCTGCTTTAGGTCATACTTAATGAGGTTGCGGGTGAAGGCTCGGTTGTAGTAGAGAGAACCATTAAAGACGGCATGGCCTGTTCCCATCCAACTGTAGGGCAACTTGTACGAGTTACTCCATCGGCCTAGGAAAACAAATGGTATCATAATTTAAAGAGCACACTTGATCCTAATCCTACTTGCACATATGTTTCTTGTGAAGATTCCAACAGAGACATTCTACCCACTGCTTAGTGGCAGCTGTTCAGGATTTCAGGCAGATGTCAAAGATTAAATCTGGAGATTTACTCATGTATTATTGAACTCCTAATCTGGAACGTACTAACTAGATATGAAATTTATTCCCCCACATTTTCTTCTGCAGATTTTATCATTCAAGTTTCAGTATTTCTTGTTTCAATGTTCTGTATATCTGCAGTGTATCTGCTATTTGTATGCTTTCAGTTTTTAAAAATCTGTTAACAGTAAGCATATCTGCCTTGTGGCAAAAACGGTATTTTAATATATAGCCATGGATAGCTTGTGGATAGTTTATATGACTCTTGCCAAAAATAAAGACATCATATGCAAGTAAATCTAAAGTACTTAAAATGAAAGATAAAGCACCACAAAGTTTGCATTCAAAATGTAACAGATTTCAAACAGTTCATTAATAGAAAATCCATTTAGCTCCCCTATGTAAGGTTACAGGGAGAAACTGGATTGTTGAAGAAGTGCTACATTTGGCACATACCTGCTACACCACCCTAGGCTTAATTCTCTACAAGTAGTTCTTGGTTAATGATTGTAATTGGGACAGGGATTTCTTTTGCTAAGCACTGGGGTCATAAGGCACAATGTAACATGACCACATCGGTCAGCAACGGCAATCCTAGCAGTCCCCATTGCCATTATTAACTGAATCCCACCAATTGTTAGGCAAGGACCCACCCTGAGCCAAGCCATTCTGGGTTTGGTCCCTCCTACTCCAGAGCCTGGGTAAAATAAGGGGCTGCATTCTCTGGAACTCTCGCCACCTGTATATCTCAGCCCTCCACATCTTAGCCTTTTTAGCTGCCTGCCTACCCAATGCTGCTAGTGCCTCAGTCCTGTTCATGCACGAGCCAGGCCGCCATCTGTGCATCAGCTAGGGTCTTACTCTCTGTCTCTGTCTCTCTCTCTCTCTCTCTCTCTTTTTTTTTGCAAGAGGCCCAGCCCATTAAAAAAAGCTCCACCTGTGGTAGCACAAATAAAACCACCAACTGAAGAGGCCTTATCTGGTCTACAAAGTAAGAACTACCTGTAATGTATTTTTTATTTCACAGATCTCTAAGACTTTTGATCCCAAGCTTACTTTAACTGCCCTTTCTCTAAATGCTTGTGCTTGGAAGAATTCAATTTTCCATCTAAACTTTTATTGAGATGCATCAAATCTCTCCTGACCTCCCAACCCAGAATTCTCCTTTTCTGTCAGTTATCTTCTCTAGCAATTCACCCCATAGTACAGAGCAAACAAAAAACCTTGTTTGAAGCTGTCCAGATTCCGGAATTCCACCAAGGTATTGCCATAATAATAGTTGGTGACGTAGATTCGCTCATCTTTGGCAACTGGATCTTTCATCCAAGCACCTTCATTCCGTCCATAGGTATTCTGAATTACTGGCCCAGTAATAGTGGACAAAGTGTCCTTGCATTGACCTGAAACAACAAAGAATGTTTAGCACTTCCTATGTATATCTAAAGGCTTTAAGGTGCTGTAGTTGCTCTCCCTCTTTCTTCACACACACACACACACACACACAGAGGGAGGGAGAGATAGAGAGAGAATGTAGAAACTGCTCAACTGTAAACAACTCCAGGTGTCTGGCACTTTAAAGGCAACAGTGTTACTGTTAAAAGATCACATATGCCCAGAAGTAAACCATTCAAACCCAAGCATCCTGTAGGGGCTTAATAACTGCTTTACTCCAAGATGTCTGACGTTATCCTTTCCAGAAGTAAGTGCTGCTTCTTAAGACCCACATATGGCATTATTTAATTTTCCTAAGTGTTTCCTCGAATAACCAGGCTATGCCATATGGAACTCAATAGGTGGTTAGCAGAACTTTGAATTGCATCCAGAAGCAACTGGTGTCACATGAGTACACCACAGCATGCCCATTATACCGTCTGTACTGCTACTAGTGTTGTTTCTGAGTGGTCTTAATGGCAGGCCCACGTAGGATACATTGTAATAATCCATTCATGAGATGACTAGGATCTGTGTGACCTTCTGAACAGTCTCCCAATCCAGAAATGGGTATAAGTAATGCACTAGTTTGCTCTTTGCAGAGGCCCTCTAAGCCACAGCCGCCATCTGTTCCTTGAGCAGAACCTATAAGTTCAAGACATCAGACTTGATCAAGGAAATGCTATCCACCCAATATGGAAAGTCCCCAAGACTAGAGGCCCAAATATACACAGCTACTCAGTCCAGTCAGGACTGAGCCTGAGACTGTCCTCATACAGATCTGTAAGGCCTCTAGATACTGGGACACACATAGACAGTATCACTTGGATCTCCCAGTATACTGATGACCCTGTGAATCAACACATGATCTCACTTAATGGTGTCAATGTAGATGTTTATTTATTTATTGAACTTTTATGGATTACTACCATGCACAATAAGCCTAGGAATAACAAAATCAATACAAAATCAATAAAACAACTGCATCAACCTTACAAAGGAGCACACCATACTTTCCACTATGGTGCCATCACATCCCATCAACCCTAAACATGCTGGAAAAATGAGGAGAACCACTGCAATATGGCATCTCTCTACTCTCAATCCCCACAGCCAGTTCAGAAAGATACTCATAGTATCAAAAGGATTGAGGATCAAGGAGCACAAGGAAGAACATTATCACTCCCATCCCAGTTCTGCCAAAGATAATAAATAAGCATGATGTTGCTTGAAACCTGACTGAAATGGGTCAGATAATCTGATTCTTCCAGGATCCTCTGGGGCTGTTGCCCAATCACATCAGCAAGTTTTCCAAAAGAGGGAAGATTTGAGATTGAAACAAAATTGTCCAGGACTATTGGTTTAACCAATAACCAATTGGGGAGGAGCACCCAACCATATCTTTCACGGCTAAAGGAATCACTCTGTCTCTCAAAGAAACAAACCACCGTATCAACCATATGGACCCAATCTCAGAGAGTCATTCCCCCCTCCCCCAGGCAGCTTTAACAATCTAAGGGGGAGCCTGGATCACAGGTAACTAAGTTCACAGTTTGAAAGACTCTACCCCTAACACAGGCTCCAATTCAATCAACATAAGACTATGCTCTGAGCATCTCAGCCAGACTTGCCCAAATGATAGCCACCTCTGAGTGGATTTGAGAAATTCTATCTGCCAGAGATCTTAAATATACCTTACAGTGCTGTACAAAATTTCCAGTATTTTGTCATTCCCCAGCAAGGAATTAGTCACCTTAAACAGAGCCATCAGACTCTGTCAGTGGATTCAATACAATGGCAAAAAAAGAAGCCATTTCATTTCTTTCTACCATTCCGTAATCTGCCCCAAGATGAATGTTGCTTGGTGATCGATTGAAATCCCCAAGAATTAACCATCTCAGTATCTCTTGCCATGAAATCAAGTAGATTAGGCAAGGATGGTGCTGGGCAGCAGGGAATGCAGTACATCAGCAGCAATTCCAACTGTTCCTTATAACCTGATTTCAACCAAGGATGCAATGTCCAGTTATCTGCAGCACAGACTCTAGCAGGTAAGTACTAACATCCTGCCCTCCAACCAGCTCTAGGATGATAGCAATCCTGAGAAAACTGAGTGCACACATTTCAGGAGAAATGGTGGGCAGAGACAGCCTACCATCTTTTCTTTGCAGTCCCAACCTATAACTATTTCTCCCCATAAATAAGCATACCAAAGGTATGGGAATTGATTAATAATACATTTTTTTGGTAAGTGCTTAAGCAAGACTATATTAATAAACAGAACAATTATGGCACAAAAGATAGTCAAGGACAATGTCTAGACTCTAAATCTTTTAAAGTAGAAGCATCACAAGTTACTAGTACCAAATTCTAGGAGTGACTAATAGAAGAACATACTGAGCAACAGAGGTCTTGAACCAGACATTTTGCCTTTCGATAATTTATATGTTTATTTTGGTTCTGGCCAATTAAAAGAATTGGCTTTCCTGATATAATATGTGGTTTCGCCACACAGTAAGGAAAAATTTAAAAATAAATAGGGCCACCCAATTCTCAAAATAAGAACAACTATAGCGTGATGCACAGATAAATCTCTAGCCCTGCTTGCTGGAAACCTGGGGCAGTCAGACGGGCACACTGATTTGATGAATAGAAATAAAAAGCCAGGAAAAAAAAACAGATAGTTTCACATTACATCAACCTCTGCCCAATTCATTCATCCATTCCCCTAGAAAACAAATTTTATCTTGCAAAGATAAATAAAAACAAAAATCTAGTATAAATCTGCATTTCATAGACTAGAATAGAAACGCAAAAAATGTGATTTAAGACCAGCAGAGACCCAAACATAATAGAAGGCAACTATTTATATTTCATGGAAACAATACTGTATGAAGGAGAAAAGCCTTTGATCTTTAACTCTTGTGTTCTTGTATTGGGCAGAGCCCTCTTTATCCCTGCCCCTGGGACACTTCAGATCCTTCCTCTGATCCATCGGGCTCTATTCCAATGCTGTCTCTACCCATCATGCTTTTTAACCTAAGAATTCCTCTGCAGTCCTTGACACCATCCATTCATGATTAGAGAATTTAACACTGTTTCACCTATAATGTGTTTAGCCCCCTTCTATTGATTTGGCCCAAAGCAAGAACTTTCTTTATCCCATTCTAATGGTATCCAAGTCACTAGTAACGAAATAAGATAAATGGGAAGGAAAAAGAAGACAAACTCACCAATGCTGTTTCTGATATCTTCCTCATCAAGGCTGTATTTCGGTGTGACAGTAAGGCTAGGATTCACAGGGGCTGGAGAGGCCACAGTTTTGATCATGGTAGGCTCAGCCGTCATCTGTCTGTGGAAATCTGTTGTGGTCATGCTAATTATGGGGGGCCCCATAGTAGCTGTGTCCTGTTCTGCTGTAGTTGTGATTGTGGGAACCTGAGTGGCAATCTGAGACAGTGTTTTCAAGGTCTGTGTGGTCTTTTTATACACTGCCCCAGTTACTGGAAACTCAGCTGTTGCTGTGGTCTCTGGGGCTTGAGTAGTAGAGACAACTGATGAGGTAGTGACTGGGGTTGACTCTAGAGGAAGCACCCTGCCTGTGGAAGACAGTGGTGATTCTGTTATTGTGCTAATGCTCTCAGACATTTCTTTTCCACTAGGCGCAGTGCTTGTACCTCCCTTCAGGAGTTGAATATCATCATGTAAAAGCAGATCCTCCATAGGTGGTGGTTTCCTTGAAGGAACATTTGACAGGTAATTGTGTTGCAAAAGCTGGTCTTCAATCAGCAAATCTATAGTATCACCACTGAAAGATTCTTCTTCTGCTAAAACACAGATTTTTAAGTGTTACATTTTTATCAATTCTAAAGTTATAATTGATAATAAAATATGAAATATAAAATATTTTTAAAACTACATATGTTAAATCAAAAATCACTTTTTGGTCTGGGAAAATAATATGACGTTTAAAGACTTTTACTAGTAAATTCTCCCATTGCAACAATGAGCCCATTCTACAAATGGGTTGGCTACACAGGAGATTCAGTTCTGAAACTCCTCCACATATTTTTGTGACATCTGAAGGTAAACCTTCCCAAATATCTCAATACACAAAATATTCCTACAAAGAGAAGATATTTCCTGCGATTAGGGCACAAGCAGCAGATAGTCAGAATTTAATTTTGTGCTCCAAAATAAATTGGCAGCTAGTGTCTTGCTTTTAGTAGGATGTTGTCTTTAAGTCTTGCAAGGCACCAGCTTGGTTGTTACATTAAGCAATAATTAAGCTTCTGGACTAGATACATAGGTTGTCACACAAGTGTACATTGAAGTATTCAAGTCTAGATGTGTGTTGCTATTTGAAATTAATTTTTCCTCAAGATAGAGTGCAATTGGCCAAAACCAAAAAAAGTTCTCCGATGATCACTTCAATCGAGAAACCAGGGAGAGATCCAGATCCAGACATAACCCAGAAAGAGAAGATCTGTTTATTGCCTGGAATTAAAACACTTTATAATGAGATGACCATTTTAAATGAATGTAGTTTGATTTATTACTCCTAATTTACCAGCTACAGTTAGACAATTCAGAGTCAGGACTCAGGAACTTTTAATACCTGGAAATATTACAGAGAAATAGATCTCTGTCCTCCTCAAATCCATTCACAACTCAAAAGGGCAAGATACCCTGTCACCATTTTAGGGGGGGGGGAATAGTTAAACTGAAGATTTAACTGCACTTAAACTCTCCCTGAGGGATAGGAATGGACGTATTGCAAAATCATTTTTTACCAAACTTTCCAGGTCTCCAAGCAAAAGTCATCCATCAGTTTGATCTGCAACTCACTCTGAAACCAATTTCAAATGGAAAGAGATCTTTGTTTTCTCCAGACTTCTGGAGAAGCCACCAATGTTACGATCTCCTTTTTCAAACTTGAAAGGTTAAAAACTGGTCTGTAATTGCGCATCTTTGAAACATCCAATACAAATTTCATAAGACAGTTGTTGTAATTGTCACCTTTATACAAACAGGCATTTTACCAGCTCCCTCAGAAAGTGTTTATAATACTAATTAAATCAAGACTGGAGGAATGAACCTATGTGAGCTAGTAAAAGCAAATGTCATCTTTCGGATCAGTTGCTTGGCAGAAAAGAGGAAGTAAAAAAGCAGGATCCAGCTTTCCTTCTTCAACAGCTGATTGGCAGCCTTCCAGCTTCGTTTGGTAGACAAACACATGTCCACTAAACACAGCTGGGGAATTATTGCATAGATAATTGATTGCAAAATCTCCTTCAGAATATATTTAAAAACCTGCAACTGAGTTGGGTCGTGTATGGGTATGTGCTTAATTCTCTGAATTCTGAATTGCATTTAAAATACAGAGACACAAGTAGATAAAAGTCAAAATAGGATCTGGGGTGAAATATGGACGCCACATAATCCAACTCCCAGTTATGAAGCAGAAACACCTGCTTGCTCCAAGCTGTATGTGGTCTAGTCCACAGAGTGACAGTGATAGAGAGCAGATGCTCTGAAAAAATGAGTTGCAGAGTACAAAGCACCATATGTTCAACAGCAAATGATTCACATCAAGAAGACAAACACTCATGCACACCATACATTCTCACCCTATTAACTGGGACAATTGACTAAATGGAAAGGTTAATCTCTAAATCCCAGGCTCTAAATTGCCTCATGTGACGGAAGTCCTAGCAGTGTAATTCATATCATATAATATAATCTATACTGCATCCACAATTGAATATGTCTGTTGTGGCCTGCCAGTTGCTAGCGGAGCTGGAGACATACTTGGACAGTGAGGATGTTGGGGAGGAACCTGGGCCAGTTCTGGAGTCTGGGGAAGGCTCTGATGGGTGCTCTGTGTCAGAGGCAGTGATGGGACCAGGGCCCTGCGACATTTATCAGCTGCATTCGGAGTCAGAGATAAGTGGGGAAGAAGAACAGCTGGAGCCTGTTCTAGATGTGCATATGCCCAGAGCTGTCAAGAGAAGGGAACAACTAAGGAACAGGGGTCAACTCGGAGGAAAAGGCATAAGTGGACCAGTGGTGGGTTTCCTTTTTTTTTTTTTACTATTGGTTCGCTCACTCGCTTGCACATCATGTCTGCACATGTGCAGAAGCATCTGGGCAGGTGGGCAGAGCTTCCTGCCACCGCCACTATCTGTTCGCCTGATGCGGGCCAAACCGGGAGCAACCTTCCTCTGAAGTGGATGCTGAATGGCCCCTCCCATAGAGAATAAATAGGAGCAAATGGGGAGTGGTGTTTGCAGGAGACAATTAGTTTGCTTATTATTGTGAAGATTTGCTTATCTGAGTTCCTGCCTCACAGAGACTCCTTGGCAGGAAATGGTGGGATTCAGCCAGTTTGCACCACTTCAGGAGAATCGGTTATTAACTTTCTGAGCAGTTTGGTGAATTGGTTGTTAGAAGAAATCATTAGGGCAGAGAATCGGTTGTTGAATTATTTGAATCCCACCGCTGTTGCCAGTTATTTCATTTTATAGTGTTGCGACTGGAAGCTCTCGGCCTGGCAACTATTCAAGGACTGATACGGTCTGTTTTTGCAGTTAAATCTTGAAAGCCTTATTGCTGGGACTTTTCTGAATGTGAATGCCAGGAATTCACATTAACCTAATAAAAAGGGTTTTTTTGGGGGGGGGACAAGGTGTCTGTTTCGTGATTTTGTTAAGCCTGGGTCACAACAAAGTCTGAGATCACAATCTAGGAAGTGAAGGCAGTGGTTCATTTCAAAAGCCCACATTGAGATTCATTTATATCTGTTCATTTGTTTAGTAAAACTGTTTCCAAGAAAATAATTTTCAAGCCATATGGTATTTTCAAGCCCATTACACACAAACTTTTCTTATCAGTCTTGAACACTTTTGTCCTATCAAAAAAAGTTTTAACTATTATCTTTTTTAAAAAATGTACCCATGATATCAAGTTAAAATAATTTAAGAATTAGGAAAAACTGTCTAACAGAATTTTATTAAAGTAAGTTTCCAAAATTATAACAATTATGATTTTTTTTAAAAAAAAACATTAACTCACGTTCTTCAAGGTCATTTTCTATTTCAGCATCTTTGGCCTTATAGTAAGTGATTTCTCGGACAACGTTCTGCTGGGTGGGAGGCCTGCTCCTCACGTGAAGTTTTCTTGGTGAAACTGCCTTTGGATTCATTGCCCCTGTAGCTGGGAGGGCATAATGCAACGACTCAGCAGAGCTTATATGCCGCGAAGCCTTTTCATCATGTACGAAAACATCTTCATATTTTTCCTTTAAGAAACCAAAATTGTTAAACTATTTCTTAAACTTAGTTCAGGGGACACATCCATGAATTGGAAAACCTCCAAAAGCTCTTCCCATCCATTATCCTCTTTCGGTGGCAACCTACATTGCCTAAAAGCCATCAGGAATAGCCATCATGTTCTCTTTGGAAGGAACATGAAGACAGGCTGTTGGGCATTTCCAATAAGCAAATTTTCTAATGGTTTGACATACTGGGATTTCTGAAGCAACCTATGACCACATTAAAAAGGATGCTCTTAGATATCTATTAATACCAATTAGTCCTAGAGATATAGTAAGGCAAATGGTATTACACCAAAGTAAAAAGTCTACTATTATTCACCAGCTGCAGTTTCTCAGAACTCTTTAGCAACACTGTGTTGTAGTAATTCAGTTGAACAATTCCCGAGGCCAGATTCTCCTGTACTTTCCTCTGTATGCATTTAATGAGAAAAGTATTTCAATCACATTTTAGATCACTGTGTATCATATGTGTCAGGGAAATCAGAGCTGTACCAACGGATTAATGTGAACAATTTCTCTTTTCTCTAGACATCAGTAAAGATATAGACATTGATTAGATAAGGTTAAATAAATTGAAATCCAACTAAAGTAAGAATGGGGTACAATTTGTTATGGATCCTTACCAGTTGCAGGTTTAACAACCACATGACATCAGTATTAGAAATTACTTTTATCAGTTTAAGATGCTGCACAAATTCAATTCTCCTGAGCAAAAGCAGCTTGTCCTAAAAATATTAAGGTTTGTTGGTATCCTCTTTTCAATATTATTTTTTTAGGTTTGCTTTTTCTGTATTTTAAATTTTCTATTTGGTCTGGAATCATAAATAAGTCAGAGGGTGTAGGGACTAAATGGCTGTGGTTTAATTCTCTGATGATCTGACAGCCATCTGTGACCAACATCTTCAAAAGCTAAGTAACCTGCTGGGTATTAGAATTCTGCTGTTTGATCTTTCATCCAAACTACTGTCTCATTGGATTGTTTCATGGGAATCAGAGAAAGGTTATTGTAGACTGATTCTTTATCTAGGTGATTTTTCAAATTCCCTTTTGTGAAGAAATCCGAAAAGAAACTGATTCTTGATTAGTCTGATTTTGAGACAAACTATAGCTATGTATTTCTCCGGGTGAGGCTGCTGCAAATTCGCTTTGTTGGTGGTTAATTAAAGATTGTTTAATTATAAACTATAAAGTGTAAACTATAAAGTTTAAACTATAAAGCTACAATCCAGGCTTGGCTGATTGACAATTAGGCTCGCTTCCTTCTTGTTAAAGTTATTAATCTCAATGGCTTCTCCATGCAACCATATATAAGCATTGTGGTTACTAGTACCTGTGCATGGCTTTAAACTTTATTTTATGTCCTTTATGTAGCAGTGCACATCCTGGTTTGTCAAGCTGTTCTAATCAACAATCCCTTCATGTTATTTTAATTGGGTATTAATACCAAGTTTTGTGGATCCAAGATAAACCTGGCAAAAATTGTAGGGGATAAAATAAACTAATGATGAGAATGGGCCTCTACTTTCCTGAGGTGATTGAAATAATGTTTTGGCCTTTTTTGATAGTTTATAAACGGTTATTTAAAAAGTTATGCTTTTCAATAATTTATCAATTTGATCTGTAACTTTCTCAATACAAGAAAGAAAGACATTTCCCAGTGGGAGTGGGTTGTCCTTAGATGTATAGTCAATGTTATTTTTATTGCTGGAGCACATGGCTTGCCTGATTCCCCTGGAGATCCATTACCCTGTAAGCATTAGTAAAATGGCTCAACTCATCTGATAATCTGCCAGCTCACAGATACGTCTGGCAGAGGCACTAACATTTTTGATTATGCTTGTCTTTTGGTGGGACTGATGGTTAGAATTTTTATGTAGATAGAAATGTGTGTTCATTGTCTTTCAACATAAGCCTTACTTTTCCTTGACTGGCCAAAATGTTCAAAAATACAAGTTGGCTATATTGCCCAATCTCCATAGTAAATGGAATATTAGAGGGGATATTATTTAGATGGTCTAGAAATTCATTGTGTTCTTTCTCAACCTAACTCTAAATCACAGATATCATCCACCTACAGAAACCCAAAGGGTGGGTTCAAAAGCACATAATCCAGTTACCCATTGCTCAAATTTCTCCTTTTTAAAAAATTGCCTGTAATTGGACTAAATGGGCTCCTCACAGAACTGTAGATTTTAAAATGAGGGCAATGGAATTCTGACCTTGTTTGTAAGGGATGTTTCTAATGTTCAGAGAGGGTGGAATAGAAATCTGATTGCGTTGTGTGCCTTACCTCTGTGAGTGTGTAAGCTGCAGCAGCATCCCTCTGCAATGAACTCTGGCTGTCAGCATGGTTGTTGGAAGAATTAATTGTGCTATCAATATCCACCTCCTGAAAACTTTCTTCTGCATTCTGTCTCTTCTGTTTATTGTCTTTGGTGAGGTTTCTAGGTGTTTTCTAGAATATATTTCAAAATGAGAAAGTAAATATCATTTATACTTGGAATACATTCAATACTTTATAATTCGTGTTGGGCAGGGAGGCAATGTAATATTAAGATCCTCTAGTTTCTGGGTTTTCTTTCTGCCTTCAATGGTTAGTTGCCTGGAATTTCCAGAAACAGGGGGAAAGAGCCCAGTCCAGTCAATAGCCAGAAAAAGGAGGCATGTAATCACTTTCTCTTTAGGGTTTTAAAAATACACAAAGGTGTTACATTTAGGGAAGCCGGTGAATATCACTGAAATGAAGCAGGACCAATTCAGTTCTACTCTACAACACCTGCTAGTATATTATCTTCCTTCTGCTCAAATTGTAACAGCAGCAGTTCAATACAATATATGCTTACATCTGCCCCAGTCTGGCAGTAAATGGCACATAATCATCTATTATTTCCAAGAGGACTCAAGCTCTATTTCTAAAAGGACACCAGATGTATCAACAGTTCCTTTAATTGTTAATTGTTCCTATGGGTCAAACAATGCAATGCCAGAATGTGGCATAGCATTCCTGACAACTGAAGCATCCCTGCATGCTGTTGCTTCCTAAATTCAGCATGCAATAACTGCCTAAAACCTTTCAACACATGTTCTCACTATGTCTTGAGGACTAGGAAGCCAAGCTAATTAACTATTGGCGCATCTCCTGCTACAAAGGGAACAAAGCACAAACAACTTTGCAGCACTTCCCCTGGAGCTGCAGTGTAGGTGGTAATTTCCTATTGGCAGGATCTCCCACGTTGATTAACCCCTTCTGGGATTTCCCATGGCCCATCTCTAGTGACCAACTGGAGTTCTTACATTTGGACAGGCTGGGGGGGGGGGTGATTGTCATTTTTGCCTCCTCCCCTTGGCCAGTTCGCTGGCAACATGGGATGGTGGAATTCAGCCATGGGTTCATTTACCCAACATTAAAAAAAAAGTCCTGTTAAGTTTGCTACTAAAAGGCGTAAACCCAATGACTATGTAGAATTACCGGAAGGCTCAAACATACCCCATTATATTGTATATAACTAAACGTCTATCCCTCCTAGAACATACTTAACTGCAAAAACTTGATTCTGGCCTTAAAACAATCAAGGACCCTTGTAGCATTTTAACGAAAAAAAGCAATACTTTATCATGAAAGACAGTGTGTGTGTTTTCTATTTTGTCACGTGGAGATGAATATTATATAATCGATGGGATGAAATGGCTTCTCTGAAAGGCTGCAGTTCCAATTCTAATGGAAGGCTGCAGCACAATTACTTTTAGATGGGGGGGGGGGGAAATGTACATCAGCCATCCTACTGTCAAAAATTAACTCTTAAGAGAAGCGTAGGGGGGGAGGGGACACCTAAGAAAACGAGCAATTCTCTCCTTGAAATCTGGCCTGTTCTTTAAACTCCAAGCTCTTCAGGGAACACTAGTATATATCTTCAATCCCAGCTACAGTGTAAGATAAGAATACTGTACTGGTCTTCTATATTGTAACAACTAAACTATGAAACAATCTATCTTATGTTGTGACTGTGATTTTTTTTTTAAATAAACATGTTGATATACAAGCCACTTTTCTTTTGAAGAAGAAAACAGTGCCCAAAGAGACTCACCTTAAATTCTGCTCCCAACCCAGACAGGACTCCAAAAACTGTTTTCTATTGGAAGTCATCCTGTCTCTGGCTCCTTTTAGCCCAAAAAGTGCAATTTGAAGTAAGCAACACTTTCAGGAACAAAAATCTCACCCGTACAATAATATTTAAACTATATAAAATTTACATTTAGTTTACTATTAGCATTTTATAGAATCATAGGGCTGGAAGGGATCTTGGAGGTCTTCTAGACCAACCCCCTGCCTGAGGCAGGATTCCTTATTGTATTTTGGACAAATAGCTGTTCAAACCTTTTTGAAGGCTTCTTGTGATGGACCATCCACTACTCTGGGTGTGATGCTGCAATTCAGCATATTGTTCCTATGCTAAAGCTCCAGGTTACAATTCAATTTTATTAGGCTATGAGCTTACAAAAGCTGCCCATAAGTTGGAACTGAGTTTTATAGAGTCAGACTATGGGTCTACCTAATTCATCTCCTACTCTTGCCACCATTTTTTCCCAGGGGTCTTGCCTGTAGCTAGCAGCAAGGGCAAATACAAATATGACAGTTAAAACAATAAAATATCAAAGTTTAAATTAAAAATCAACAATTATCAGTGACACAAAAATTGGCAAAATATTTTTAAGCAGTGAAAGGAAGCATAATAGCTCCAAGGCTGGACTTAAGCAGGATGCTGGACTCAAAAGCCATCCACATGGGGACCAGATAAATATAGTTAGGGAGAGAATATCACAGTCAGCTATTCTTCAGACTTTATTCAACACAGAAATTGGCTAAAAGCCATGTGCTTCCCTAGAAGATCATAATAACTAGGCAGGCTCATATGGAAGCCAGCAATTTTCTATAGTGGCTTTGGGCTTTAACACTTTGAATTAAACTGAGAAATGGAATGTATGTCAGTGTAGTTATTTTAATAATGGAGTAACATGATCCTCAAAGACATTTCCAGTTAACAATCTGGATGCTACATTCTGCACCAATTGTAAATTTCCAGATACTTTTCAAAGCAAATTGTGCACAGTGCATATTACAATAATCTAACCCAGGTGGACATTAAGATATGAGTCACTGTGATCAGATCAGACATCTCTGGAAAAACACACACGCCCCCATCTAAATTGGGCACAGGTATTTCCAACCGTAGCCAGTATCTCTTAATATGCAGCATTGCCAATCTGGTGCCTTCTAGATAAATGAACCATTCCCTCTGACTGTGAATTGTGAGAATTGCTCCAACATATCTGGTGGATACCAGACTGGGGAAGGCTGGCAAAAAAGTTCAAGGCCAATTCCCACCATAACAGATTGGATTGACATTTCATTATGCTCAAATCTTAAGTTATATCCATATATTTTCTGCAGCCAATTGCTGCACAATTGTCCAAAATTCAATTCAAAAGATGCCAAATATTAAATGGCTACCTAGTTCCCACAGTAGGTCCAAATAAAACTGTAATTAAAGCCAAAATAAATTAAAAGGCAGGTGTGCGCATACCCAGCATGGAAAGAAATAATCCATTTTCTTATGTTCTACTATCCATCCATGATTGCACCACTGACAAGTAGCAGTCAATCATTTCTCACCCATTTTCATTAGACATATAGTAAAACTCACATAACATATCACTTTTTTTGTAAAAGGTAAAGCCCCTCAAAGAGGAAAAATAACCCAAACTGCCCTATCTAAAATGCAGTCTAGTCAACATCTAAGTGCCCTGCAGACCTCTAGTGCGTTTTTTTTTTTAAGATTCTCACTCCAAGGTATGAGAAGATGTAAAATTAGAATTTGATGTCAAATTTGAAATAGTTTCCCATTATTAAGCCTGTTATTAATTGTATGGCTTTTACTTAGTGAAAAAACAGTCATATATTTCATATTTATTCAGTTGTCAAATATGCTTTTAATAACCATACGGTCAGCAAAACTGAACCTGCTGAATTACTTCCAGATACTCTTGTACTTAAAAAAATCCAGCAGCTTACAGAGGTGTCACCTGTTTAAATTCTCACACTGAAAAACTTTTAATGGTCAACCTTAACTTTATCAAATTCCATATTTTGGCTTTGAAATATAGTGACTTTAGCTTTCAGTAGTTTCTATTACTAATAGTTTTGATTCTCAAGATGTTAACCTACATAATTCTCCAACTCAGCATAATCTTACATACAGTATATCATTTTTTTCAGTCCACAATATAGATAATATGTCAGAGGAAGTTTTTTCTGAAATGGGGCTGTAAGCTTGTTTGATTTCTGCATATTTCTGCATAAAGAGAGGGTTAAAATAATCCCCAAAGGAGATGAAATTCATCTTACCTCTTCCAGTTTCTCCACACGACCCACAAGTTTCATTGTAACAGAATGCAGTTTTAGCAAGTCTAAACCATAGAAAGCATTTTCTAGCATCTCAATGACAGCTGCAAGCTGCAAAATAGATAGTAATGCTGTGATGATGTAACAGTTATATACTTTAGATTTGCTTCCCATTAATTAGCATACTTTGCATACAGTTTTGATGAAAGCAGTAAATGTAATAGCTCAACTATGACAATCAGAGGACAAATAATCATAACTTAATCTAACCTGTTGCAGTAGCTCTAAGGATCTAAACAACTGGTACACTAAACCCCAGTAAAGAAACAATATTATTTATTTCAATATCTTTAAGAGTAATATGATCCATAACATAAAAATCACAATTTCTTGCTTTTCACATAGAATATTTTTATCCATTATCTACCACAGCACCACTCTGCTGCTACTGCTTCAGTGCTACTGCCCTGCTACAGCCATCATGGTCACATGATCGTCCTTTCCAAAACTCCCTGCCAGTTTTCCATAAGCAAAGTCTTTGCTTGTGGAAGATGACAGGGAGCATTGGCAACTGGGAAGGGTCGCAAATGGCTTAGGTAAGTCTTCTCCACCTATGAAACTTCCTCAGCCCTTCTTCACTTGCACTGTGCCAGCTACTCATGCTTCCCAGTGCACCCTGCCTGATCTGTGCTGCACCTCTCCCATACGACTTTCCTGACCATACTGCAACCCTGAATGCCTTCCCTAACCCACATGGCATCTTTTGCACATCCCTACACACCCTTCTTGACCGACACTGCAACCCCATGTGCCCTCCCTGACCTGTGTGGGACCCCTCACACATCTCCGCTTACCCTCCCTGACCTGCACAGCATCTCTTGCACATTTCCACATAAACTTTTCAACCTGCATTGCGCCTCTGTAAACCCTTCCCAACGCACACTGCACACATGGTTTTATACACTTATAAAAATAGAGAAGAGTACATTTCTATTATTTTTTAAAATAAATACTTGATCTACTTGATTACCTTATGAAGGAGACCAGATCAAGAAACTGACTCCATAGGAAGACTAGAACTATAAATTATTGACATATATAGAATCCTGCAAATCTGAAAGGTAAAGTATTTTACCTTTCCTCCCTTTTATAACCTTCTGAGTCAAAAAGGAGCCAGTGTGAGCTCCTTCCAAGTATTAATTCCTCTGCCAGGGTTCAACAAATGGTTCTGCCCTTGTTGTTTCTATAATGGTTTCTGAATAATCCCTTCAGGGCCATTTCCATGGCTCTCTCCTTCCATCTCACATTTCTCATCTGGTAGAGCATATATGCATCTTGTTTTCCAGATATTTAATTAGTTTTGATTAATTGAATTTATTCTGAAATTCTTGGGTTTGTACATAGTTCATACATTAATCTTCTAGCCTTATATGTTTGTTCTCTTTTCAATGCAGATATGATCCAGCTATGACAATTTAAATTTTCAAAATCAGAAAATATTGCACAGTAACTTTTCTTGCGTTCCAAAAATATTTGGAGTACAATAAGAAGCTCTTTTATGCACATGCAGTTTACACAACAGCTGGAAAACATTATATTAAAAGAAGAACGAGCTCTTCTTTGCCACCTCCATCAATTCCTTCTTTAAGATAGACAAATTAATAATAATAAAAATATTAAATGACATTGAGAAGTGTTGATGATAAATTGCTTTGAACTGGGTTTGGCAGAGGCACATCCTGAATGGCCTAGTTCTGAGAATCCTCAGCTTGAGTTCTAGAGCCAATGATGTTTGCATAATCTTCTTTAAAGAGTCTTTTGAATTGGCCCATTGAAAATTGAAGGAGGCTATCTGAAAATTACAGCTGAACAAAAAAAAAGTTGCCAGATATTGTGGCCTATGTAATATTGCACCTGAAAAAGCTGCTTTTGTTGCCTTTTCTTTTCTAGCCATGACTGAATGTGCCAGATTCAAAGCTCTAAACAACTTGGGAACCAGGATTTGAAGGGAGATACCTGCCCAAACTGGTAGAATAGAGAAACCCTTGTCATCATTCCACCATCAGAGGAAGTATATGTTGTGAATTACACTGTGTGAAAAAATTACAGCCCCATCACCTTATTCTTAACAATACACAAACCTCACCTTTCAATGATCTAGACTGCTCACTACTGGAAAGGCAGGAAGCAGTGGGACCAGTACAGTCAATAAAGGGATAACGGCAGGGCGAAATGAAGTGGCATTTTAAGGAGCACAAAGTAGTCCTGGAAAATCTCATAGCAACATGGCAGAGTACCTGCTCCACACGCACACAGAGGCTCCAGATTCAATCATTGCTGAATCTTGACCAGTAAAGGCCTCTCCCTGGGACTTGAGCAGTTAATAAAATTGGTGGAATCAGCAAAATGTAGGTGAAAAAAGAGAAATAGAGAGCTTATGAGAAGGAAAAGTTTGACGGCAGATTTAGAAAAAAAGAAAAGTCACTGTGAACCTTTTGGGTCTACCTCCTAATTCTGAATTCAAAACACATATTCCATGCACAGAATGATAACACTACTTACATACACACACAGAACTACTTTTCATGCTTTATTATATTACCAGGGGATGACAAACCACTATTATCAGTGGCAGATTCAAATCAAGAATAACTTGATTCATAGTTCAGGATAATCACGATGCCCTATGTGGTACCATAAAATCAAACCATATCCATTATCACACTGAAATGTTTTTGGACCAAGTGGAAATGTAATTATATAATTTCAAATAATACTTGCTGATTTCAGAAGTCACTGTAGGATGTAACAAGCCGCTATCCCAGCACAGATTCCCCAGTATGCTGTTCTTCTGGTGTGTAAAGACTAGAATTCAGCTGTGACCCTCTCAATCATCCATAACATGAAAGTGTAATAGTCATACATTATAAATGTATTGCTTGAA
Source organism: Natrix helvetica (assembly GCF_964273705.1). Taxonomy (NCBI): domain Eukaryota; kingdom Metazoa; phylum Chordata; class Lepidosauria; order Squamata; family Natricidae; genus Natrix; species Natrix helvetica. The sequence continues at coordinate 62,482,234 of NC_138549.1, read as the reverse complement.
CACTTGCAAAAGCAACAATACTGCTGCAGCAGCTTTTTGTTCAGCCTGTACAGTCTAAAATCAAACTGCATAATACAGACAGGAAAACTACTATGCTTTAAAATCCCCTGGTCTACTATGGCAACAACAGCTTAATGCAATCATTTTGCTTGCACAAAATGCCTTTTGTTTCACATAGTTCTAAGGATTAGGAGGAGAACTGGTCAGCAACACTAGACTAGTGTTTGAAGCAACAGGTACACTTATTAATTTTAAATTCCCAGAACAAATAGGAAGAAACAGGTACTCTTCAACACTCCAAACTCCAATGTTCTGAAACTCAATTTCTTGTCTTAGTTGTCAATGCAACCTACTACCAAGGTTTTTTTTAAAAAAAGGGGGTGTCAATGGTTGTATAAACGTGTTATGCAAGGAGCCAATATTTTTGACAGATGCTTTTCATTTAAATGAAACAAGTCTTCCAAGTAATGTATTTTAAACTAACTGGACTTTTATAAACACAGGGAAAAAGGAATGTGTTGCTGAGTGAGGCTGATTATAATGCATCTAACAGCATGTGTCCACAACTAAAGAAGAGATTTCCAAATTCTGTTCCAGGTTCCCAAAAGCCAAAATACTGTACTGGGAACCTGAAAGGTAGCTACTATTGCCAATCTTCCTTTGAATAGACCTAAGCCTTCCAGAGCTTGCTTTCTTTTCATACAAGTAATCATGAGGTCCACCTTCTGGTCAATGCCTCTAAGTGTGGCATAGAATAGGGTGTTTCCCATTTTCTTTTGAGAAGTCTTTTCTCTGTGGAGAGCTTATTGTTTTGTCTATATAGCCTCTGAAGCCAGGATAGTGTAGGACCACCACTTTTGAAATTAGAAATAAAATTTCTATAGCAGGTAAGCAAGGCTTTCTTAGCACATGAATTGAAACACAGTTAACGTCTCTCAAGTTCAGAAGTCCAAAGATTACCCACCACGAGCATAGATGGAGAAGCAAAACCCAAGTCTGCCATTTGCCTCTTCTATCTGGGGTGGAAGACGTGTCCGGATTCTCTGCAGTGGTGACCCATTAAGAAGGTTCTATGATGTAGAGTATAATTCTGTTTCTTTTGTTGCCAAGAGACATTTATTCAATTGGAAAATGGGGAGAAGAGCATTTAGGATTAATGGGAGACTTATTCTCAAACCTGGGGATCAAGTGCTGGCCTCAGTCCACATAATACACAAGGGATAGCTTAGCATTGCTTTAATCAAGAGAAAACCATCCTTCCGAATGTTTATATTTTTAGTTCTAAAGAGGCTCTTTCTGAGGAATATATAACTGACAAATGAGGGGAAAAGTTTAAAAATAGGTGGAGTAAGTATGAGAAATTATTTTTGCATTAACAGATCATTGCTATAGGGAAAGGCATAACAGTACAGTTATGCCTTAAAGAAATTACAGAGTCACCAAAAGTTTGGGGAATTTATATTATTTGCCAACAGAATGGTAAAATAAGGAAAGGATGTTGGAGTAGGTTTTCATAAGGTTTTTCTAGTGACTCTTTCAGAGATTGAATATTGTCTCATGTCACCTGGCTACTCTGTTGAAATAGATGTTAGCTGGTCAAATTGTTAAACAGATTACAGTTTATTTGAGGCTGCTCACATTTGGAAGGGCCGATGGCTCAGGTTTCGTCATGCCCTTCAAGGACAACGTTGCTCCAGAAACTGTAACAATGATCTCCAGTTACGTTTTGGACAGCTAAACACTTGTAAGCAGAAAATAAAGCAATACAACCATTGCCAGAACAAGTACGTGAAGTTGGTTGCTGCCTGCATTTTTGGCTCAGCCTTGTAGAACAGGCTTTCTTTTCCCTAATAGGATAATTCAAGTAAATCTAAGCAGTCACCTGGAGGATCTGGTCCCAAGGTGACAGCAACTGGACTGCAAACCAAATAAAGCAAAACACTGAACGAACCCTCTGTTTTCAGAGTCTGAACCAGATGTGGAAAATAACAGCTCAAGGGACTGCCACTGCTTTTATGCTGTGCTTTAGATTTCTCTAAATGGGGCTGTTGCCTCCTAATGCCAATAGCAATTCAATAGGTTCCACTGACGTGATCCAGTAACACAATTCTTAGAGTTGTAATATTTCCAAGTTTGTAGCTGTTAGGAAAAACATGCTAATATATCATGTGATTTTTGAAAATCAAGATTAGAAAGAAGATGCTGTTGGCCAGTTCTTTTCAAAATCAGATTTTATTTCCAGCTGAGAAAGGCAGGGTATATTAAAAATGCATTCTGATTTTTTCCCCAGAAAGATTCTTTTCCTCCCTTACCCCTTGCGGTTCATCACAGACCTGCTGCCTCAATCACTCACTGCCACGTACGTGATCTCCTTCAGCGGATAATTTCCCACAAGAAATGCAAAATGTGCGATATAAATTTGTGATGAAATCAAGTATAACGTAAACTGAGCTTAATTCATGTTGAAACCTTTTGCAGCCAAGAAGTATAAAATGTTTAGATAAAGAGAAGCATATCCACATAGAACTGATCGGTACACAATTCATATTCATTAATAATATATCTTGGATAATTCAAAGCCCAATCTTTATCTATACATATATTTAAATAATAATTTAGCTCATATATAGGAATGCTCCACACGTGATCATGGAAAGAGGATATACACTCATGACTTATCTTTGAATGGCACTTCAATTCAAGATCTTATGAGAGCCAATGTATTGGAATGGTTGCGATGTTGAACTGCAAAGCAAGAGATGCAGTTTAAATTCTACTGAGTCTTGAAGCTTTTCGGGTGCAAATAAATTCGGGAAATATAACTACATATATCATCCTGATCTCCTTTAGAAAAAAGCAGGATAATTGTCATAAAGTCTGGGATTCATATCTCATATACCATCCTTTCTGATCTGCCATGTTCAGGATTGGACTATAGGTGTCCTCAACCCCCACACTCTCAGGCCATGTTGGACAGGAATTCTGCTCCCCAGTGTAAATTCAGATTGGGAAAGGGAGCATTATAACAGTTCTTAGAATGAAGCCCCTTACTTACCGGGCATTTGTTTGCAGTGTACCCATCTCTCTTGTCCTTCCCTCAGAAATAAGTTTGTGCAGTTTGAAAATAATTCTCTTTTGTTTACCTTTGGAGGGCCATGTCTTAAAATGGCAGTACTTATTCAATTGTGACACTGAAGCTGCCATGATTACTCTGACAGATGATTTTTGCAACAAGCAGAAGTTACAGGGAGTAACACTCTGCTAATTCTGCTGGATTTCTCAGCCACTTTTACTGCTATTGTCCATGGTATCCTTCTGGACCATCTGCTCTTGGCTGTGGATCGGAGGCACTGTGCTCAAGTTTTTGTTCCTGTTGGATGGCTAATTCCAGAAAGACGTGCTGCTAGGCTGATTTTTGAACTAGAGGGTTTTTCTAGGATTTTGATTTTTTATTTATTTTTCTCTTTCTGATAATATGAAATCTGATCAATAAGCTGATGATACCCAGCTCCATTTCTCAGTTTCAACTGATTCAGTCAGGGCTTGGCATTGGAAGGGATAATATTAATGTTTACCAATAATGAGGATTTCGAAATGAAGCTCAATCCAATGGGCAGATTCTGAGTGTTGGTTCTGATCTATCTGCTCCTTTTATTTTTGGATAGATTTGAATCTTGATCCTCAAACTAATGTTTCGCCAAGGCATAAAATATTTGCATCCAGTTTAAAATGGTAGCAATTATCTTTAAAGCTTGAGAATTGGATGCTAAAGAACATCTTCTGATGTCCTGAGACTTTGGAGTTTGCATCTCAAGAAATGTTTGAAATTCTGGGATTCCCCCCTTTTAATGCTAATTTGAACTTTTAGTTTTATGTCATTTGTATATTTACAGCAGTGGTTCCCAAACTTTTTCAGTCCACAGCCCCCTTGGTGCTACAAACTGATTCTCAGTGTCCCCCACCCAGTGGTGGAATTCAATTTTTTTTACTACCGGTTCTGTGGGCGTGGCTTGGTGGGCGTGGCTGGGGGGTCATGTGACTGGGTGGTTTGTAACAGGAAAATTCAAAACTATAATAATTACACATTTATTCAAGATCCAATTTAAAAACCTTTTTAGTTAATGTTAATTCAACAAAATTGTTGAACATGATCCAGTGATACCAGGTTTTCAAAGTCTGATAATCACTTATCAAAAACCTAAGTAACTAGTAACTTAGTAAACTCAGTAAAATTTAGTAACGACTTCACTGTTCAGTAAATTCTTAATGTGATGGATGGGCTTGATGAAGTGATACCAGTTTCCCAATGTCTGGTTTTAAGTCACTTAGCAGAGTGCAATGTTTCCCAACCTTGGCAACTTGAAGATGTCTGGACTTCAACTCCCAGAATTCCCCAGCCAGGGAATACTGGCTGGGGAATTCTGGGAGTTGAAGTCCAGGCATCTTCAAGTTGTCAAGGTTGAGAGACACTGCTCTAAAAGCATCAGAACTGTTTTCCTCTCCTCTCCTATTACGGTATCAGAGGAGCCTTTTCAGTGGCATTAACTCCTGGCTCTAGTTTCCAGTAGTTTGGGATGATGGTTTGTCTTAAAAGACACTTAAAAAGAGCAGCCCGTTTCCTACCATTTTGCCCCTGGAGTTCATGCAAAACTTGCTTTGTCGTCGCCCACGTTGAAATTCACTTTGGCCATTGCCCTGCTGCCCCCTTCCCACCCAAGGAACACCACCCACCAACCCCCTTTTTTGTGTTGCCGGAGGATTTTAGTTGCCACACGCACATATGGGGATCCCCGGTCCTGGGATCGCCCTTTGCGCGCCCGCAGAAAAGACGGCTCCCTGCCTGCGGAACGCGATACTGCCATCCTTGGTGCACAGTGCGCGGATCGGCAGAGCGTTTGCTGACTGACTGGGTACCCCGAGGAATGTACAGTATGCAAGAGGCCAGAAGCAACCATTTGACGGGATGGGGAGGGGGGAGGTCAGGAGTGGCCCATATCTGCATAGGGCTCAGGGAACATGCACGTTCCAAGCCGTGGCGCTCGGTCTGAAGAGGGGGGAGGAAAAAAGCCTGAGCGGCATGTGTGTAACCGCTGCGTGGGAGCAGCTCGGTGTCTTCCGATTTAGTTGTTTCGACTCCCTCCCCTCCTCTGCTCAGTTACACGCTCTCTGTATGTTTTCTCTCTCTCTCTCTCCCTCCCTCCCTCCCTCCCTCCCTCCCTCTCTCTCTCTCTCTCTCTCTCTCTCTCTCTCTCTCTGTGTTGCTGGGTGGTGGTTGAGGCCGCTGATAGTTATGATCAATTCTGCTGTTGCTTAAGTTGCCACGGCAGATAGCAGCAGCAGCAAGAAGCAGCAGTGGTAGTATCGAGTAGATCAACAAAGAAAGGGCATTTATGGCAGGCTGGCCAGCTGAAGCTGCAGGCTCAGCCCAACTCCTTCTCTGCCGCCTGCTGCCCCCCTTGCCTCTTAGCGCCCCCTAAGTCATCCCACCGCTCCCCAGGAGGGCGATACCACCCACTTTGGGAACCACTGATTTACAGGAACCAGCCTGAAGACTTTTACCTGAGGGAGAGAATATAAACTCCACATTCCCATCTGTGTTTGTATTTATATTCCATTTTATACCTCCCAATTTGCACTAGATTTATTGAACTGCTTAAGCCAAGGACACTGATTTAACCAAAGATTTGTGAATCTGCAGCCTTAGGACTAATGTCAAAAAAACTCTGCAAACAACAATTAAAGCCATAATTCAAGCCATCACTGTCAAGAATGGCCTGAGAAGCAAGAGAAAAAAACAAGCAACAATGGTAGAAAAGGAGCAGATGGGGAAAGTATCTGTTCTGGCATCCAGTCAACAGACAGTTTCAAGGGAATGACACCTTCCCTCCCTCTTCTCTAGATCAATGTTAAATCTATCACTTCAGTCTACCACATTTCCACTTAAACTGAGTGCTAAACACAGAATAATGCAAATTTTTGTAATAAATAAGATTGTTCCATAATGGAATCTTTCCTTGCATATTCAACAAGGGTAAAACATTCATGACTGGAGTGTCTTTTTGTGCCATTATGTAGCATATATCTCAGCGATGGCGAACCTTTTTTGGCTCGCATGCCATAAGTGGGGGGAGTGCAGGGCGGTCGTGTGCGGATGTGCCGGACCCATAATGCAATGCGCGCCCCCCAGTGGGCATGCGTGCACTACAGGTGCTCCCCCCATTTTTACATGCTTTTTTCGCCCTCCCCAGGCTCCAGAGGCTTTATAGGAGCCTGGGGAGGGCGAAAACAGCCTCCCCCACCCCCCCGGACGCCCTCTGGAGGCGTCAGGGAAGCCTCCGGACAGTCCCTGAAGCCTTCAGAGCGCTCAAAACGATCCTCCGAGCAAATCGGAAGTGACTTCTTTTTGAGCGCTCCGAAGGCTTCAGGGACTGTCCAGAGGCTTCCCTGATGTCTCCGGAGGGCCTCCGGGAGGGCGGGGGAGGCTGTTTTCACCCTCCCCAGGCTCCTATAAAGCCTCTGGAGCCTGGGGAGGGCGAAACTGACAGGTCAGCGCCTTGCATGCCCTGGCCAACTGACAGGTCAGCACCTTGCATGCCCTGACAAATGGCTTCGCGTGCCACCTGTAGCACGCGTGCCATAGGCTCGCCATCACTGATATATCTGTATGTCTCCATCCTAGTGCATGTGGGAGAATTCAGAGCTACATATTTATTAAGACTGTTGCTCTTCCTGTTTCCAGCAGGAAGAGAAGGCCAAGGGTCTGTTCACTTCTTGCTAGGTAAGAACATAACTCCACCATGCAATCTCCACAGCAGTAAACTTTGGAGTGTGTTTAAAGAGCCTCATACAGCAGTTGTTGCTAAGCCCACTCCCACAGTTTGGTCCCTTGATGCTAAGGGATGAGCTGGCTGAAATTATGAAGCTGCAGTCCAACAGCTGAAAGAACAGGTTGAAGAAAGCTGCTCTAGGAGCAAATGAATTTCTCACCTGCTGGACAACCAAGCCAAGATGAAATACTGCAGCTGCCATTCTAGTTAACCTCATCTTACTGTTTCACAGTTCACAGTTTATAAAATTAACTTGACATTATGATGGTGTGTATCTCATATTATTTTTAATAGTTTATATTGTTGTTTTAATGGCTAGTGATAGCTACATTATAAGCATAAATGGACTTAAGTGCCATTGGCTCCTTGCTTCCAGGTAATCCCTGTCCTGTTAAGATGACATGAATAGACATACTGGAGCTCCCACACCTCATTGAGCATTTTAGGTGGTTTGTTTGGTCTTGACATGTGCTCTCTGAACTGAATCACCCTGGGTTTTTATACCATGGCAATTTAGTAAACAAGCCACATTTCTGAACCACGGCTTAGCATACAAACCAGATCACAACTTAGTATTTGGACTGTGAACAGGGGAAGCACCCCCAGTATGCAACCTGCTGGGACAAAATTGGGGAGGGGATTGTTTCATGGCCATGCTGCATACTTTGGAGTGGATTGGGAGAGGATTGCTACTACTGTATACAGTACAGATAGTCCTCAACTTATAACAGTTCATTTAGTGACTATCTGAAATTACAACAGCACTGAAAAAATGACGTATGGCCCTTTTTCACATGTACATTGTTGCAGCATCCCCATGATCACATGATCAAATTTCAGACACTTGGCAACTGACTAGTATTTGTTGCAGTGTCCCCAGGATCACATGATCACCTTTTGCAACCTTCTGACAAGCAAAGTCAAGATTCATTTAACAACCACGTTACTAACTTAATAACCGTAGTGATTCACAACTGTGGCAAGAAAGGTAGTAAAATGGAGCAATTAACTTAATCATCTCACTTAACAACAGAAATGTTGGGCTCAATTGTGGTCATAATTTGAGGATACCTGTCCCCTGGTATCTCAGCCTTGTACATCTGCAAGTACTGCAAAGAAACACCAACTCTCCAGGTGAATCTCCTGCTAAAACCTGTCTTAATTTTCCCATTACTTGGGAGAGGAAAACCCTCATGACTGCCCTTTGGGTAGAAAGGTGTGGCATCAACTGAAATAATCAAAATACATTTTAATTACAGTAAAACTCAGGAAAGCCAAATACCTTGAAGTCCTTGTTGTCTGCTTCTTGCAGTTTCTTCAGCCTGAAGTCCCCTTCGCAGGGATTGAGAGCAGAAGGTGGAGCCACACAAGAGCACTTGCATTCTGGTCCAGAAGTGATTGTTTCCACCATGTAAAAATCCTCAGCTTTGAAAGAGCCTTCGTTGATCCTCTGACATGCTCCTCTGCCCAGGGGTCTCACCACACACTTGCACTGGCAGTTTGAGCCTTGGGACACCGCCTTCACCTTGTCATAGTCACCTAGCAACTAATCAAGGAAAGGAGGGGAAGGGGATGGAAAGGAAGCCAGTCAATTTGTCCTGGAATTCTCGGTGGGTTTGCTTTGGACGAATGTTTGGGAGAAACTCTGACATTCTGAAACATTGAAGAAATGGCTGTCTGGCTTAAAATGTTGCTGACGCTTCATGTTCGTTGCTCCTTGGTTATTTGAGAAAGTAATTTTCTTCTACCACCTAAAAGAATCCAAAAGCCAAACCCCAAACTAGTCAACTTGAACCCAAACAACTTTGGTTTCTCTCGGGTTTGGGGAAATTAAAAGGCTGCTGTGCTCAACCCAGACATTCTCCAGAATGATCTCATTTAAATATAATGGGAACAATCTGTTGGGAAATTCTCCTGTACAAATTTCATTGAAGTGAACAGAGGAGCTCCACATGAGATCTTTGCATCTCTCCTTTATTTTCATGCATCCTATACATGAAATCACGCTGGGAAGACAGGCTACCCTAACTTAGGTATATTTAATAAGAGTTGCCCTCAGAAAAAAGTAGAAGATATGTTTTTTTTTAAAGCCAAAGCTATCAGGATACATCTGATAGGAAGCTAGAGTTTCCAATGTGTAACGCTAGTCCTACATAAATAAGTCATTTTTCTGTTGGATTCAAGAACAAGACAAAAGTTGTGAAACAGACTGGCACATCCTGCCTAGTCAACACAAGGTTTCAACAAACATTAAATGCAATTCAAAGAATGTCCTTTAAGGGAATATGCCTGGATCAGATACAATTTTGGATAATAAAAGTAGTCAAACTTATGTTTTTCTGATTGCACAGTTCATGCAGATATTTTTCAAGGGATATTGGCCTCCATCATCCAGACAGACATTGTGCCAAGGCAGTTTTAAGCCTTTTTGCTTAAATCAAACCCAACACAATTTCAATTGATATTGCACAATTATTTCAATATAAATGCATGCAACTGATTTTGCTCATGACAAAGAGGACGCCCAGCCACCACAGACTGTACAAATGTTGCCATTTGAAGCACTTCTCTCTTTTAGCTGGCTTTAGCTACAAAGGAAAACTAGGGGGAGCTGAGTGAAAGTTGCTGCAGGATCTAAGTGTCAGAGGAATTGACAGATAGCATTGCTCTCTCAGCACAATTCTATATGGATATACATAGCTCTGTTCAATTAGTTGACTAGGAAATAAGTAATATGTTGCTGGCAGAGGGGAAAGGGGCTTGTTGCTTTTAAAAAGGAGCAGCAAAGTAATAATCCCAAACCTGGTCTACTAAATGGAGAGACCGGAGATCTACATCACAAGGCCTTTTGTCCCAGATACCTGGAGTAGTCAAATGCTGCTTCTGTGTATTTCATAGTTCACAAAGAACACAGAGAGAGATTTTAGCAGATGCACCTTTTCCATTTGTTTGCTTCTCCATGCACTAAAACTACAGCTGCTTGTCCTTTTCCTGCACTGATCACCACCCCTGGGTCTAACAGGTACCAGGTGAGGACAAAGCAAATTCTGTACAGGTGGAGTATAACACTATAATGCAAAGCTTGATGATTTTACAGAATGAAAACCCTTGCACATTATTACTGAGTGCAAGGACCCAGCTTTCCTAAAATGAACTTAAGAAGGGTTGATTTAATGCAACATATTCAAGACATAAACCTGCCAACAATTTTAGTCATAGCCTTTGGGTGTAAACCTTCAGCAAGTCCTACTAAGTTCAAATATTCTTTTAAGTAACAAAACTGTCTTTATTTAGAAATCTACCTGTAGATTCCTTGCTCTGTTCTTCACTGCTTCTAAAATCATCTCATAAAATCAAACTTATGTTGAAGACTTAACTGGGATCCCCTAGCTGTGCCACACTCCCTGCTGTGTCAAATTGCCAGCATAAACCTCCCCTGGCATCTTTTACTCCATGCAAACCAAGCTTATTGGTAAGACCATTCTAGGATAGATTCCCCTCCAGCAATTGCGAATGTACATAAAGTTTATTAGTTGTGAATGACTTTTTGCAAATGTTCAGAGGCATTTCTAATGGTGGGGTGTTTTTTGGGGGGGGGGTTGTTGTTTTGGTGCCACCTGAGAAGGGTGAGGGATGAATCTGTGCACTTCAAGAGCAGAGTGTCAGAGCCCTTTGGGAGTCCACTCCCCATCTTTCCTGATGCGCCGCTGGGAAATCACCTCGGGGGTCTGCCTCCCCCTTCCAAGGCACCGACGGCTTGGTGCTCGCGCAGGCGACACCTTACCTGCGAGAGAATGTTCTCCTGGTTCTCCGCCTCATCCTCCAGCGGGGCGTCGGTCGGAAGCGAGCTCAGGCTGGCGTTGGCGGCGCCCCACCACACCGCCAGCAGCGCCGCGGCACAGCAGCGGAGGAGCATCCCGAGCCGCGCCATGGACGGCTAGCGAGCGCCGCTGAGGGGAGAGCCGGGCATGGGGCGGGCGCGGCGGCGGCGGCGCACGAGTGGTCTAAGCTTCTCCTCTGCCCGGTTGGAAAGCAAACTGGACGGGGCGCGCCGGGGGAGACTGGGAGGGGGAAGGTGGGCTGAATCGGGCGGCGTTGCTACCCGGCTGAGGCAAAACGAGGCGGGCCAGAAGGAGGAGTCTCCCTCTTGCCCCCGCTTCTCCTTCTCTGCGGCTATTGTGTCCTCCCGTCTGTCCGCCGGAGGAGCTGCTGTGAGGGAGAAAAGGGGGAAAACAGTAGGCTCCTCGTCCTCCGGGGGTTGCTCTCCCGAGCCCCAACCCAATGGCGGGTCTCAAAAGAGTTGAAATCTGCGGCGAAACCGCGAAGAATCAGATGCTTGGATCGCAAGCCGAGGACAGGTTGAAGGGGCTAGAAAGTTAAAATATTCTACATCCATATGCAGAGAATATGTGGAGATGTGCATGGACAATCCTCTAGGGACACTATAGAGCCAAAAGTAAGGCTTCCAGATGTACGTAGAATTGGCGCCTTTCTGGTCAGTTTCAATGGCATCATCAACTGAATCATCATTGGATCCGAGAGGAGGAGCCGTCACATCTTTTGAGTTCACAAAAATTCCCTGGTTGCTTTTTTTTTTTCAATGGCTAGCCAAAAGTAACACCATCTGCTTTCGAATCCCTGGTTTAGTGCCTGGGAGGTGGAAACTGTTTTGTGGAACAGCCTCAGAGACAACAAACGTTTGGATAAGGCCTATTAACTGCATTTGATTTCTCCTATCCAGAGATAGGAGTGCTGGAAATAGAGGCCTCTCTGGAAGCTGGTAAATGCCTTGCTCTGGATAGGTTGCACCCCAATGTAATTTGGGGAGTCTTCCTTGATTCAGAATTTTCATTAGAGGGAGAGGTGGTTTAAAGGATGAGGAAAGGCACACAACCAGTTCACTGGCCCTGATTATTCCTGGAGGTTTAGCTTGTAATGCACATACCTCAATAACCTAATCCAGGGGTGCCCAAACTTGGCAACTTTAAGACTTGTGGACTTCAACTCCCAGAATTCCCCAGCCAGCTGGCTGGGGAATTCTGGGAGTTGAAGTCCACAAGTCTTAAAGTTGCCAAATTTGGACACCCCTGACCTAATCCATGACACGAAGACTGGAATTCCCTCCTTGGAGAAGCACACTTTTTTCTGTTTTTAATATCTAAACTGGCACTTTAATTTGAGAAGATGAATCTTATCAAACACACACACACACACACACACACACACACACACACACATTTTTGTATGTCAGTACATATTGACTCCTGGCAACTGCTTGGACAAGGTTTTTCCAGAAGAGATTTTCCATTGTCCTAGGGCAGGGGTCAGCAAACTGCGGCTCTGGAGCTGCATGTGGCTCTTTCTTCCCTCTGCTGCGGCTCTGTCAACGGTCAGCGCCACAATTTTGAGAGGAGCTTCTGGTGGGAGAGGGGAGAAGCACAGTGCACCAGGAGAAGACTCTATGGCAAGGGGAGGGTTCTCCAGTTATCTCCACAATTGATAGGGCTTTCGGTTATGACAGGTAGAGGAACAAGTACGCTGCGCTAGGAGGAGACTCTATGGTGGGGGAACTGAACTTCCAGTCAGCTCCAGAATTGAACAGGGGGCTTCCAGTTAGGACCTTTGTGGCTCCCAGTATTTTCTTTTCTGTGGGAAACGGGTCCAAATGGCTCTTTGAGTGTTTAAATTTGCTGACCCCTGTCCTAGGGCTGTCCCAAAGTCATCCAGCTGGCTGTGTGCATAAGGAGGGACTTGCATTCACTTCCTCCCATTTTCTAGTGTTGGAAGAAATGTCCATCTGGGTTCAGTTCTAAGTGGGAAGAAACACTGGAAACATGGAGACTGCTTGGAAGGATGGTTTAATGGTGAACAGGACCACATGCGTTTGAAGTCTTGGGTAGCTGACCACATGGAAGAGAGAGATATTAAGTGGGATTCACTTACCTTCCCTACTGGTTTGCAAATGTGGGTGTACTCGCAGTAATCTTGGAATTGGGCAGGATCTGATTGTGAACATTTGCACTCTTTCTCTTGATAAATAAAAACTAAGCACTGGGAAGTGAATGGGATCATGAAAAGATTTGAGTCATACAGAGACATAATACTGTGCTTAAACACATGAGACCATGCTAAAGTAAAAGGAGAAAACAGGTCTAGTACTCTTGTGCACTTTCACAATTGGGCAAATCCACGTTATCTCTTCCTGAGAGAAATCCATGCCACTTTGCAATTATACACCACTGTGTCTGGAATATATTTTACATACCAGGCTGAGCTCTATTCTTTCAGAGAGACCAAGAGAATGGTGGTAAAGAAGCAGGTGATCTGGGAGACGACTTCCGGCAGCCGAAGGAGACGGACACGCGCGTCCACCTTTTCGCTGCTCCGGTGGGCTCCCCTGAAGTCTAGGGGGAGCACAGGGTGCCTTGGAGGGGTGCCCTGCCATAGGGGCGGCTTGCTGGGACCCCCTGGAACAGCGGCGGCCGTGGGGGGGGTCTCCAGCTTTGCCCCAGGAGCCAGGGAGCGTAGGGAGCGCGCGGAATGCCACCGCGCGCTTCTCCGAACGCAGCCTGGAAGGAAATAATTAATTGGAACGAAACAGCTGAAGAGCGATGAGCCGAGGGGTCTCCCCAGCTCTTTTACTATTCTTACACTTTTGACTGTTTTGCAGTTTTCCTGTTTTGTTTGTTTCAACTTCTGGAGGAGCTTAGATTGGAGGGGGGAAAAATTCCACCCCCCTTGGAAAAGCGGCACTTGAAAAATCTCTCCCTTTTATGGGGGAGAGAGAAAGTTTGAAAACTACTTTCACTTCCCTTAAATAATGGGGGGGGGGATTTTTTTTCTTGGCTACAATTGCGAGGGAAAGGATGGCTGAACTGATTCTTCTCTAAACTATTTATGGGAACTTTGACTTTGTTGTTTCCTGACCACCTGTACTGGCTGAGCCAATATGGCAACTTCCTCCTCCTTCTTTGTCTTTATGAATGAGACTCCTCCCTTGGAAAACTTTATAGCTTTCAACTAATTTCCACCCCAGAAACCTCCAGGAGCCTCTTCAAGTATGTTATTCCCCTGGATTTGGAATATTTTGACCCACCTATTTGCTTTGGTTTTCTACTAGAGGACTTATTCTCCTTTGGACTTGTTTGTTTGGTGATCCCTACCGGCTGTGCTCCCCCACAGACGCCATCTCTTTGTACAGAATAACAACTATCTCTGAGCCTCATGATGGGTCCAAAGAAATTACCGCCTGGTAAGACCTCATCGGCCCCAACATCTTCCACGTCCAGCCCACACCAGTCACAACTGGGATCTTTTCTACAACCTAAAGCCTCTGAAGAAAATGCAAAGGACTTGTCTACTCAACAGCTGCTTCAAATCATCTTAAAGGGACAGAACGAAATTAAAAAACAACTGCAGGACTTAAATGAACAGCTCAGAGAGACGAACCAGCAAACCACACAGAATGAACAGAGGATAGGTGTGCTGGAGGAGGGGGTGGTTGGGATGAGAGACGAGATGAAGACAATCCAAAGGGGGAATGCAGAATTTGGGAATCAGATGTTAAAAATGGAATTTGAAAGGATGTCTTTTTTTCTTAGGTTCCAAAACTTGCCAGAAGTTGAGATTGAAGATCTTAAGGAGATTATGACCACAATACTAGCAGAATATATTAATAGAGATAAACAACAGCTTTGGTGGGACATTGATCTGATCTATAGGGTTAATTCAGCCTATGCAAGAACACACAATGTTCCAAGGGAAGTTCATGTCAAATTTCTTAGAAAAACTATAAGAGATGAGGTTCTAGGAGCTCAAAGGGGAGGATCATTAAAAGATAAAGATAAAGAAATAACCATTCTTAAACAGATCCCAAAGAAAGTAAGAGATAATAGAAGGAAATATTCCTTCTTAGCAAAAAAATATATAATAATGGGGTTTGGTTCAGGTGGCTGTTTCCAGAAGGCATGTTGATTTTTTGGGAGGGCAGCAGAATTAGAATCAACACAGTAGTGGAAGCAGAGACTTTCACTAAAAAACACAGCGCTCTCTTAGGTGGAATGGGGGATGTTACACAAGAAACAAAGGAGGGAGGGGCTGAGGCTCAGCCGGTGGACGGGAGGGAGGACGCAACAGCTAGAAGACTCAGATCACAAAAGTGATTTGGAACACTATTGCAATTGTTGCTACAATGTACTTTCATGGAAGTGATACAAAACAAATGATTGAAACATACTGATGATTTTGTGTTAAACTTAAAACTGCTAATACTTATGTAAATGTTGATATTTTTCTATCTTTGTTTGTAAAAGTTGCAAGACCTGGGGGGGCTTCTCCCCCCCGCACGATGTAGCTGTCAAAATGTTTTATATCCCTATAACCCCTTTTCCTTGTAAAATTTTTAAAACTAATAAAATTTGAACAATTAAAAAAAAGAAGAAGCAGGTGATCTGGGAATCAAAGACAGAAACATGCCTGTATTGGCCTGAAATGGCCAAGTAGCTGATCTTCTCTCCAGGTCATCTAATCTCACTACTGATGGAAGGGGAAGGAACAGGCATTAGAGTTTACAAACCTTGTACTGGTGTTGGAAGCTATTGACCATGGGTGTCAAACTCAAGGTATCACGTTGCCATCATGTCATGTATGTTTTTTCCCTTCACTGAGGTGGGGTGGGCATGGCCTGTGCATCCAGCCCTTGGGCCACCAGTTTGGCACTCCTGCAAGTGACAGAAGGAGGAAACTAAATCCTGCAGGATGATGTCAGCATGTCTCACCCATTGACTGGGAATAAGATGAAGACAATGTCGATCACTTCCGGTTCCTGTAGGTGACAGACGTGTTGTCCACTGCTCATCTCCCTGGTGGGCTCCTTTCAGGAGCACAGGGGCCCCTGGATGGGTCTCCTGCCATAGGGCGGCTTGCTGGAATCCCCGAGACTCGGCGGCAGCCAGCAGGGGTGTTTCCAGCCTCGCCCCAGGAACCGGGGAGCGGAGGGGGGGGCATGAAACAGCTGCCGGCTGTCTGCCCTTTCGCCGAATGGGCTCCGGGAGGAAAGAGTTAAGCGAAAAAAGAGCGGCTGAAGTGCCGGTGGGGAGCGACCCGCCTTAACCTCCTGGATCATCGTTAACAGATAAGCAGCAGACTATTGTAAGTTTTTGTTCAATCCATTTGAAACTGGAAGATTAGAGGGGGTGTTTCTTTCTCTTTATCCCCCCTCTCGGACTAAGCGGCATTTGAACTATCTCTCTCTATATCAGAATGGAGAGAGAATAAAGGCTGACTTGCCACTTGTACTAGCGATGTGAGAAAGATTGATATCACAGCTGCAAGAGGTGATCGCTGAGCTGTTTTCTTAAAAGGAAAAAACTTTATGGAACTCCTTGTTCTTCTCCCTGCAAAAGGAGGAGCCAAGATGGCGCCCCTCTGTCTTCGTCTTTGTACTTATAAATGAAGCCTGCCTTTTGAAACTACCTTTGGGGGAAAAAAATCTCTGGTAATTGTTTTAATACCCCCTCTGAAGGTGCTCTGGATCTCTCCTGTTATGTGGGTTTCCTGATTAATTTTGACTATTTAACTTTTCCTCTTTCTGGTGTACCTTCATGCCTTGGAACTGTGAAGGAGAACTAACTTTTCACTTTTGGATTTGCCTGCCGCCTTGGACCGGCACAGCTACAGGCTCCTCTGATGCCATTTTCTTTGCAAAAGACTTATCATCCCTGAACGCAGATAAATGGAGCCCAAAAAACCACCAACGGGCAAGTCATTCTCTGCTCCAGCATCTGCCACCTCCAGTCCAAGTATGCAGCAGACGAAAATTACTTCATTGTTACAACAAGAAGGGACTGGAGAGAGCTCAAAAGAACTATCTGTTAACCAAATGTTTCAGGAAATTATTAGGGGTCAAAATGAGTTGAAAAAAGAGGTGACAGATCTCAAAGATGAACTCAGAGCTATACAACATTATATAACAGAAAACAAACAAAGAATTGGGGTGTTGGAGGAGGGGGCAGATGGATTGGGGGAGGAGGTTAAGGCAGTCTGGAAGGGAAATTTAGAACTGGAAAACTTTATGGCAAAAATAGAACTTGAAAGAATGTCTTTTTTTTCTCAGATTCCAGAACCTACCAGAGACAGAAAATGAAGATCTTAAGGATATTATGAGTACAATTTTAGCAGAATATATTAAGAGAAATAGAGAACAGTTGTGGTGAGATATGGATCTGGTTTACAGGATTAATTCAGCATATGCTAGAACACACAATGTTCCAAGGGAGGTACATGTTAAGTTTCTTAGGAGGACCACGAGGGATGAGGTGCTAGGGGCCCAAAGGGAGGGACCATTAAAATATAAAGATAAAGAAATTACCATTCTTAAGCAAATTCCGAAGAAAATAAGGGAAAAAAGGAGGGAGTATTCCTCCTTATCAAAGAAATTATACAATAAAAGAGTTTGGTTTAGATGATTATTGCCAGAGGGAATGTTGATTTTTTGGGAGGGAAATAGAATTAGAATTAATACAGTGGAGGAGGCAGAAGCCTTCATTAAAAAACATAGTTCCCTCCTAGAGGACGAAAATAGGGGAGGTGGTGAAAAAGGTAGTAATGTGCAAGATATGAAGGAGGGGGGGGGGGCTGTGGCTCCATCTGGGGACAGGGAGGAAGGAGCAATATCGAAAAGGCTCAGGTCACAAAAATAAATGTATTTGAAATACATGTAATTGTTGATATACTAGAAAGTGACAAAGAAAGAGATGATTGAACATATAATGTAAAACAAGATTCTGTTTATGCTTATCTTTTATACGTTATTTTTAACATTGTAAAAATTGTGAGATTTGGGGGGATTTATACCACCGGCACGGAAGCTGCCAAAATTTTCTATGTACCTTTCTTACCTTTCCCTATAAATGTTTAAAAACCAATAAAATTCTTTTTTAAAAAAAGATGAAGACGATGTCAGGAAAGAGAGCAGAAAAAAGACTTTGCCAAAGCATATTTGTGCCATGGTTAAGTGTCAATTGGGAAAGTATCTATGCCTACTGTGTTGTTTCTTCTTTAGGTTTTTTTTCTAGCATTTTAATTATGAAGCAACTATCTTCTGTTTTAATTACACTATGCAGCCTTATAGGCAGATCTGAGAGAAATGGCTGGTTGTGCAGGCCCAAGAAAAGATGCAGCTATTTTAAAGAGCTGCAGGCAGGTACACCCCAACCTGCTTGCTATCTCAAACAATGCAGAGCATATTAGTGTTGGAGAAAGAAACAGACAGATTATGTCTGGGACAATTTATTTGACCATCTAGTCCATTCAGCCTAGGAAGGCATATTTCTGATGTCTGCGCTTCAAGAAGTGAAGTGGGCAAAACTCAGAGGCAGCCAATATAATAGCTTAACCACCACATTCCAACTGGACTTCCATATCTTAGATATGACACCTTTCGACTTAAACAGTTTTATCCATATTTTGCTGTTAACACTTAAGGAAAATGTTATTTTGCTTAAATTTTAAGCAACACTTCATTGTCATAATTACCTGCCTTTATTCCTATCCAATATAGAGCTACTAAGATAATTATATGTCAGATTATGTTGAATATTAATGGAGAACAAGTGCAAAGAAGAGAAATAAGGAAAAGCATGGTGCCAAATGTGGTAGTGCACACAGTTACACATGCTCCTAGAACAACACACATTACACCTCTGTGCCATGAGCTGCATCAGTTGCCTATTGCCTTCCAGGTTCAATTCAAGGTGTTGGTTTTGACCTTTAAATCCCTTCATGGCAAGGAATCAAGTTTTTTGAAGGACTACGTCTTCCCAGTTACACCTACTCATCCCATCAGAACTGGCAGGAGGGGCATGTTATGGATCCCAGCTGTTAAAGAACTTAATTGGGTGGGACTCAGGAGGCGAGCCTTTTCTGCATGGCACCCACCCTTTGGAACATGGTTCCCCCAAGGTGCGATTAGACCTGATCCCACTGGCACTTAGAAAATCCATGAATTGGGGTGGGGGCAGGCTTGGGCAGGCTTGGGGATCCCAGAGAAATGGGGAGCCTGTATGATGATTTATTTTGTATGTTGAATGTCAATCTGTTTTCCTGCAGTTTTATTTCTATATTTATTTGTGATTGTGCTTAACAGTTTTTAATTGTTGTTTTAAACTATGTTTTAATTGACTGTTATTGTAAGTTGCCCAGAGTTACATTTTGAGATGGGCAGCTTTATAAATCTGGTGAACAAACGAACAAATAAGGATGTGGGCATATCCAATGTGCAAAAACACTGTGATTTTAATTGGTTAAAATATCTGAATTTAGGCAAAATTCAAACAGAGCTGACACTTCCTAGGACATTATCATGACATAGTTCTCTATTTCTGCCAAATATATAAACATCAAAGAATGGGATGAAGCATCGAGTGTAAAAATATGGGGAAATAGGGAAAAAACTCAACACAGTATTACTTATTTCACTTTCCAGCAGTAGGCCATTCCTTCTTTTACAGCCAAGACAAACTAATAATGGGTTAAGAATGAATTCCATCTGTCTTTAACTTTGTTAACTTTGTATATAAGTTGGAAGTTATACTTAGGATTGAGCTACTTATTACTAAAAATGGCAGGTAGCATTCTCCTTAACTCCAGCTGACAAAGTGCTGAAGCCACCCAATGTTTTTGTGAATCATTGAAAACCATTGTAAACAGATTTTATATGAAAAACACATGGCTTCTGAGGTTCACAAAACATCACATGGCTAACAGACCATTGGCTCAAGGAAGAAAAATGGCAGCCCATCTGTAAGTATGAGTTGTACATAAATCAGACGTCCTTAACTGCCTGTATCCAAGGCATAAGCGGAATGAACTCTTTTGGCATTAGATTTCTGTGCCAATTAAAAACAAATATCCAGAAGGCAGCTTGGAAAGAGAAAAAAGGAAACATTAAGAGGCTACATGCAAAGATACCCAGCTAAAACTATGCATCAAATAATATGATGAAAATACTAGACATTAAATTTTTTGGAGAATTTTTTGGAGAATTTTTTGAAAACTTTACCACAAGGCATCAATAATCTACTTCAAATATTTGTCAACTTCTGCTTTAAAAATCTGTGAGTTCCTTAGAAATATTAAAAATTACATTGGAAAAGATTTAAGTGTAAAAATTAAAAGACAAAAGTTACTGTACAGTTGATTGTGATGATAAAAATGTTCTAGTATGGAAGCAGAAGGACAAAATATCTTTATCTTCATGGGGAAAAATGGGGGGGGGGGAATTCAACATTTTGCGTATTAAACAATCACTATTACCAGAATAGTTTACATATGTGTGGAAAAACATGTAAAATAAACAGCTTTGCAAGTTGACAAATAGCAAATTAACAACTGTTTCTGGGGTAATTCTCATACCTATGAAGTCTCTGTATATGGAGGAAAAAAAGAATGAATTTATAATATTTGAAATAATATTCTTTCTCTGTCTTGAATATATATATTGAAACCTGCAGAGCAGATGTTATAAACAAAGAAAATACAGAACAGTTAAAATAGCCAAGGATCTGAATATTTACTGTATATAGACCCTTACTACTGTAATGCACTCTGCATGGTGCTACCCTTGAAGAGCATTCAGAAGCTACAGCTGGTGGCAAAAATGGCCCCTGTAACACCACTGCTCCTCAAGTTGCATTGTTTACCAGTCTGCTTCTGGGTGCAATTCAAGGTGTTGGTGATCACCTTTAAAGCCCTTCATGGCATGAGTCCATGTTACTTGAGAGACCATTTCACCCCACTGGGATTAGCCAGTACCACTTGTGCCAGCAGAGGAGATATGCTACGGGTCCCATGAACCCAAGTATTCTGGCTGGCAGGGTTCAGGAGGAGACCCCTCTCTGCTGTTGCTCCTACCCTCTGGAATATCCTGCCCCCCCCCCCGCCCACATGTGAGGTTGGCCACAACCCTCCTAGCCTTTCATAAGGACCTAAAGATGTGGATTTGCCAGACAGCCTGGGGCTCCAGGAGGGGACCAGTGCAATGGAGGTGGTTGATTGAGTGATAACAGATCCCACCTTCCCCCCACTCTGCCCCAGACCTCTCCATGTTTCTTTGGTTTTAATGTTTATTTTTGTGTTTTAGCTTATATGCAACTGTAAACTGCCCAGAATTATCCTATGGTAAAATTGGCCAATACATTTTATAAATAAATAAATTTAAGGAAAGAGATAAGCATTGGAGCCTTTTCAATATAAAGTTGGAACTTGATGATGGTTACCAGTTTGTTAAATTTGCTTGTGGAATACATGATGTGTCAACATTCTTTTATTTTAAATCAATTTTTCCTTAAGAGGCTGTTCAATCAAAAATGCACTGTGTGCTTCAGAGTATAATAATATCAGTTTAATGCAGAGCTTATGTCTATGGGAATGTTCATGCAACTTAGAAAAAAATCACACCAGGAAATTTTCCATTTTTATTTATAAAATTGTTGATTTATCCTTATTAAAATGATTATATTGTGTTCCCAGAGTATGAAATTGACTAGCACCTGGACAAAAGGCAAAGGGGATTATTAATTATTAAGGCAAAGAGGGAGCTCTTAATTTGCTGATTTCCAAATGGATTGCTAGCAATATGAATCCATTCCTCTCTCTTCCTTTCTCCATTTATATGTAAAAAAAAAACTGAACTTAACTATATAAACAGGCAATCTTAATAATAACTTATACCTTCAGGTGCAATAATGTAAATCACACAAGACATGTGGCACCTTCTCCTTCACTTAGCCATAGTTAACCAATGTATATCTAGTGCTCATATTCTCAGTACAGCAGATATCTGCTATGTAATTTATCATATGCTTACTAAGCCAAAACTGTATTTGGAAAACCATACCATTGCTGTGTTTCACACCCAAAAGAGGCTCCAGTTTAGATCATGCTGAGATATCCCTGACACATTATCACATTCACAACTGCAAAGGACATCAGGCATGGAGGAGGGGGGAAACTTTTTTCAATACAATCAGTACCACATTTTGAGTGCTGGGGAAACCTGATGTCTCCTATAAAAACATCTCTTCAACTTAAAAGTTTTTAGATGTTTGCTGCAAGCAATTAACAATTGCACTTTTACTGGAAAAATATATTGCCTGAAAGTGCCTTATCTATTCCAGCATGGGATTTTACAAAGAACAGCTTACTTCTGCAGATAGCTGATATGGATTGAGAAAATGACATTTATATCTGCATCAGATGCATTAAAGCTGTGTGAAAACTGGAACCAAGAACACCACCCATCATTAAATCTAAGCAGAGTACTTTCTATATTAAGAGACCCAAAACAGTATTTATGCCTCACTTCAGAATTCATTCAAATCCTATTCAGCTGAATGGGTGGATAACTTTTGATAGGAATAGAATAGAATAGAATAGAATAGAATAGAATAGAATAGAATTGAATTCTTTATTGGCCAAGTGTGATTGGACACACAAGAAATTTGTCTTTGGTGCATATGGTCTCAGTGTACATAAAAGGAAAAAATAAAGAAAAAAAGGGGGGGAAATACACCAAGAATCATAAGATACAACACTTCATGATAGTCATAGGTTACTAATAAGCAATCAAATCATACTGGGAAACAACAGAACAATATAAATTGTAACAAAATACAAGCAACATGGTTATAAGTCATAAGTGGGAGGAGATAGGTAATAGGAAGGATGAGAAGAAGAATAGCAATACAGTCTTTGTTAGATAGGGCAATGAGAAGGCAGACTCAGGTTTAACGCAACAACAGCTCTTTATTACAACAGTCAAGTCTGTACAATCCAGCCGCAGTTAGGTCTGACAGCTCTCCTTTTATAGGGAGATGTCAGACCTCTTAACCAATCAGATTGAACCTCTGTTCCTGCCTAAACAGAGGACTGGAGTGGAAACCACAGTAGCCAGTGTTAATATCTAACACCCCTCCCCTCTTGGTCAGAGTGTTCCAATTGGTTACATAGTCCATGAGATAGGCGGGTCTTTGTTTAACTCTGGCAGACCTGCGCAGTTCATTTGGAACCGGCTCTTCAGGCAGGTTGGATGAACCTGTGTGCTCTCCAGCTCTGCTTTGTGGAACCTGCTGGAACTTACCCTAGGCTGCGGCTGGAGTTCCTTGAGCTTGCTCGCTCGGAGCTCGCTGTGGGCCTGCAACAAACTCAGATAAGTCTGCCGGATATTTTGGGTTTGAGTAGTCTGTGAATGGAGTGAATGTTTGCTCCTTTTGGTTAGGGCCTTGGCCGTTTGGTTTCAGAGTTTCGTCTGGTACCCTAAGATTGGAGTGGGAGAGGCTACTGCGGAGTTGGTCAATGTGCCTCCTCCAATTTCTATCATCCTCTAGTTCTAGTAAGTAAGAGCGAGGCCCAGTGATGCCTATCACCATAGCAGGAATCCACAGAGTTCCCCCGGCATAGTTGTGGGCGTATACTGAATCCCCTATGCTAAAGTTCCGAATCTTGCTTGTGGAGTCTGGGGGCGATGTGGCAGAGTAGTTTGGGTGTAGCTGGTCTAAGTGGGACCTTAGACGGCGATCCATGAGAAGCTCGGAGGGGCTTCTCCCGGTGGTGGCGCTTGGTGTAATATGTTGGATTAGCAAATAGTGATCACCCGTGTTTGCCAATCACCCGGGCCCATTCTGGCGAGGGCCTCTTTTGCTGATCACACCATTCGTTCCACCTGTCCATTCGAGGCCGGATGGAATGGCGCGACTAGGGCATGCCGAATTCCCTGGCTAGCTAAATAGGTCTCGAATTGCATGGCCGTGAATTGGGGCCTGTTGTCAGAGACCAAGACGTTGGGCAGGCCATGCGTGGAGAAAAGTCTCCGTAGCACCTTGATGACCGCCTCTGCCATGGTAGAGGTCATCAGGGCTACCTCTAGCCATTTCGAATATGCGTCCACAATTATGAGGAATGTTTGGCCATGAACGGGGCCTGCAAAATCTATGTGCACCCTAGACCAGGGTGCCTGAGGGCACTCCCACTCCTTAGCGGGCGCCTCTGGGAGAGTTGGTCTGGATTCCTGACACAGAATGCAGGTCGCCACCCACTCTTCTATCTCCCTGTCCATGTTAGGCCACCAGACGTAGCTCCTAGCCAATGACTTCATCCTGACGATGCCAGGATGCCCCACATGTAATGCATCCAATACTGCCTTTCGCAGTTTGTTTGGAACAACCACCCGGTCCCCCCACAGTAAACAACCCTTGATAACCGACAGCTCATCATGTTTAGTGAAAAACATTTTAAAATCGGCCCCAACAGGCCCCTTGGGCCAGCCCCTCCACACCCAGTTAAGCACCTGCTTAATAATAGTGTCCTTGGCAGAAAAGTGGGCAACGTCAGTGGAAGAGACAGGTCCAGAGTCCAGGCAGTCTATAAGAAGGACCGGTGTCTCAGGAGTGGGGTCAGCCAACAGTTCTGGAAGGGGACAACAGCTTAACACGTCGGCGTGTCCCAACATAGAGCCAGGGCAGTGGATGAGCTTGTACGAGTAGGCAGCTAGGAAAACAGTCCACCTGGTCATGCACGGAGACAGGGAAACCGGGGTAGGTCGGTCCCCAGCCAGCAGCCCCAACAATGGTTTGTGGTCCATCACAAGTTCAAAATAATGGCTGTAGAGGTACTCGTGAAAACACTTGACTCCCGCTACTGCAGCCAAAGCCTCTCTGTCCAGCTGGCTATAGTTCCATTCAGCGGGAGACAAGGTTCGTGAGTAGAAGGCAATGGGGGCTTCCGCGCCATTGGGCATGCAGTGGCTGAGGACAGCGCCGACGCCAAAAGGAGAAGCGTCACATGTTAGAATCAGCGGCAGGGTCTGGCTGTACTGGACCAGCAGGGAGTCGGCCGTGAGCAGGTGCTTCACCCTGGTGAATGCGGCAGCCTCGGCTCAGCCCCAGAACCATTTGGCATTTTTAGCCAGGAGGCGATGCAAGGGCTCAGCGACGGTAGCTTTCTGCTTGAGAAAAACGCTGTAGAAGTTAAGTAGCCCAAGGAAAGCTTGCAGCTTGGTCTGATTGCGAGGTGTAGGGGCGTCCTGGATTGTTTTTACTTTTTGGGATGTCGGGTGGATCCCAGAACCATCAATTATGTACCCTAGGAATTCTACCCTGGGCACATTAATTTTGCATTTTTCTTTTTTAAGTCGGAGGCCCTTTTCGCGGATTCTGGTCAAAACAGCCCTAACTCTTTTTAAAAGTTGCGCCTCGTTTGCAGCCGATACCAATATGTCGTCGAAATAGGGGACGACTCCTGGTATCCCCTGCAAAAGCCATTCCATGATGCTTTGGAACAGTCCCGGGCGATACTAACACCAAATTGCAGGTGGTTGCATTTGAATGCACCCCTGTGTGTCACAATGGTTTGGGCCTCTGCTGTTGCGCCATCTACAGGCAACTGCTGGTATGCCTGCACCATATCTAATTTCGCAAAAAATTTTCCTGGCCCTAGCAAATGTAGTAGGTGCTGTACAATGGGCACAGGGTAGGCGCTTTGTTGCAGAGCGTTATTAATTGTACATTTATAGTCCACGCAGATGTGGACTGACCCATCCGGCTTGACCGGGGTCACTATAGGGGTCTCCCAGTGAGCATGGTCGACTGGTTCTAGGATCCCCTGGCTCACCAGTTTGTCAATTTCCCTATCGATTTTAGGGCGGAGAGCAAAAGGCGCTCTCCTGGGTTTTAGCCTGATAGGTGCGACGTTGGGGTCCAAATTAAAAGTAATTGGTGTCCCCACATACTTACCGAGGCCGGAGCTGAAGACGTCCTTGAACTCCTTAAATATCACCTCGGCGCCGCCGTTCACGATGCCGTTGATGCCGGTGACTTCCAAGCCCAGGGCTTCGAACCAGTCTAGCCCCAGGAGGCTCTGTAGCGGTGTGCTGGGAACAGTCACGGGCAGCTTGGTGCTGATGCCCTTGAACTGGACTCGGAAGGTGCCCTGGCCCACGATGGGGACTCAGTTCCCCTGGCAGTCATGCAGCACGATGTCTGGTGTGCGAAGCTGCCGTTTGTTCAGGCTTGGAATGGCTTGCTTCAGGGTCGACCAGGAAATGAGCATGAGTGACGATCCAGTGTCACCTTCAAGCTCGCAGGGAGCGTCCTCAATGAGGACCGTGACTTTCAGCTTTTTTGGCCGCCTTGTGCGGACTTGCCCTATCGTGGTTTGATAGGTTACCCTTGGTTCTCTCTGTGTGTACTCTCTCTGGGCTCTCTCCCTGGGTTCTCTCTCTGGGCACCCTTGGTATTTCCGCCAGGCCCCTGGGTTGGGCCTCTGTTGGTGGTTTGAGTTTGGCTGCCATGTGGTGGCAAGGACTTCGCTCCGGCACACCTTTGCAATGTGCTCCTTTTTATCACAACGCTGGCAGATTGCGTCTCGGAATCTGCAAGTAGACCAGGCATGGTTCCCTCCGCAGCTTGTGCAGGGCAGCAAATGTGAGTCAAATTTTCGCTCCGGCTTTGTGCGACTACTGCGCATGCAGTAGCTGTCATCGCCTTCGCTGTCAGAGGTTTCTCGGTCTGCGGCCTCGTGGTGGATGCGCGCCTGCTTCTGAGTGGTTTGTGGCATGTTGTGCTGGCGCTGCAAGGCTTCCGTGGACTTGTCGGCCGATTCCAACGCTCTGGCTTCGTCGAGTGCGATCTGCAGAGACATGTTTGATTTTGTGAGCAGGCGTCTCTGCAGATGGATGTCCCACACTCCGCAGATCAGGCAATCTAAGATTTGGTTGTCCAGGTCACGGAAGTCACAGTACGTTGCTGCCTTTCGCTGAGCCGCAACGTACTGGTTGATGGACTCTCCCTCCTTCTGGTTCCGCACGTTGAATTCGTGGCAGCAAACGTGTCTAGAGGCTTGGGTGCATAATGCGTTCTTAGAGTCTGTTGCAAGGCCGCCCATGTAACCGCTTGGATCGGAGTTGGCTCCGATAGGTCTTTTGCCGTTTCAAAGACCTCTTGGCCGCAGTAGCCCAGGAAGAGGTTTTTTTTGCGGGAGTCTGGAACCCCCATGAGGTTGTTTGCCTCAAGGAAGCATTCGAACCTCAGCATGTAGGATTCCAGTGTTCGGCCACTGAGTCGTACGGAGTTGGCGGGGCGTGCATGGCCATTTTGCCTTGAAGCGATTTGAATTTGCCACTTAAAATGGCTGCTCGATGCCACGCCGATGCTCCAGGCTGGATTCACTTGCTGGATTGACTTGTTGCTCATTCTTCGCCTTATCTGCCTCTTGATCCCACCTTCGTCACCAGTGTTAGATAGGGCAATGAGAAGGCAGACTCAGGTTTAACGCAACAACAGCTCTTTATTACAACAGTCAAGTCTGTACAATCCAGCAGCAGTTAGGTCTGACAGCTCTCCTTTTATAGGGAGCTGTCAGACCTCTTAACCAATCAGATTGAACCTCTGTTCCCGCCTAAACAGAGGACTGGAGTGGAAACCACAGTAGCCTGTGTTAATATCTAACAGTCTTAGTAAATAATTTGACAGTGTTGTGGGAATTAGTTGTTTAGCAGAGTGATGGCATTCGGGGAAAAACTGTCCTTGTGTCTAGTTGTTCTGGTGTGCAGTGGAAGGCAGGTTGGCAGCAATTGTTTTTTTCTGCAGTTCTAATTATCTGTTGAGCTCTTTGGGCAAAATAGCAAAGGGCTCCTCCACCTCTGGGACAACTGATTGTTACATTTGATTAATAGTCTGCCGACAACTTTGATGAAGTGAAGGTCAAACATTTCTAATTGTCATCATATGTTAAAGTGAACAAGGTAAACTGTAGTGATAACCTTTATCAGATTACCATCAATGTATATGATTTTGAGAGGAGGAAGGCCACAATCAAGGATCACATGATCAATGACTACTAATCTAGATGACAGTTTGCTATTTGTGCCACCATGAGTGGCATGTCTTAAATACAAGCTGTAAAGAAGCAGCAGTGAAAGAAAACTATTGCTCTGACCACATGCAGTTTCTCCTGTACTGCTATGTTAGAACACTAGTTGTCATACAGAGCAGATGGAGTGGTTGGGCTTGTGCCTTTGAACCTGCATTAAATGAAATTTGTCATACCCTAATCTCATTTCATATAGACATGTAGCTTTGATTGCAGGAATCATCTAACAGAGAGCCAGTCTGGTGTAGTGGTTAAGGCATCAGGCTAGAAACTGAGAAACCCTAAGTTCTCGTCCTGTCTTAAGTACAAAGTCAATCACTTTCTCAATCCTAGGAAGGAGGCAAGAACAAACCACTTCAGAAAAACCTTGCCAGGAAAACTGCAAAGATTTGTTCAGGCAATCTCTGAGGATCGAACAGAAGTGGGGAGGGGAAATCATCTATCTAAGAAGATAATTGCTTAGTGACAGAATGGCTCTTGGATGGAAGTTGTAAAAATAGCAGGAAAAAGTTTGTGGTTTGATTGATAGCCATTAAAAAAAGATGTCAATACTGTTTGTGTTTGTACAATATGACAAATTGAAGGTAAGCAGAAGGAAACTCAGGATGGGTTGGGATAGGGTGGGGATATTATATAAACCCGATGGGTTTGGGGATAGGATAGGGATATTATATAAACTGTTTACTACAGCTCTTTCATGCCACCGAGGTTTAGCAGATATCTGATCAATATGGATAGATAGAATGGTTTCTGCTTGAGACACTGGAGTTTTAGGGCCTTTTGCACGCCTCTTGTCCCAGAGAGACAAATTGCAAATGATTGTGTTGAATACATGATCACTACAATTTCAATATGTGGATAGCATATTCCAGAAGACATTATTTCCTTGGAACATTCAAAAGACTTATAAGAAAATCTGAAAATCTCTCCCTAGCTCAGTGCTTCTCAAATAGTGGGGCGGGCCCCCCAGGGGGGGCGCGAGGCTCCGTAAAGGGGGGCTCAGCTCAAATTATTTTATATATTTTTGTTTTGCAGGTTAAAGTTTTTTTTTAACATTGTGTTCCTTTAAATCCTGTGCTCCTTTAAATCTTTTCTGCTACAGTTAATAAAGCTATTTTTTGTTGTAAATTGATCCACATTTCTTTCTTTTTTTATTCTCTTATACGTTAATAAGGATACAGTGTTATGCAGAGGTGTACTTATAACAATTTTATAGACAAATGATACTATTTACAGTCGCGCGGGGGGCGCGAAATGTTTTCTTCTTCCTAGGGGGGGCATGACAGAAAATAATTGAGAAGCACTGCCCTAGCTGTTCCTGAGCAAGGTTTACATCATAGCATAATGCCCAGTGGTTGTTGGTTGGGGGGGGGAGGCATTGATAACACTTTTTGTGTAATTTGGTATCTGGATAACTTGTTACAGTGACACAGTGTGACTCCTTTTCTTCTACTGAATATGATATCATATCATATTATCAGGGATATCAGGGAAGACTTGATTCGCCTGAATATAATCCTGTGGCCTTGGATTTATACTAAAATTTATAAATTAATTTGCCAATGAAGCACCATATTTCAGTGATGTTTGTGGGAAGGCTTCTTAGACTTAGAATAACTTTATTGTCACTTTGAATGTACACTAATCAGCATACATTAAAATGAAATGACGTTGCATACAGCTCTCAAAGGGTCTCCACCTCTAATATAAACAAACATAACAAAATAAATAAATAAATAAATACAAAATTATTGGTGTACCCACATATATTATATGACACAAAGAAACAACACAATATAGTTCAGATGTGTGTCTGTTTTATACAGATACAGTAGAATTCTAGCGTACATATCAGGGGCAGCTGGATATTTCATTTCAGTCCTCTTTGGCTGCATTATTTGTCTAAACACCAAACTGGGAATGACACTCCTTTGGTAACTATATTTATTTTCCCAGAGATTAGCCCATGCATTCATTGGGAGATTTGAGGTAGATGATTTTGCTGAGAGAGTGGAAATTCCATCATGTATTTTGCCCACTGGCTAAATACAGCTTTTACAACTGAGTACAGTAGTAAATTACAGGTTCCCTTCCCATCAGCTCTAAAATAGTAAATTACTTCTCAGCAGCTTCTTAGATATAATTAATCATCCCACTCCTTCACCATAGATGTGTGTCTTAATTTAGATCTCAAATGAAACTTTTTTCACCCAAAAGCTTCATAGCCAATTACTCCACAAGAATCGCGTTTCCACTGCTCCCAACATCACATTCCCTTGCCTTTTGCAAAATAATAAAAAAGTATTAGAAAACCAGTACAGTACATAAAAATCAACAAAGGATAAAAATCAAGGTGAAGGGAGAAAATAGGGAAGAGTCTTAAAAACGCACCTGTATGTCTAGTTCAAGATACATAATGGTTGCATTCTCCTGTCATTGAGAGATCAGTGTCAAGGTATTCATCAGGTTTGTTTGCAGGTGTTTTGTTCTACATCCCCATGAGGCTTAATGAACAGAATGAGTCTATTTTCATTTCTGAACAAAAGGAAAATTAACCATGTATAGGTATTTAAAGAATTTGAAATAAATGGCAAAAAATGAAATACATTTTTGCCAAGTTAGTTATAAATGAAGGGTACAGGCAAGTTTAGAATATTGAAATTTTACTATAAGATTTTGGAACTAACTATATAAATTAGCCTCTCAGAGCAGTGGTGGTTTTCTATCATTTATACTACTGTTTTGCTCATTGATATGCGTGTGCTCGCGCAAGTGTCTGGGCAGGTGAGTGGAGCTTCCCACCACCGCTACTACTGGTTTGCCCGATCTGGCTTGAACCGGCAGCAACCACCTCTGACCCAGAGTCACCTAGTTGAGTTAGGTGGCTATAGAAACTGAACAAATAAATAAAATAAAAATAGGAGTTCTGGTTTGGTCTAGAGGTTAAGGCATCAAGTTAGAAACTGGGAGGCTGAGCTTTAGTTCCACCTTAAGGACAAAGCCAACATGCAAACCTTGGACTAGTCACTTTCTCTTAGTTGTAAGAAAGAAGCAAAGGCAAACCATAGTGCAAAGCTGTAGAAGATCTTTTTTTTAATTCTCCAAAAAAGCAAACAAACGAGAAGCTGAGGTTGTCAGTTATAGATTAAACTCCAGATTCCATGCTTCAGTCAGAATAGCATTCATACTGAGATAATATCCATGAAGGAGAAAATAATTGATATTGAGAACTTGAATTGCAAGAGAGTGGAAAGTGCCTTGGGCTGCTGGCAGATGGCCAGTAACAATAGCATTCCAAATATCTCATGAAATTTGACAACTTTCTATAGGCACTTTGAACCTTACAGGTGCTAAATCTACTGCCATAACCATCTGATTTTCTTTAATTGTATGTTTGCAAATGTAGTCTAAGATCCTGAGCAAAAAAAAAAAAGGGGGGGGGGCTCTCAGCCACACCAGAGGGCATCAGCATCACTGAATCAGAAACTAAGATTGGGACTATTTTTCTGGAACGTTTATTTCAGATTGCAGTACTAATGACTTTTCAGCCACACTTAGCACTCCCTTAAGGAAATGCACTGCAAACATTCTGCCCTTGTCTCCCTTGACTGGGGGAAGTCTGCTTACCTTAGACCTGGTACCTGAGCTTAGGAACCAACAGAGGTTTAAGAGAGGATGGGATCTGAGAGCTGCTGGACACCAAGTAAGAATGATAAATTTGATCTTGGGTTACAGTTATGGCATAGTGACAAAAATGTGCCCAATTTAACTGCTATCAAATCATTATTATTAAGAGAAAATGCTAGCATATGGTTGGATGCAGAGGACAAGGACCTTTGTCTAGTAGTGGACTGATTCTTGAAGTATGCTCTTCCATCACTTTAAGCCTCCACTCCTTTTTTATGATTTCAAATAGCAGAAGGGAATAGCCTTTTCCTTTACTTCAGATCTTGAAACTAGGGAGCAAGTTGGATAATAAGAAGAAAAGCAGAGCAAAAAAAGTAGCAGCATTCCTGGCTGGGCAATAGAGTACAGTGGCAAACAATATACCATCTCACTGATTGCTGTACCTGAAGGATACAGAAAAGTCTGTGGGGTTTTTTTTTTGGAAATGTTCCCACTAAATTCATTAAATTAAATGAAAAAGTTAAATAAGTTACTCTGCCCTTATTATGCCAAAATAACACTATAGGTAGCCCTCGTTTTATGACAGCAATTGGTATCAAGATTGCCATCACTAAGCAATGCAATTTTAAAGTGCGATAGTGCATGATTGCACCACTTATCAATGACAATCATGGCAGTCCTGGTTGTCACTGTAACCCCAAGACATGCAGGTTATTAAGTGAGAGGGGTTTTCCATGTGTCAGCAACAGCAGGGGCATGCCTAATGCAATAAAAAGATATCCCAATGAGAGCTATGTTGTTGAAATAAGTTTTCCTGAAGTTATTCAACAAACTCTAAAAGACTTTTTTCAAAAGAAAAAAATAAAAGAAACATGCATGTTATAGGTGTAAACTCCTTGTTGATATAATTCTTCCTTCCCTACCTGCCTATTACATTTTAAGTAGAAAGAAGGTCTTCTTCTTCTTCTTCTTCTTCTTCTTCTTCTTCTTCTTCTTCTTCTTCTTCTTCTTCTTCTTCTTCTTCTTCTTCTTCTTCTTCCTCCTCCTCCTCCTCCTCCTCCTCCTCCTCCTCCTCCTCCTCCTCCTCCTCCTCCTCCTCCTCCTCCTCCTCCTCCTCCTCCTCTATTGAAGCAGAAGTTAATAACTACAAGCCAAGCTTTAACAATGATGACATAGGAAAGATTGCAACTTGGAATAAAGAAAGTAGATAAATTAATGAATGAAATGAAAGAGAAAAACATAGCCTACATGGAATTTCAGATCACAAATGCAGCAAGTACATATGGAAGGCAAGTAATAACTATCATTACAGACTGAGGAAACAGGTTGGTGTGGAAATCTCTCTCTGCTGTCTTAGCCATTCTGTGGCTATTTCTGTTTTTCACTTTAAAAATGCACTAGATCTTCTGTCACATTTAATAATTTTTTGGTTTAAAAATATTTACTCAGTGTTACCTAAAATCATGTATGATTTTTTTCTAGAAATTGTTTTCAATATGGACTAATTTCTATTTTTCCTTTTAATTGGCAAAATTATAAACAATTTGATTTTGTTTTCATTACCTTTCTGGGTTGGTATTTTTTCCATGTCATCCCTAGTATTCTATGACATAATGGAGAAGCAAATAATATGCAACAGAAAAGACCAAAAAATAAACAATTAGGAAGTAAAAAAAAAAGAAGAAGGAGGAGGTAGAAGGAAAAGAAAAAAAATAGGAATATCTAATTTGGGAACACACATTTTAATTTATTCCTTACTATGGTCATGGATCAACATGACAAATGCCAGTACGGATTTTATTTAACTCAGTTACTATTTGTTCAGGCACATTGTTACCAATAACACTTTCTGAACATATAAAAGCATATTTAAAAAGTCTCCTGAAACACTAGTTCCATCTTGTAAATGAACAAACGTGTATCTTTTGTACACTAACATTTTCTAACATATTTGACACAGTTATTTTGTTTGAGAAGTGCAGAAAAAATCTATGCTCATAGCTACAAAGGCAAATTACAGTTCTGTTCTCACTATTTAAAGGTGCCTTAATCAAAGGCACAAGATGTTCAGATTTCCAATGTGGAAATAAGTCTGAGGCGTCTCTTGAGAGGTTCTCTTCCTGACTTGGCTCCCAGGCTTAACTCCTAAAAATTTAGGTGGGAATACAGTGACACCTTGTGGTAGATATAGAGCACCATTTTATTCCTATAGACTGAGGAAACGATCAAAAGTCTTCCACGTTCTGCATTGACGGCAGTAATCTTTCATTGCTCCTCCTGGAACTAGCCTTCTAGCAGATGCATTTCTTTTTATCCTGCTTGTCTTACTTAAATATAATACTGAAAATAGAACATCAAAGCCTGGAAAGGTAGGAACTTCATCTTTCTTGCTATTTGGAGAATTCTACTTCTGAAAACAATCTTTTGAAAAATGTTGTTGCAGAAGTGACAGTGTGTCTCTTGCTTCAGTAGTGATAATGGAAAAATCATACCCTCCGCTAATGTGGCCTCCCACAGTGTCAGGGGAAGCAACCTATAGTCCCAGGACCACAGGCACCCACTGCCTCTCCTTTTTTTAGCCGTTAAGAGCTTATTGTGATTATGATTGCTGAAAACTGTTGGAACCTGCCTACTATTTAGAACAATAGAGTTGGATGGGATCTTCTAGACCAACTCCCTGCTCAAGCAGGAGACACTATACCAGTGATGGCGGACCTTTTTCTTACGGCATGCCAAAATTGCGCGTGTGTGCTATTGCACGTGCACCCGTGGCCACTCAATCCTCCCCGCCCATCTGCGCATGCATGTGTGACCCCCCCCCCAGGCTCCGGATGCTTTCCTGAAGCCTGAGGAGGGCAAAAGCGGCCTCCGCCGGCCCTATGGAAGGGCAAAAAACCAGCTGGCTGGTGCACGCATGTGCGCCGGAGCAGATGGCTGGTGTGCCACCAAATATGGCTCCACATGCATAGGTTGTCCATCATGGCACTATGCCATTTCAGGCAAATGGTTGTCCATTTGTCTCTTTGTGAAAGCCTCTAGTTTATTTATTTATTTTAAAATAAATAGATGAAAACTGCGACATAAAACCTCAGAGAAGGCATATTACAGTTCATCTACCTATTTTTTTTCTCAAGCTATTCCTTTCCTGCAATGCACATAACCCTATGAATTTGATGCTTTTACAAAATGTTGGCTGTGCCTCGCAGCCACACAAGGGTTGCCCAATACTTCCATAAGAAGAAACAATTTGATGTAATCTTTTCTGACTTATTCGGCCCGTGAATTCAGACTATGGAACCAGAACTGGGGAGGAATCAGACCTAATTTGGAAAATCAGTGCAGAAGATATGTCAGTGCTGGGGGTCTTCTTCAGATTCCTACTGCATTTTGTTTAAAACCCAAACATTGCACTTCTGTAATTTAATAGTTCATTGTCAAGTGTTGGTAATGTCAGGGGAAAAAAAATGCCCTGGGGAAATCTGAGATCAATGGACCGTGGCTGATTCCCTTCCGCATATCTTTTGAGATATTGAGAAAAATAAAAGTCTTTAAAAGTATTCTAATTAATAAACAAACTTTAATAATAAAATAAAAAGTAAATGAAACAGAAATAACTAATGGTTACATTTTGATAATGAAAGCTACGTCTGCCAAGCTGGCAGCCGAACAAAGAAAAAATTTTTTTGGAATGTGTAACGCGTGCGCAATAAATCACTTTCAGATAACATTTTGTTTTATGACCTGCGCAATAAAGCTTTCTTAGTTTAACTCTTGAATGTCAGTTTAGGCAGTTCAGGCCTAGCAAACTTTTTAACATCGTGACACCCCTTACGGTTGACAATGTAATTTGCATACTTGATTGCTTCACCCCAGTATGCGTTACTGAGATTGGCATCTTCTAGAAGACAATGCATCATGGTTTGTAGAACCCCTTGTCTTCTTTCTACGACTCCGTTATGAGCCGGTGTATATGGAGCAGATGTCTGATGAAGAATTCCATTCTTACGCATCCAGTCCTGGAAACGCTGAGACATGAATTCTGCACCACGGTCACTCTGGATTCTGGCGATGCGAACTTGGTATTGTGTAGAAACAAACGCTGCAAAGTCTTTAAAGATCTGAAAGGTCTCAGATTTCTCTCTCATAGGATATACAAATCCATATCTAGAATGATTATCTACAATTGTTAAAAAATTCTTTCTGCCACCAAGTGTTGGTGGGAAAGGACCCACTATGTCAGTGTGTACCAAATCAAAAATGCGTGTTGACCGGCGTGTAGCGTGTTTGGGAATTGCAGCCGCCTTGGATTTAGCCTTTTTGCAAAACGCACAATCCAAAAACACCTTACACCCCTTTAGATCCAAACCTTTTGCGAACTCCGGCATCTTTCTAAGAACACGGAAACTGGCATGCCCCAATCTTCTGTGCCACTTGTGAATACACCTGGAATGCAAAAGTTTACCAGTTAGTGAATTCTCAACATTTACAGTTTCATGAGGACCCTCAGGCTTGCTCTGAGCAATCTGTTTCTGTTTTCTTTGTTTGTTGGCTTTAGGAGCCTTTGGCACAGTAACGTTTTCTCTCTCTGGGACAACTCTCTCTGGGTTCACGTTGTGCCTTTTTGGAGTTTGCATACTTGCCTGTGCTTGCCCTTTAGGCTTTGGCTTTAAGTAATAAACACCACCAATCAGCATAGTTTCAGCAACAATATCTCCATCTTTAACTAAGTAACTTGCTTTTTCGAGGTGGTGAACCTGGAACTTTAAATCTCTAGACAAGTGACTTTGACTAAGCAAATTACTGGTTGCTGAAGGTATGTAATAAACATCAGGGATGTGTGTATCGAGTTCTTCAATGTAAACAGTTCCTTTTCCCATAACCTTGCAAGTGTGGTTGGTGAAGGAATACAGTTCTCGATACTCGGGCTCTGGTTCGCCCATCTCTGTGAAAAGTTCCCTTCTGTGGGTAACGTGCACAGCTGCTCCACTGTCTAAAGTCCACAAAAGACGTCTGTCGAACTTTGGATCAGGTTGTGGAACGTTGGTTATGGCCAGTGTCACAAGTGGAGCTTGTGAATCACGCCTTGGACCACGACGGCCTTGTCTTCCGCCTCTACCTCTGCCTCTGGAATCTGTTCCTCTGGGCTGGTACGTGACGGGAGCTGGAACTCATTGGGGACAATCCCGGGTGTCATGTCCCACACGGTTGCAGGTGTAGCATTTTGGCATCCTTGGAGCGTAGCCTCTTCCTCGGAAGGGACGTCTGGCTGGAGCCTTTAACGCTGGAGGCCGTTGCAGATGTGGTGTAGCTAACCTGATAGCTTCGTCTTCCACTAAAAGTCTGCAAACGTGGTTAACTGTGCGTTGAGCAATAGGCACGTAGTTAATCTTTGCAACAGCATCTTTCCATTCATAATTCAATGAGTTAATGATGATGCTAATCATTTGGATATCATCGATTACATGGCCATTTTGTCTCAATTCACTTCTCATTCTTTTCAGTTTGGTCAAATGTCCACCAATTCGTTCACCAGGTTTCAACTTCGAACCATGGAACTCAGACATGAGCAAACATGAGGATTCAATTGAAACGGGCCTGTAGCAATCTTCCAAAATAGCCCATATTTCTTGGGCAGTTGCATCAGGTGGAAAGATACCTTGGATCTCAATTTCCATTGACATGAGTAAAGTCGTGATTGCTCTGTTTTCGAGGTCTCTTATCGCAGGTGTCCAGGGTTGACGGGGAGGATTAAAAACCATGGAATATGTGCCTTCTCTTCGAAGCAAGAGCACAATTTCACTGACCCAGGCTTTATAATTCTCTCCTGACTCCTTTAATTTGGACTCACCAGTCAAGGGGGTGACTGTGAATACCTGCTGAGGAACAATTTGTTGCTCTGGTTGCAAATCTGGTTGTTGAACCAGGGGATGCTGGGGTTGCATCATTGGCCTTTGCGTGGCAACATCAAATTGACTTCCTCGAATTCGCCTTTGGCTTTGCCCTTTTCCATCTAGGGAGGATTCAGCACCGCCAGGGGGTGTTGAAGACTTATCCTTTGAGGGCAAAGTTTGGGCTTCTGTAAAACTCATAGGTAAATCTCTAGAGCTTTGATGAAACTGCATCATCTTTTGCTGTAATAATTTTTCTCCGCCAGCAGATGGCAGTGCAGCTTCACTTTTTGGCTGCCTCACCTTTCTATACGTATGCGGAAGTTCAATGGGCTCAAAGGGACCACGTGACCTCGGTGACGTGTACATGTCTCTTTGTTCTGATTGACCAATGAACTCTGTGGGGTGTGTCTTAGGCTGTTGTTTTGAAGACAAGATGGCGTCCTCAGACATTTTGGGAGTGGGGGAGCTCCTCCTACTTCGCTTTATTTCGTTAAAGCACTCTCTCACCTCCCTAGTATATTTTTCAAACAGCTTTATTTGATCAAGATAGCTTTGCATTTCTTGCTCATCATCTGGGGAGATTTCATAAACTTTGCTTTCTGCGTGGGAGGATTTTTTCTCTGCCGGCAGTTGCCGTTTAGACTTTTGCCGTTCGTTAATTGTATCTTGATAATGAGGAAGGTTTACTGACCTCAGTCCGTAGATCTTGCCTTCTGTAGCTCCTTCCCCCACATCTGGCTCGGCACCTGAAGAATCTTGCTCCTCTGTGTCTGAGGGAATGGATTCTTTCGAGCGCTTTCCATGTCCGTGTTTTTTTCTTTTCTTTCTCTTCTTTGACATGGCTAATTAGCCTTAGTCGGTTATCTTTAGATAGCATGAAGGGAAAATACAGCCATAAATTGTAGCCATCTCAGCTACAACCATCCTCTGCTACCAAGTTGTCAGGGAAAAAAAATGCCCTGGGGAAATCTGAGATCAATGGACCGTGGCTGATTCCCTTCCGCATATCTTTTGAGATATTGAGAAAAATAAAAGTCTTTAAAAGTATTCTAATTAATAAACAAACTTTAATAATAAAATAAAAAGTAAATGAAACAGAAATAACTAATGGTTACATTTTGATAATGAAAGCTACGTCTGCCAAGCTGGCAGCCGAACAAAGAAAAAATTTTTTTGGAATGTGTAACGCGTGCGCAATAAATCACTTTCAGATAACATTTTGTTTTATGACCTGCGCAATAAAGCTTTCTTAGTTTAACTCTTGAATGTCAGTTTAGGCAGTTCAGGCCTAGCAAACTTTTTAACATCGTGACAGGTAATACAGTGGACATGGGGTGGAGAAGGCTGGCATTGTTCCAGAGTACACAAACATGTTGCATGTTCATATTATTATCTCTTCTCAACATTTCCACTATTTCTAGCACTCCCTAGAAGCTAGGAAGGTAAGAATTGAGGCTGTAGAAACCCATATCCTTTCTATTTCTACAATAGCTACCTGTTTCAGTTTGGATCCTTTCCTGGCCTTTTTTTAGAGTTGCCAGGACCTGTAATAGGATTTTCTGCATGCTGAAGGGGTATTTACAGAGCTAGCGTCCTTCCATGCTTCTAAAGTACTCATACTGTTAACAATATTCATTCAGAAGTGTTTAGTCTTCTTCATCAATATGTTGCTATCTGAACCATACTAATATCACCCTTGGCTACAGCCAACACTGGGGAAAAAGCATGCTGCACCATTCAGAATATCTGGTATTCTTCCCTGACCAATGATGCCATCCAAAACCAATATTTCATTCTGTTGTATGGCTGGGGGCTTTGGGACGCTTTTCTAGGCGTACTCAAGAGGTGCAACATATGCTCAGGGGGAAACACAGACACACAGCCCGAGAGCCAACAAATCTCTTGGTTTCTTGTTGCTAGGATTTTGACACAACAACAGCCTTTGTGGCACTGTTCATATTTGTCTTTTGCTTGATTATACATATCAGATAAACTCCACAAAGATTGAAAAGAAGTTGTCCAGTGGCTCTTTAAGTCCCCTTCTTGGGTTTTTTTGCATGCAGAAACTAAAGATTGTAGAGAAAGATTACCTAATACAAAACTGCCCCTGAAAGCCTTGGATGATCTCCCCAACACATTGTTACTACATTACTAGAGTATAACATAAGAAATAGGGGACATGTTTAAATATAGGCTTGGAAAGCAATCATGTGAACTAACTTAGATATCGTTCAAGTGAAATCATATATATGGCCTTCCCCACATATTTTTGGAGTGTGCCTCTGGCCAGACATTAAAACATGAGTGCAGCCCTCAGCCTGAAACAAATTTCCCAACTCTGAAACTAACTAAGGCTCTAGAGCAGGGGTGTCCAAACTTGGCAATTTTAAGACTTGTGGACTTCAACTCCCAGAATTCCCCAGCCAGCAGAGCTGGCTGGGGAATTCTGG
Organism: Natrix helvetica; assembly: GCF_964273705.1. NCBI lineage: Eukaryota > Metazoa > Chordata > Lepidosauria > Squamata > Natricidae > Natrix > Natrix helvetica. The sequence goes on along the minus strand of NC_138549.1, from coordinate 62,442,514 downwards.
GAGTTGAAGTCCACAAGTCTTAAAGTTGCCAAGTTTGGACACCCCTGCTCTAGAGAGTAGAATCTTAGGGTTTAAGAAAAGGTCTCCACTTTCTTTGCCATTTGTTGTTATGTGTATTGATTTTTAACAGTCTAAAGTTTTGCTACTGTACCATAAGAGAGTTTATTTGGTGTTTGCGAAGTTTTTCCCTGAGAAACTGGCACACTCGACAAGTCTGTTCTCAGTAAGACAGCATTTGACAGGCTGCTTTGTGAGCCTTTTCTGAGTTTCTGGAAGAAATGAGGATGGTTCTAATGGGAAGAAGGAAGGGAGGGGAAAGGAAGAAAACCCACTTTTCATAATGATTTCTCAGCAAATGTATAGATTTCAATTGCATTGTATGGAGAGAAACTTTTGACAGGATTGACTTAATTGTGTGTGTGAAAGAAAGAGGGAGGGAGGGAGGGAGGGAGGGAGGGAGGGAGGGAGGGAGAGAACTGTGACATTGGCACATTTTCTAATTGTGTTCTGTCTAAAGACTTCTTTCTTCTGGGCTGCTCATCTGAGTCACAAGCAGCAGCTGAAGTTCCATAATCTCTGCCTTCCAGGCAACAAGCAACAATAGCTACAAAGGGATTTTCATGAAAGGCTGAGAATGCACTGATTTCACTTGCTGTCTGGGCAGCCAGAGCTGCTGAAAGATTTTGCTTTTGCTTTCCTTGCTGCTGGCACTTCCTCCGTTTGCTCTTTTTCCGAAGGGGACAGGAGACAGGCTAATGGCAGCCTTTCTTGTCCCTTTGGATCATGCTAGGATTATAATCTCACCCAGCTCCACATTCATCTTGTGCAAAAGAGCATTCTTCACTTCAGCAAGAATTCTACAACTGTAAGTGCTATTGCTGTTTGTCAGTATTCTTCCTGTGTGCATTTGAGGCAGTGATGTACTACTGATAGAATGGATATTTGAATATTTTTCCATTTTTGTTCAATAGTCTCACTGAAGTTATCATTTCAAAACCAATCTTCCATAGGTCTTTTCTGCTTGGTTATTATCAATAAATTTCAGTAAAGAAAGTTCTGGGCTCACCTGAATAGTGGTTTTTAAAATTCTTTGTATCATTATTATGCATGGGTCACTTCCCCCCCCTTTTTTTCCCTCAAGTCTACCATGCGTGGTAAAATAGTCATTCCATGTCAAGTGGTCTGGGGGTCCCTGCTCGACACAGATTTTGATGAAATTTTGTGTGATCATGCACACATGTCCCCAATGAACATTGGTAAAGTATTATGTGTGCCGATGCAATACTTGTGGAGATATAGTCATTTGTTTGACCCCATACCACAGCCTTCTACAGTATGATTTTTTTAAAGCACTTTTCTGAAATCAGACCACTTGACATGAAATGACTAATTCCACATTTTCAACACTGATTAGAATACCTTTGTACACCTTGGATAATTTCTCTGGCATAGTACATCATTTTGTAAGAGTTCTTTCTTAAATTGTAATAATGTGAATTTTAGTCCTTTAACCACATTTTCTCTCATTGGTCCATCTGAACACTATAACCAAATTTTTAGCCCATTTTATCATCTTTAACTTGTTCTTCCTCCATTTTAAGTCTTAGCAAAAGTTTGTAAAATGTTTGGGCTGAAATCAGTAAAGTCATTTCTGGGCACAGCTGGTCTGTATCTATTCCTTATTCATAGTATGGCATTTCTAACATAATGATTTTTAAGTCTACATTAACCTTGTCATGCAGTTAAAAAAACGTACCATCCAAACCTGAGATTGTGTCCTTCTAATTCTAACACAGACAAATGAGTTCCGATTTACTGGCCTGAAACACTCTGATCATGTTTCTGATGCCTTTGCTACATGTGCCAGAATCCTAGAGCTCTCTGCATTCCACCCTATCCCTTCTCCGTTTTACTCTCTTAACAAACATGGTACATCTAGGGGTGGGAGGGACTTCAGGACAATACTTGCATAGTTTGAAAAGCACCCTTCAAGTTCCTTGTTGCTGCTCTCATAAGTTGGAGAGAGGACATAGAAATAAATAATTTAAGACAGCACTTGCATAATAGATTCATTTGAGCTTTAAAGGTGGCAAGTCAACACAAATGTTTGTCTTTGAAGATTACACAACTGAATTAACAGAATGTATTAACACATAGCAACTCAATCCCATTAACATAACAGAAACCTGTTCTCTATTCTGAGTTCCATTACCCCAAGGTTATTTCCTTATTTTCTTTTCAAATCTTTGGCTAAAGTCAATTTTACTACAAGCAGATTTGTAAATCTATTAACTCAGAAGGGAATTTACTGAGTTGATCTTTGGTTAAAGTCAGTTTCACCACATGCACAAGGGGACTGTGCTCAAATGAGGTCTATATTATATGTATATTAGAAGCTGTAGCATATACACACATACAGATAAGTGCATATAAACAAAAAACCTAGAAAAAGGTGGGATGCCATTCCTTGGGATGGGATGCCACTCAAGTCTTGAGTCTGCTGACATAGATAAATCTTAGCCTTTCTGTGATGCAGTAGAGTGAGTGTATTCTGGGCCATGAAGTCCTAGACTCTAAAATTACTTCATTTAAAATGTGTTAATTGTTTAAAGAATTTAAATAAATAATAATAATAAAGCCTCTATCCCTCAGATTCAAATTTTGCTTACATTGGAGGAAAATACAAAGCTGCAGTTTTTGCATCCTGTATCCTATGACATTTGGAAAGGCATATATCTTCTAGAGTAGCATTTCTTTATTTTTTCTCTCTCAGAACACCTTCCCACTTTTAAAAATTATGGAAGACCCCAGAAGTGGTTTTCTTTGCATGAGTTATATTTATCTGTATTTACCATAATTAAAAATAAAAATTGACTTACTACTGTCACTTCTCATGATTTGATGTTTGGTGGGATTTTAATATTTTTATTTTTCAAGGTAGGTTGGCAAATGATTTTGATTCTGTGGACCCCTGAGAGGGTCTTGAGGGGCACTTTGAGAACAGCTAAAGAGAAGGAAGACAGGGTTATATTTTGCTCCCACTTTTCTTCAAAGTGAATCTGAATGAGCTACAGAAGAAGCTTTCCATTCATGCAGACAAAACTACGAGCAACTGTCATAGGGGGATGGCAGCGTCTGACAATTGCTTTCCTGTAGAAAATTAGCCAACTAGCAATGCCAACTCACTGTTGACCCTGACATGGAGTCTTACTTCTGGGTGTCGTCGGGGGGCGACACCCAGGAGCAGAGCCTTCTCTGTGATGGGCCCAGCCCTGTGGAATGACCTCCCCCGTGACATCAGGATTACTTCCGATCTCCGCTCCTTCCGTCTAAAGCTTAAGACCCACCTTTTTCAATTATCTGGCCTGGCTCAACTGTAGTTTTTCTTATTCCTCCTGACAGTCCTTTTAAATTTTAAATTGTGTTATTATTAAGGGGTATTTTAATGGTTGATTTTTTAATATTCTTAATGTGATGTAATTGTTACCTCCTCCGTGCATGTATGTCTCTGTATATGTGTGTATTTGGATGTTTATGTGTTTGCACATATGTTTTTATGTTTTTATATGTTTTATTGTACGCCGCCCTGAGTCCTTTGTGGAGAGGGAGCGGCTAACAAATTAAAATTATTATTATTATTATTATTATTATTATTATTATTATTATTATTATTATTATTATTCTGGAAGATTTGAAAGTTGATAGACAGAAATGTTCTAGTGCCACAGGTCAGAAAAATGTTTGGAAAGAGGGTTAAATAATACATTTTTCTATTTCAGGATAACATTATCCCAAGGTAAAGAGTGACTGGAAGTGAAGTCCCCAGGATGGTCAATTACAGGTGTTTCTTCTTTCTTTTTAGGATAAACATCGATAGGTTTTTCTGCAGCCTTTTCAAATAAGCATGGCAGAGGGAGGAGCTTCAAGGCACTGGGAGGCAAAGAGACGTGATGTCAAGAGGGCAGAGGCCAGGCTTACCCTGGGGCTGCGCAGCTTAGAAGAAGCCCGGCTCTACTATCTGAACACCATGAGCAGGGAACAGCAGCGACTCCAGCAGGAACTTCTAAGGTTACAGAAAGGTGAGAGTGCCTTTGCCTCTTTTCACCCAACATTTTGACATGAAATCTCTATTTTCTAGTTGCTTAGAAACAACAGAGTAGAATTGATTTGCAGGAGTTGAGAAATGTTGCCAAAGTTGTCCATGGTTAGAAATCGTGTAATTCAGCTTGGGAAGAAAATTCCACCTATACCAATATACTTGCCCTAATCAAATACATTTAGGGTTTACTAGTTACATATAATTTGAATGCCAATTTAAACAAAGATGTTTAAGTTTGCTAATTTTTCTAGGAGCCAGTTTGGTGCCAGATTAGGGCATCAGGCTTAAAAACTAGGAGATTGTGAGTTCTAATCCCAAAAGCTAGCTGGGTGACTTTGGACCAATCAGTTTTCTTCAGCACCAGTGAAAAGGCAATGGCAATGGCGAACCATTTCTGAAAAACCTTGCCAAGAAATCTGCAGGGACTAGTTCAGGTGGTCTCCAGGAATCAAAAAATTGACTTGAAGGCACAAATAACACAATAAAAATATTTCAGATATGAAATTTCATATTTTTAAAGTTTTTAAGTCTATTGTTAAGGGCCTTTGCAAGAATATCTGTGGAAACTTAACTCAAGTCCTAAGATATAATAAGATACCTTATTATGGAATAGCAATAGTGAAAAAGCAATTAGATAGCCAGAAGAAACAGTTCATCTAATAGAGAAATATAAACACTCCCAACAATCTGTGATAAGACCACTGGTTTTAATTTAAATCATCTGAAAGTACTTGGTAAAATACACAGTAAGTTATTCTAAGTCCATAAAAGATATAATTTTAAAAAGTGCGAAAAATTGCAGGAATATTATCCAATTGGAACAAAAGGATATGAAAATGTCAAATGTCGTACAGTATAAGCAAGTGTTACGTGTGAATAATTAACATATAATGAGCAACTGGAAGAGTAAAAACACAATGTAGGATGAGTTAAAGGTGATTTAAGAGGATTAGACAAGTCATTGTGATTATGTATATCTTCTATTATTATATATTTGCTTCAACTGACTGGTGGCTATGTTTTACTTGTTGAATTATAGAAGGTTGAGGCTCTGATTCACTATAGTGATTATTTTATTTCTTGTTATACCACTCATTACTGTATGAGAACAATAAATAATATGAGAATAATAATAAGATGACTTCATATATGCTAAGATCAAAAATAGAAAGATCAACAAGTAAAATCCTGCTTTAATTTGAATCTTTAAGAGCTGATCAAGAATTCAACCTGGCGTGCATTCCTGGAGCAGGTAAAGAGAAGTTACAACCTCAGTTTGCTGTAAAACATCCTGCAGTAATTTGGGGAAAATCTCTTTGGATTATCTTAATAAACAGAGAGGATGATTTGCATTGTTTGACCTCTGGAAAGTACTGTCCAGCAATGTGCCCTTTGAGCTAGTCTAAGTTTACAAAGAATATGTTTGTAGCCACATTGCAGTTAATTAGTAGATATAGTTTTACCATTATACCAGTGGTGGGTTGCCAATTGTTTTACTACCAGTTCGGGCGCACTTTCATACTCGCAAGATTCTTCTGCTCATAGCAGAAGTGTCCAGGGTGGGTGGGCGGAGCCTCCCACCGCCGCTACTACTGGTTTGCACGATCCAATCCAAACAGGGAGCAATCCACCTCTGCATGATACAGAAGAAGAGCATATGCTATAGAACTCTCCATGTCTTTCTGTTCTCCTTTTGCCACATCCATTTTAGACTTCAAAGAGATTAAAGATATTCCAAATATCTAGCCAGTTCCAGAGCCCAGTTAAGTAGCTTACTTCATACTTGCTCTCTCTTAGCTGATCTGCTGATGGAAAATCAAGCTTCCCTTCTGAAGATTGTGTTGATCTTCTGCTCATCACACAGTTCAAGGAATATATCAATTTAAAAAAATGATCTTACTCAGAAAAAAAGTCTTGTTGCACCTTAAAAGCCATTATAATGGGCTCAAATTAACCTCAATAAATGCATGATGCGCTGTTCCAGCTGAGGAAAAGAGAAAACAGAAATTCTCCTTTGAGAAGGATACAAGACTGTTGAACAATAAACATGAACGTGGACAGATTTAAGAGGCCCTTCCTCTATTCTCAAATTGGCACTCCTTGATGGCTTTTCACTGGAAATAACGCAGGAGAAAAATCAACACTCTCAGACAGTTCATGTGTTCTCTTATTATTGTCTAGTTTGCCTTTAGAGAATTAAACTGGATAGCAATTATTTCTTTTCCCCTTTCTTAGGCTGCTCCAAGCAGAAATTCTCATTGGGCCCTGGACATATTCACTTTAAAGCAACATTTCCTCTACCTCCTTCTCTGGTGGCACAGAATTCTGGTGACTTCCATTATACAGGATTACGGTAAAAAAAATTGTCTCATTTGAAGTTGCTCAGTTGTATAGGAGCTTTGGCTGTCTACATCAGCAAGTTCCATTTTCTTATTACAGTAGTTGGCTGCCGTGGGCCTTGTAGCTTTAAATTGAAAGGGAAAAATGAGATCCCCCAGGGATGATAAGCTGTCAGTGTAACAGTAAGAAACTAAGATGCAAGTGGTCCAGGTTTCAGAAGGACCAGGCCGTATTGAATTTAGTGAGCCCCTGGTATTCCTGATCAACAGCTATTGTGTGACTCTTCAGTTTTTTCAGTAGTATTTGTTAGATCGGGTAATGAGAGGGCAGACACAGGCCGGCAACAAATTCAGGTAAGTTTCCCGGTACCCTCAGGTTTGAGCTGGCTGTAGAAGGAGTGAGCGTTTGCTCCTTTTGGGTAGAGCTTTGGCTGATTTGTTCAGGAGTTTTGTCTGGTGTTCTGAGATTGGAGTGGGAGAGGCGACCTTGAAGTTGGTCAATATGCCTCCTCCAATTTCTACCATCCTCTAGCTCTAGCAGATAAGAGCGAGGCCCGGTGATGCCTGTCACCGTGGCAGGGATCCACAGAGTTCTCCGGGCGTAGTTGTGGGCATATACTGAGTCCCCTATGCTAAAGTTTCGAATTTTGTTTGTGGAGTCAGGGGGCGATGCGGCAGAGTAGTTTGGGTGTAGCCGGTCTAAGTGGGATCTAAGCCGGCGACCCATGAGAAGCTCTGAGGGGCTTCTCCTGGTAGTTGCACTTGGCATGATATGTTGGATTAACAAATAGTGATCAACCCGTGTTTGCCAATCACCCGGGCCCATCCTAGCAAGGGCCTCTTTTGCGGATTGCACCATTCTCTCTGCCTGACCATTGGAAGCCGGATGGAATGGCGCGACCAGGGCATGCCTGATTCCCTGATTTGCTAAGTAAGTCTCGAATTGCATGGCCGTGAATTGGGGCCCATTGTCAGAGACCAGGATGTCGGGCAGGCTGTGGATGGAGAAAAGTCTCCGTAGCACCTTGATAACCGCCTCTGCCGTGGTGGAGGTCATCAGGGCTACCTCTAACCACTTCGAGTATGCGTCCACAACTACAAGGAACATTTGGCCATGAACGGGGCCAGCAAAGTCAATGTGCACCCTAGACCAGGGTGCTTGAGGGTGCTCCCACTCCTTAGCGGGCGCCTCTGGGGGAGCTGGTCTGGATTCCTGGCACGGAGTGCAGGTAGCCAGCCATTCTTCTATCTCCCTGTCCATGTTAGGCCACCATACATAGCTCCTAGCCAAAGACTTCATCCTGACAATTTCAGGATGCCCCACATGTAACGCTTCCAATACTGCCTTGCGCAGTTTGTTTGGAACAACCACCCGGTCCCCCCACAGTAAACAGCCTTTGATTACCGACAACTCATCACGTTTCGTAAAAAACATTTTAAAATCGGCCCCAACAGGCCCCTTGGGCCACCCCCTCCACACCCAGTTCAAGTTTTGCTTGATGATGGAGTCCTTCGCAGAATGACGGGCAACGTCATTGGACAAGACAGGTCCAGTGTCCAGGCAGTCAATAAGTAGCACCGGTGTCTCGGGAGTGGGGTCAGTGAGCAGCTGAGGTAGGGGACAGCGACTCAACGCGTCTGCATGTCCCAATGTGGAACCAGGGTGGTGGATCAGTTTGTAGGAGTAAGCAGCCAGGAACACAGTCTTGTTGTGTCATGCAAGGTGACAGCGACACCGGGGTAGGGCAGTCCCAGCCAGTAGCCCCAACAAAGGCTTGTGGTCCATCACAAGCTTGAAATCCCGACCATAAAGGTACTCGTGGAACCTTTTAACCCCCACTACTGCAGCCAAAACCTCTCGGTCCATTTGGCTGTAGTTTCTTTCCACGGAAGATAAGGTTCTTGAGTAAAAGGCAATGGGGGCTTCTGTGCCATTTGGCATGCGGTGGCTAACAACAGCGCCAACACCGAAAGGGGATGCGTCGCAGGTTAGCACCAACGGCAGGGTCTGGCTGTACTGGAACAGCAGGGAGTCAGCAGTCAGAAGGCGTTTGACCGCGGTGAATGCGGAGGCCTCGGCTCGGCTCCAGGACCACTTGGCGTTCTTGGCCAGGAGGCAATGTAACGGTTCAGCGATGGTTGCTTTCTGTTTGAGAAAGGCGCTGTAGAAATTAAGGAGCCCGAGGAACGCCTGCAGCTTGGCTTGAGTGCAGGGTGTGGGGGCTTCCTGAATGGCTTTTATTTTTGTGATGTTGGGTGAATCCCAGAGCCATCTATCATGTACCCTAGGAATTCAACCCTTGGTACATTAATTTTGCATTTTTCTTTTTTGAGCTGGAGGCCTTTTTTGCGAATTCTGGTCAAAACCATTCTTACCTGTTTCAAAAGTTGCGCCTCGTTTGCAACCGATACCAAGATGTCGTCAAAATAGGGGACGACTCCTGGTATCCCCTACAAAAGCCATTCCATGACGCTTTGGAACAATCCAGGGGCGATACTAACTCCAAATTGCAGCCGGTGGCATTTGAATACACCCCTGTGCGTCATGATAGTTTGAGCCTCTGCTGTGGCACTATCTACAGGCAACTGCTGGTATGCCTGCTCCATGTCCAATTTGGCAAAAAGAATTCCTGGGCCTAGTGAATGTAGTAAGTGCTGTACAATGGGTACAGGGCATGCGCTTTGTTGTAGTCCGTTGTTAATTGTGCATTTATAGATGCGCACTGACCCATCGGGCTTGACCGGGGTCACTATAGGGGTCTCCCAGCGTGCATGATCGACTGGCTCTAGGATTCCCTGGCTCACGAGTTTGTCAATTTCCCTATCGATTTTAGGGCGGAGAGCGAAAGGTACTTTCCTGGGTTTAAGCCTGATAGGCGCTATGTTGGAGTCCAAGTTAAAAGAGATTGGCGTCCCCACATACTTACCAAGGCCGGGACTGAAAACGTCCTCAAACTCCTTAAAGATGGCCTCGGCACCGTCGTCTTTCACGGAGTTGACTCCGGTCACCTCTAACCCTAGGGCTTCAAACCAATCGAGCCCCAGGAGGCTCTGCAGGGGTGCTTTGGCCACAGTCACAGGAAGCTTGGCGCAGAACTCCTTGAAGCGTACTTGGAAAGTGCCTTGGCCCACGATGGGGACTTAGTTCCCCTGGTAGTCGCGCAGGCTGATGTCTGGGGTGTGAAGGTGCTGTTTTTTCAGGCTCGGGATGGCTTGCTTCAGGGTCGACCAGGAGATGATAAAGACGATCCTGTGTCAATTTCAAGCTCACAGGGAGCGCCCTCAATGAGGACCGTGACCTTTAGCTTTTTTGGCCGCCTAGTGCAGACTTGCCCTATCGTGGTTTGATAGGTAACTTTTGGTTCTCTCTCTGGGTGCCCTTGTGGTTTTTGCCAGGCCCCTGGGTTGGCCCTCTGTTGGCGGTTTGGAGTGGTTTTTGGCTGCCAAGCTGTGGCAGGGAATTCGCTCCAGCACACCTTGGCAATGTGCCCCTTCTTATCGCAACACTGGCACGTTGCGTCTCGGAAACGACAGGTAGACCAGGCATGGTCTCCTCCTCAGCTAGTGCAAGGCGGCAAACGCGAATTGAATTTTCACGCCGGCTTTGTGTGGCTACTGCGCATGCAGTAGCTGTCATCTTCGCTGTCGGAGGGTTCTTGTTCTGTGGCCTCGTGATGGATGCGTGTTTGCTTCTGCGCGGTTTGTGGCATGTTATGTTGACGCTGCAAGGCTTCCGTGGACTTGTCTGTGGATTTGGACACTCTGGCCTCATCAAGTGCGATCTGCAGAGACATGTTTGATCTGGCAAGCAGACGTCTCTGGAGATTAATGTCCCGCACGACACAGATTATGCGGTCTAGTATTAAGTCGTCCAGGTCATGGAATTCGCAATACATCGCCGCCTTTCTCAGTGCCACCACGTACTGGTTGATGGATTCGCCTTCCCTCTGATTTCTAATGTTGAATTTGTGGCGGCGAACGTGCCTCAATGGTTTGGGGGCATAGTGGGTCTTCAGGGTCTGCTGCAACGCCGCCCAGGGAACCGCTTGGAGCAGAGTTGGCTCCGATAAGTCTTTTGCGGTTTCAAAGACCTCTCTGCCACAGTACCCCAAAAGAGGTTCTTTTGTCAGGTGTCTGGGACGTCCATGACGTTGTTTGCCTCGAGGAAGCATTCGAACCGTAACATGTACAATTCCCAGTGTTCGGCCACCGGGTCATATGGAGTTGGCGGGGCATGCATGGCCATTCTTGTTTTGAGGCGATTCGATTTTGCCACTCAAAATGGTAGCTTGATGCCGCGCCGAAGCTCCGGGCTGGATCTACTTGCTGTATGTCTCGCTGTTCATTTCTTCACCTATCTGCCTCTCAATCCCACCTTCGTTGCCAGTGTTAGATTGGGTAATGAGAGGACAGACACAGGCTTAACGTAACAACAGCTCTTTATTATAGCATGACAAGTATGTACAATCCAGCAATTGCTTGGTCTGACAGCAGCCCTTTTATAGGGAGCTGTTAGACCTCTTAGCCAATAGGATTAAACCTCTGTTCCCGCCGGAACAGAGGACCAGAGTGGAAACTCTGGTAGCTAGAGTGAATATCTAACAGTATTTCTACTAAGAGAAGAAAAAATTGGAATAAGCCACCAGAAAACATGGTGGAGGGAGAGGTTACAGAGAGAAAAGCCTCTTACAATTGTCATGAATGAGCTAACCTAATTGTGCAATTGCATTGCCTTACAATGGAAATTCTACTCCCAATTGTAATTATGTTTGTAATCTACCCAGAATTACCCTATGGTAAGATGGATGGGGAATAAATTTTGCAAATAAATAAATAGTGGTTGTAAGCCAAGGACTACCTGTGACGAGAAGAAAGTTGGAGGTGAGAAGCAGTGGGCTACATTCCTTTATCACCAGTGATATTAACAGGAACTATTTTAAAGACATGCAGGTGAGAAAAGGATTTGTTTCCTATTAATTCTCTTTTCTCTCCTGAAGAGAAACAGTGCAAGGCAAGATAATGATCTCCAGTAGGATGGATTAGATATGTGAGTTTTCCATGCTTACATTAGAGACTACAATCCATTGATTACTTGTGAAAAGAATCCTAATGAAAGAAGAATAGCATTTCTCTTCTCCTTTTCTAGATCTCAAAGAAAAACATTGCCTAAGACTGGAGATGTTGAATGGACAAAGCATTCTCCCATCCATCCATGGAAGTTCAGTGGAGATGTCTCCGGTTGTGAAGGAAAGAGAAAGGGACATTTGCCACCCTTGGAGGCCAAAGACCCAAATGTTGCTGATGACAGAGATATGAGCAGCCTTAAAGACTCCATGGCTAAACAGTTAAATATTTCAGCAGAGTCTGTGGACCAGACTGATATCATAGAAGAACAAGGAAAAGACTCAATGAAAGAAGAGCCAAGGGATTCTCAAGCCAAAGGTACCATGACCATCACCAAACCCATGAGTCTCCCTGAGAATCGAAGATCTTCTCTTGATCATGAGAGGCTGATCATGGATCCTGAGGCATATGCTGCTGATGGACGCCTCAGAACTATGTACAACAGGCCTGATTTCCTCAAGTCTTATGGTGAAGTTAGGAAAGCCCGCTATATTCGGCACAAGGGTATTCCAGCCTGGGAAAAGGAGCTCAACCTTCAAGATATATTTGGGCACAAAAAAACCATGGGACATTCCTCCCAGAAAATGGTTGCTGCCAAAGCTAAGCCCTAAGCAGGCAGAATGGGCAGATCTAGCAAAGTAAAGCCCCAAGAGGCTTCTGTTGAAAAAGGCTGCAGAGACAAGATCATTTCACTACTTGCAACAGGCAAGCTAAATGCAGCCAGGTCTCAAAAGCAGGTAGCAAAAACAGATCTTTTATTGAGCTCTGGTGGGCTGCTGTGCACAAGGACAAGGTGGGGAAGGAGGGGAGGGAAAGGCTCATGATGAATGGACTGTGACAGTTCCTATTCCAATTTTTTCCCCCAGAAGAAATTGGTAATTCTAAGTACATTTTGTGCATTAGATTTCAATTGGTGCATTAGATTCCAATACTGTACTAGAAATTCAAAGTAAATCAAAATAGGTAACACAGCAGGATGTTTTTTTAAAGCTGGGTCTTTCAGGTCTTGGTTAGCATATTTTGACATCATTTGAACTGATAACCATTTTAGCATTTTGGTATGCAAATCCCCCCCCCCCAGCTTGCCTTTTAGTTTTAAATGAGGGAGGGGGAGAAAATAGCTAGAGTGAATCTTCAATTCAGTTTAGCTCCTGGCGTCTATCTAGATGAGCCCCTGCAATTTTCCTAGCAAGTTTTCATAAGTGATTTGGCATTGCCTTCTTCCAGTAACATTATGTAATACCTCCAGCCAGAATGGCACAAAAACATGTATACATTTCCTTCAGAGCAACCTATTAGGCTAAAATTGTTTCTAAAAAGTGAACAATAAAAAAAGCAAGAAAGTCCAAACATTAGGACATATATGTGCCCATCTTTAAGGCGCTCCATGGCACAGGACCTAGTTATTTGCGGGATCGTATCCTGTCCCATACATCCCTTCGGCCGATTCGCTCACACAGAGAGGGACTCCTCCGGGTGCCATCCACTAGGCTGGGCCAGCGGGCGACGCCTAGGGGAAGGGCCTTCTCTGTGATGGGCCCGACCCTCTGGAATGACCTTCCCCCCGACATTAGAATGACTATGGATCTCCGCTCCTTCTGTCAGAAACTTAAAACCCACCTATTCCAGCTAGCTGGCTTGGCCTAATTCCACCTTTCCCACCTCAGTTTTATCTCTAAATTTTTAGGATTGGTTTTAGGGTCTGTTTTTAATTTTTATAAATTCGTACAGGGGTTGTTTAATTTGATTTTTAGCTATATATATGACTGTTTATATGGTTTTTACATTTATTCCTGTACACTGTAATCTGCAGGTATCAGGTTAAATTTAACATTCTAGGATAAAGAAATTATGAGTTCCTCATTTGAATACATAAGATGCAGATTGCAGATATCAGATTAAAGGCCTGACAATGAAATCTGCAGGTATCAGGTTAAATTTAACATTCTAGGATAAAGAAATTATGAGTTCCTCATTTTTGTAAACAATATAATAGTCTATAAATTTGTCTCTTTCCCTGACAAGTTTGCTTTCTGGTTATAGATGATTGACAGTCCAGTTCTTCATAGCAGCCAATGCAGAAGTGGGTTCCTACCGGTTTGGACTGGTTCGGGAGAACCGGTAGTAACTTGGCAGCCTGGGTTGCTGGAACAGGCTGTGACCTAGGCCTGCCACGCCCCTGAACCGGTTGTCCTACGGTAGCGCCATCTTGATTTTTGGCTCTGTGCACGTGCAAAACAACTTTCTTTGCAGATTTCCCCCCCCCCCCCATTTTTTAACATTTTGCACATGCACAGACCTTTTTATATGCAAATGCACACTTTTTTTGTGCGCCAAACCGGCAGTAATGCTGGCAGCAACCCACCCTAGAACCAATTCAGAATTCAAAACCTATCTTTAAAACATGTCTCAAAAAGATTAAAGGCACTTATTGCATTGCTTCATTAACCCCCCCCCCCAACAAAATACCAATGTGCTTTTATCACCTACAAGGTCATAAATTAGTAATTAAGCTTTCAGGTTTTGAAGAAACCAGAAGATGGCTCCCTGTTTTGAGAGGTCTCTTTCAAATGGGGCTTCAATCCAGAGGACACAGTAAAGCTCTACAAGGGGTTTATCAGAATTGTCCACTGGTGATAGACTGCTCAACTGGCAGGACTCTGATGGGCTCTAACTGCACAGTCTCTTCTAGTTTCCTGCATGCCTGAGTGTGATGGCAGGACCAGCTACGAGGCAAGACCCCACTATCCCAGCAGCAGGGAAAGCCCTTCCATTCTGGGACTAGAAATACAGAATCCTGTGAATGATGGTTATAACTATTTGGTATCAGTACCATGACATTAATCAAGTAGCACAATCCACATCTTCCCCAACCTTGGTTAGAATTTTGTGCTAGTTTCTAAAACTCTCTCTTTTAGTCTGAATTATAGCTATATATGTATTTGGATTCCCATATAATTCTTTTTAAAAAGAGAAAATACACTCCTCTACCTTGATACAATTCTGACCAATCCGGCCAACATGACCTTATTTCCCAGAAATTAAGACTTCCATTCCCCTTATTTAATGATGTTTGGTTAGGAGAATCATCAGCTCATTTAGTGCAAACTCATACTGGGAATGATAAAATTGGAGCTACTTAAATTAAATCTGGTTACCAGTTCAATTTTATGTAATACAACAATTACTTTTCATCAGCATTTGGAAACTTGTGTTAGTATGTGTGGGCTTCCAAATATTAATAATCTAGGAAATATAAATTTAGCATTTGTTATTAAAATGTTCTGGGAAATGGATGGTACTAATTGATTCATTCAGTATGCTATACTTTATTTATTGAATATAGCTATGTATGTGGTTATGGGTTTGAGCAATGTGATACATCCTCTTTTCTGAAACCAAGAAACTCTGTACCTGGTCAAAGATTGGGTGGGGAACCACTTAGAAATACTCCAATAACATATTTGATTTGCAAACTCTATTTAAATAAATATATCCTAAAGACACTTTAGGCTTCCCAAGGATCTTTTGTGCCTTAAGTTTTCAGAAATCTAAAGAAGAGAACTTTTGGGCCTTTGCAAACCTTGGCAAGATTATCTTTGCTGATGCATTGCAGTTATTACACATTTGGTAGATTGTTTTGGCAGGGGGCATTTTTAAACAGGTATGATAATCTGGTACTCTTTACAGTGCTTTGACCTAATTCTCTTGCCACTGGCTTTCTTGACTGGAATTGAGGAGTATTGGTATCCAGGATCCATAGAAAGTACCAAGTTGCTCGGATCTTCCTCAATAAATCCTTAATATTTATCAGAGACTCGCTCAAGCTACAATGACTTCTGTATAGACATAAATAAGATTGTACTGTAACTTGCCTGCAATCATTAGAAGAAAAATGTATTTCAAATAAAAACAGTGATGTAAAAAAACTAGGATGTCAGACTTTAAGATCATTTTGCTGTTGAGATACAACTTATTCCAAAATAAGTTGTATCTCAACAGCAAAATAATGTCAACCACATACATGGTTATTCAGAAATAAATTCCATTTGCAAAATTGGAACATACTCCAAGAGGTCTGCCAACAAAAAGACAAAGATCTTCATTCCAGCCACATACTCGGTAAATATTCTTAGTTTTTTTCATAGTAGAAATTAAAACAAAAGCTGAAGCTAGTGTTTCCTTGGACCTTGAGTTATGTGGTGAGAAATCTAGCTCTGCCATTGGGGGCAGATAGAATGACTTGTTGAAAGGAACACTATCTTGTTAGAGAAAAGAACAATTTTAATGTAAAAATAATCATGTGAGCATTTTTAGATACAGAAATGTTCAACACCACTACCTTGATTATACAATCTTTTGAAAAACAGAAAGGATGCCATAGTGTGAGGGTATACATAGAGTGAGGGGAAAAGTTAAAACAAAGTCAAGATGAGAAGTTCAGCTATGGGATCAACACCCCCACCCCCACCACAGATTTGGCCTCCCCGAAAGGGAGGCTTGGATTTTCTCTCATACAATTTAATACCAGGACAGTGTTTGGGGGGCCTAGCCAAAGTACTTGGAGCCCCAAGGCAGGGTTATTTGAGATCCCAACTAGGGGTGCCATATGTTGAATGAAAAAGCATCACCATTAGAGTGTTGGCCAAAAATATTCATTAGAAAATACCTTTGGGAGGAGAAGCAATGTCGATCAATCAATCAGATTGGTGTCATGCTTCCGAATAATGATCCCAATCAATTCAGAACTGTAGCTTTTTTCAAAGATTTCCTTTATTAGGTACATATCAGCACCTTCAGGTATAAATCCAACTCTAATATTTCCTGTGGTTTGGTAGAATTAAAAATAGCTATTCCCCACCCCACTGTGTCATAGATCATTTTGATCAACCAGGTAGGCGGCAGGCTTCTCAGTTGCTCCCTCTGGCTGTTATGAGCGCTCACTGAGATGACCTTGGTTCCCATGAGCCTATCACCGTTGGCACACTAGAAAACATTTCAAAGTACATTGGTCCCCCTCCCCCCATATGTATGGCAAGTAAGAAAAAGAGAATATGGCTTCAGCTAAAATTGCTTTGAGAGTTGACAAATGGAGTTGGTCCAACCTCCTGTTCAAGCAGGACACCCTATACCATTTCAGACAAGTGGCTGTCCATACTCTAGTCATACAATCCTCCACAGCAGTCCACTAGGAAAATCTGGTTTGCAAAGGCAAACAATAATAACAAAGAGTGTTCCAAGTGGAAGAAACATTTTCCTGTGAAGAGCTGTCTTGCTATTTTTTATCTGGGTGATTGTTGCTCCCTAAAACTTGCTTTTCTAATTCCAACAGCTTCTTGTACAGTTTTTCTGCTATGTCTTCATTAATATCCATCTGGAAATCAAAGAAAGTGGTAATAATTAAATATGCATATACATTTAATAAATAAAATAAATAAATAAAGGGTGGGGAGAGTTAAAGTGTTAGCTCAGTTTCTGTCTCTTATGCAAGATCTTTCTCTCCACGTAGTTGCCAAATTAAAGCTGAAAGTATGTGCAATGCAAATCCAATGTCAGAAAAGCTGAAGGGCAAGAAGATTAAATGAGATCCTGCATGCTATAGTAGTTGAACCTCTCCCAAAGAGGTGTGAATAGAAAAATCCCAGAAACTAGACTGGAACGAGGAGAGACAAACTCAAAATGCTAAGATCCAGTTTGGGATATGCCTAAAGAATCCTGCTCCCACATCTGTCTGGCACGTCTCGACAAAGTGGTTATTAGTAAAATCAACTCACATATAATATTTAGAATGACAAAATGTGTACAAGTGGTCCTTGAGTTACGACTGTAATTGCACATTAAAGTCAGAAGTCAGGAGGACATTAAGTGATTCATGTTAAGTGAATGAGCCTCCACTCCAGCTCTCCTCAGTGCATTTGTTAAACAAGTGCATGGGTCAAATGCATGGGTTGTTAAGTGAGCATGGGGTGAATCAAGGGTGGGGAAGATGATTGGGGGGGGGGGGAGTGCAGGAACAAGACCACCTGCCTCTGGCCTCCCAATGCCTTCTCCCACTGAGATATCTCATGTCCCGCTTCACTTCGGCCTCCTCTGTACCCAGCCCTTGCACCCACCACTGATCAATCACTCACAAACCTTTCGAAGATCTCCAGAGCTCAGGATGTCGGGGTAGGAAAGGAGGACAAGCTGTTCCATTACTGGGCCACATGGCAGAAAAGCAGCTTTTTCTGAGACGCTGCCAAAGCTCTTTGTTTTTGTCAAAACTTTTTCCTTGCTACATGCTGCCTCTCTCTTCCAGCAAACACACATGGTCCCATGGTCCCATGCTGCCTCTTTCTCCCAGCAAAACAGCAGCAAGCCCCCTCCCCTTGCTATCACTCTCCCTCACACATCCACATGCTGCCTCTTTCTCCCAGCAAGTGCAACCTCTTCTCTTGCTATGACCCTCCCTTTTTCTGCAGGCAGGGTGGGTAGAATGCATTTGCAGGGAGGAAAGGGAGAATGCACGGGAAGAGATTGCATTCACTGGGAAAAAGAGGCAATATATGGTAATGTGCATTTGCAGGAAGCATGTAGCAAGGGAATAGTTTTGCTAATAACACCCAAATCTCAGAAAGACTCTGCTTTTCTACTGCTTGGCTCCATAATGGAGTGGTTTCTCCTCTTTTCCTACCCCAACATCCTGAGCTCTGGAAAGATAAGTGAGCAATCAGTGATGGGAGGATGGGCAGTAGTATATATAACTTGCAGGCTCAGTGCCTATGATGAACTGGGACAGGATGCGGGGAAATAGGTGAGGGGGGGGGAGATATGTTGCAGCATCTCTGCAGTCAGTCCCGATCCAGTCATAAAGGCAAATGACCACAAAGGTGCTGCAACATACGTAACTTCGGGACTGGGTGATAAGTACTTTTTGGGTATCTGTCATGTTTGAACTGCTGCTAAGTGTCCTATCATAACTCGAGGACTATCTGTATGTGCCTAGGCTCTAACATAAGAAAATTGGGATAGATGGGATTATTGCAATGAGTATGGCTTAGGCAGAAATCTCTCTCCAATTTCTAAAATTCCTGATTCATTAACAGTTGCCTATGTGACTGTTTATAAGATGTGCTGGAAAGGATTTTCTGGCAATCCTCGATGGGAACCCTAATTTACACTGCCTGGTTGCAGAACTGTCTAGAAATGTATTGCACAGCACCCTACATAACGAGTGCTTATTGTATCACTTCCTCAAAAGAATTGACTTACCTTGCGGCTGTCACTATAATTTTTCCCCAAAATGTTAGTACAGCTGTGATATTTCACCAGGGGATCCAGCAACTCTGGCTTCTGCTTAAACAACCAAATCTAGAAGGGAACCCAAACATTTCTTATTCCAAGACACTCCATGACAGTGCTGAGAACACTTAACATCTCAAGCACTGGGAGCCTCTTCACAGAAAACAAGGAACAGGGGGATCTATCTAAGGGATGGCAGGAGGAGAGAAACACCTAAAGGAGATAATAAGCAGGTCAGCCCAGAGCACAAGTAATACCGATATGTTAAAAGAGATGGAAACATTGCTCAGGTTTTAAGAGAACCTGGCTGATTTCAGAGTGCATAGAAGCAAAGCCATCTCTCCTGGTCACTGCTGAGTTCTGCTTCCAATTTCTAACTCTACAAGATCAGTCTGCCGCCCTCATCTGTGAGGGAAAGAAATCTTGTACCTGTCATACACTGTTTCTATAGACTACTTGCCTATTTTTACTGCCTATTTTTTTTCATTAAAAGGAATGTGCTAGGCAAGCATGGATAGAAGATCAAGCCCACAAGAGTTTTGCCTTATACCACAATAAAATAGCTATCAGCCTTGAGTCATGCGATCTATATAGGATAGGATAGAACCAAATGGATGTGTGGCCGCTCTGAGCCATGTGATATATCTAAGAGTATTATACCTGTGCTTCTGCTCCGTTGTACGGTGTCAGGGTGTATGTAGGGGTGCACAGGCGTAGCTGGTAGAGCAAAACAAGCAAAAAGTTAGCTTTCGCTTCCCCCATGAAAACACATTGAACTAAAAAAAATCTGTTTCAAATGAATCAGTTTTACAATTTCACTGAATATTAGCCATTGCAATATTCCTGTCAGAAAATTCTCAAATAGGATTTGCACTGTGGGTACTACAGGATACAATGGATGGGCAACCTTACTGAGGTAAGAACCTTGAACTTTAACATCATACAGTGGATGTATTCACAAAATAGTCACCATAGGAACCTTGCTACAATGGACACAGCCATAGCAAAACAACAGTTTATCGGAAGGTAAGCAGAAAGGTAGACGTGCTAATAAATATGATTCTAAGGACAAGTGGCTCCTTTGGAAATATGCCAGCTTCTATTTAATAGCTTTGCAAAGAATTCCTTTATAAAGTCAAATGGGCAGAGAATCTGTTGGGCACTGGTGTTTAGGAACACACTGGCACCTACAGGTATGAAGTGGTTTATCCCTGTGTAACAAAGTAAGAGATACTTTCAGGACAATTTTGTATTTTTCACATTATGCTGAATCCTGAGGTACAAATTCAGTTTTTCCTACGATTCTTTATGAAACGGAATCAACCCTTTTCTCCCTCAAGTTTACATCTGTGGTACAATAATGCTTCAAAAGGCACTTACCAGCCACAATAAAGGGAAAAGCAGCTTCCAGAAAAGAGGGGACAACATTTCATATGTCATATTGGTCATTACAACACCTGGACACATGACACTTGAAAATAAACCCTAGTTGAGGAAAAAGGAGAGAGGGGAGTGATGGGAGGTGGAGAAAAGTTCATCATATAACATATAATCACACTACACATAGAGTCATGCTCAGCTATGTCTCTTGACTGATACATACTCAAAAAAGAAAATAAATGTTTTTTCTAAGCTTCTTTTTCCAAAATGGTCTCTTCTGCGTTCTATGAATATAAACAGCAGAGGACTAAAACTGTGGTATTTGGCCTTGAGGCCAATAGAAAGGGGCCTCTGTAGAGTGAAATTGTTCTCCAGGCTTAGGGATCTTTTGGCAATGAAGTTGGTTGTTGTTGGCCAAATGAGACAATTCTCCCCATGTCCTAGTGGGTCTTTCAAAATTATATCTTTGAAATTTAAGAGACAAGTCATTTAAATATTACAACCTAAACTGCATAATGGCACAAGCAGAGAATAAACTGGGTGCAACTTTTATCTCAAAAGCAAACCCCATCTCTTAAGATTAGGGCATCTACAGCAACCAGAGATCACATGATGGAGTTCAAAGTAGTCAGGAGAATGTTTGCTGTTTTTCTACATGGTAGCCTGGCTTTAACGTGCCAGTTGCCTCCCAAATCTTGAATCTCAGCCCTTTCGTTTGTCTTCTCTCTAAATCAGGCACCTGGGCCATATAGGGAAAAATGGCAGTCAGAAGGACAAAAGGTAGAAGAAACGACAGGATGGGAGAGGTTAAGGCTATGTTCCACTTTGATAGTGACAATGTAATATATAGGTAAATTATTTCTTGAATAATCAGTCAGAACAATGGCAACTTCTAAATCTGCATCAATATATATTTTTATCTGAAATGTATCTTTATCTGAAATAAGCACATTTGGTAATTTATTTACAATACCTTACATCAGGGTTGTCAAACCCACAGCCTGGATGCTTCACATGCTGCCCCCCCTTGCATCTGATTTAGTGAAGGGGGAAAAAAGTCCTGATACGTCACGTGACGCTGCCATGACGACGCAAGTTTGACACCCCTGCCTTACTTGATTCCATTACTTGCTATGAAGGTCAATTTAGAAGATATTGAAATCTATAAAGCTGCCCTTTCTCTGTCTCTGAAGCTTTAGAAATCTCAGCTATGCATTATTTACAAACTTTGAAGTGTATCTTTCCAGCCACCTGGACAGCATACTTGTTCTTTGATGTTTCTGCTGCAGTCCCCTGAAAACCAAAAGAGCTGAGCCTCACCTGCTTGTTGAAATGGTTGTTTAAAGCCACACTTGTAAGGTCAGTGCAGTACTTAGAGGAACTGTAGGACTCTTTGCCCTGCTTGTGTTGGATGTCATCAAGGCTAAAGTTGGACTTATGGGCGCTGATTGAAGAAGTCCAGATGAGCTGGGAAGGATTTTCAAGGCAGCAGAGCAGAGGCTCCAGCTGCCGGATCTGAAAGTAAACAGTAAAGTAAAAAGGTTTTGTAAGATTTCAAGCCTATTGAACTGGGAAACATAGCAGCTTTACAATATCAATGCTATGATGACATGCCTATTTTCAGAAGTCAAAACTACAAGGCATACATGCATTTGCTCAAAATTTCCCTACCAATACAAAATGTCCAAAGAAGTTGGTTGCAAAGACTTCCTGCAGGCCCTCTGCATTGACCCTGTCCTGCTGGGTCATCAGTCCCTCTGCTGTGGTGAGCATTCGAAATACTTTTCTGAAAAGAAGATAAGACATTACATTTAATTTTACCAAGGGAAGGACTGGAACCTTTAATTATTATCAAAAATATCATTTCCTTGCCATTAAGCATTTGTATAGACGTCCGATTTTTCTGTTACTGTGAGAATTGACAGAATCCTTAGCTTGAAACCATAGAACTCTAGAATTCTTAAATTTGACCATCAGCAATCTCCAGTAAAGTTTTAGATGTTCTCTAAGACCTCAGTGAAAATAACAAAAAGCAAGCCACGAGTTCTAGCATTTTTCTGTAGCATACAATTGGCTAGCGTCCTCTATTGAAATTGTTGTTGAAAAGGAGCACTTTATTATGTTCTGTTTGACAATATAAATGGTTGATCCTGGCCACTTTCTCTTAAACTTATGTAAAAAGCAGTGCTTCTATATATTTTTCAACTTTAATGTGATCCAAGCCTCCCAGTTCTTTTTCCTGAAGCACGGCTAATTTGGTTGAAAATATTTGGCACTGGCACATAGATGCAGTGTTTGTTTTCTTTTTGAAGCCTCTTTGTCCAAACCCTAGTTTGGACTGAATGTGACAAACTTCAGCCAGATTTATCCCGCAACAATGGTCAACCTGACAAATGAAATTAGAAGGAAGCCACAGGGTGTGTGATGTGAAGAACAAAACAGATTGCAGTCTTGGGCTTTTATAAAGCCAAGGCTTTTAAATTTCTGCCACCAGCATGTAAGCAAACTTTATGTCTAAGGTGTGAAAGGTAGCAAGTAATTTTAAATCTTGGAAAGAGGGGTGAAGAGTAAAGCCAGGCTCCGACCTTGGTTAACTTATCTATTTGCTACCCTTTACTTCAGGGGTGTCCAAACTTGGGAACTTTAAGACTTGTGGACTTCAACTCCCAGACTTCCCCAGCCAGAAGTCTTAAAGTTCCCAAGTTTGGACACCCCTGCTTTACTGGAATATCCATTGTATCCATTCCTCCATTTTATATGGCACACATAACTGCATTGGTTACTGATATGCTTCTGGCTGCAATTCAAGGGGCTGGTTGTCACCTTTAAAGCCCTACATGTCTTGGGGTACCTAAGGGATTGTTTTTTTTCTAAGAGCCTCTGCCCTCCAACTCAATCTAGCAGAATGGGCATGCTGCAGGTCCCATCAGCCAGTGTTGGCTGGTGGGGATTAGATAAAGGAGTCCCTGAGGATTTTACTTTGCTAATCATAGTTTTAGGAGGTGGTACTCACCTCCATTTTAAAGGACATTGAGCCAACGCTGTCCAAAGACTTTTCTGCAGTTATGTAGCCAGCTTGATGTCAGAGAGTGCTGTTACTTTCCCACCAAAGTGATACCTATTTATCTCTTATGTTGGCAGGAGCTAGGGCGAAGACATGAGCTCACCCCATTGTGCGATGCTTGGTTAGGGTTAGGGTTATTTTACAATACTTACATATTTTAAATTGTAAGCTGAGATGGGTGGCTATAGAAAAGGAAGGAAGGAAGGAAGGGAGCGAGGGAGGGAGGGAGGGAGGGAGGGAGGGAGGGAGGGAGGGAGGGAGGGAGGGAGGGAGGGAGGAAGGAACATTTTTGACACTCACTGTCCATTTCCCACAAGGAAATGTAATGGGAATTTGGAAGTCACTCCCACTGATTTTTTTAAAACATCTATGATCATTCTGTTTCTCTGTTTAGGTAAGGAAATATCTTTGAAATGGTGGCAAGGCATTTTTCAGAGTTATGCAGAAAAAGAACAATTACCCCAGCTTATATAACATACCTGGAGAAGAGGCCACGTAAAAATGCCCAGAAACTGACACGTGGATTGACCATGATCCCAGCATTCAAGAAGAGATAATCCAATCTCTGAAATCTATACAATGAAGGTAACATCTGGTTATTGCAAGAAGAAACAGATACAAAATGCCTTGCCAAAAACAAAAACCCACTTAGCCAGGTAATTTAACTTGAAAGGCTTTAAATGCACAATTAATCTAAAAATGTAATATATCAATATGTAATAATTAATAACACTCTATCTTCCTCCAAGAGGTAGTTCTGGGCTAAATGTTCATGTTTATGCCTAAGTGAATTGTTTCATGGAGAAACCAGAAGTCTTACAATGACCTCTCAGTGAGCAGGAAGACCCCCCCAAAAATTGCCGTGTATTCACATTTAGGAAAATTACTTTTCTTCTCTTAACAGTGTGTGTGTGTGTGTCTGTCTGTGTGTCTGTGTGTCTGTCTATCTGAAGAGGAAGACTCCAGGAAAAGTTTTACTACTTGATTCTACCAACTGTACAATGCCACATTTAGTCATTAAGCAGTGGGACTACGATTCTTATAATACCTTACCATTAGATGTTCTTATTGACATTGATGGGTATGAACTTCAACATTTATGAAAGATACCGAAATGATCGATTTACTCACATACTACATAAAAACAATGATCTTTGTTATTGGTCCAATACAATTAAGAAAAGCTTGGATTAATAACTCTGCAGTTATTTTATGGCACCAATTTGTCAATATTCCATCATTCATACCGCACAAGAAAAACATTCTAGGTCAGTGTAGAGGAGAAAAATCAACACCAGTCATTTTACATTAGAACAAACTACAGCTAAAGCCTAGACCAGTGATGGCGAACCTTTCCATCACTGAGTGCTGAAAAGGGAGCGTGCATGTGCGTGTGTGAGCGCATGCTCATCTGTGCTGCAACTTGGAAGAGGAGCTGCCCAGGGGGCATGTGCGCACTGGAAAATGATCTTCTGGTTTCCAGTGCACACATGCGCGCCAGCCAGGTAGTCTTCCAGTTACTAGCGCGCATGCACGCATGACGATCAGCTGGCTGGTGGGCATCCTCACACCAGAAAATGGAAGACCAGCTCTTCCAGTTTCGGTCACTGCTGCACGCACGAAGACCAGCTGATCATCGTGCGCAAATGCACGCCAGAAACCCAGAAGAGGAACGGGTGACGACACATGTGCCAGGTGACATGGCTCCATGTGCCACTTCAGACACGCATGCCATAGGTTCGCCACCACAGGCCTAGACCATAAAAGTACATTTAGAAGTAATTGCCACTGCAGAGACTAGCAAAAAGCATGCTTTGTAGCTATGCCCCCCCTCACAATGCCTTTCTCCCATCTTTCTATTGCTTTTTTGCCAGACAAAGGTTCTCAGTTGTTTGCAGAAGAAATAGTACAAGGTTCCATTGCCTCCTTTCACTGTTGTTCTGTGGCTGCTCCTCTGGCTTGTTTCGGCTATCAAATGTTTTGGTCTGCTTTGAAAAAAAAGATTAGTGCTACTTCTTGAAAAATTATTCAAGATTAACTTATTGTAGAAATATGCAATAGGGGTATAACTTAGAAATCCTTCCTGGAGAACTGATTGAACAGAACTTCCTGAGCTACACATAGGAACAATTATTTCCAATAGACTGCTTCTAGCTACTCAACTAATTGCCCTTCTCTTCCCCATACCTCATCTTTATTTCTTGAGCTGCATGTAGGACAGATTCCAGCTTGCCAACATCTATTTTAACAATGCTGATATGTGCACGGGGGAAGGAAGATAATAGGTTGTCACGGGTGGCATTGGCTTTGTCCATGTTTCTGCAGGCTAAACAAATATGGATGTTTTCATCTTCCTGGAGCAGACGTTCACACAGCGCAGAACCAATCCCACTGCAAGAGTAACAACATACAGTTAAAGTCTGCCATAGAGTATCACTGTCAACGCTCCATGAAGTTCATTATTCAACAGTTGAGAAAATATATTCCCTAGTATCTCTCTGTAAATGTATGCATTCCATAAATACTAGTGATTTTCCTATAGATGTTAAAAGAGGTTTCATAAATTAATTGTTCTGAGATACACTAGAAAAGTGATGGTTAACCTTTTTGGCACTGGGTGCCAAAACTGGAGCATGTGCCAGAGCACTGGAACCCAGAAGAGAGCAGCTGGCCGGTGCACATGCACGGGGTGTCCAGCTGCACTTCTGGGTTCTGGTGCGCATGTGAAGCTGCTCTTTTCTGGGTTCAGGCGTGTGCATGTGCGCCGGCCAGCTGGTCTTTATGCAAAGACTAGCTGGCCAGTGCAGACAGAAGAGAGCAGCTGACTGGTGTGTATGCAAACCGGACCAGCTGTCCAGTGTGCATGTGCATGACAGAACCCGGAAGAGCAGCTGGCGATGGCATGTGTACCCACAGAGAGGGCTCTGCGTGCCACCTCTGGCCCACATGCCATAGGTTCGCTATCACTGCACTAGAATAAAAACAGTGATCCAGCAGACCCTGAAACATGTCTTCACTGGTGGACAGAAAGTGTCTGTCTACCAGTGAATTATTGATAAGGAATCACCTGATTCTTTGAGTACAGATCCACCAGACTTGCACAAAAGATTAATCTGCCATTATATATTTGATAGAAGACTATTGGTTCATTATCCAAACAACTGGATATTATTAGAAATATAGATAGATGCAATAGTGTAACAAGCATAGTTGTTAGGGTTAGAAAGGAACTAGTTGTGGGGCATATTATCATCAATAGTCCCAAAATAGCTTTTTCCAAAAGGCAATTGGTCTTTCTTGGCTTTTTCTTTGAAAACATTTCCTTCTTACCCAATTAGCTTCTTCAGTTTTAACTTTAGAAGTGAACCTAATAACCTGGATGATTGAGAATCTACACTGACAATTAGCACCAGTAATATTCAAGAAACATAGCTATGTCATTCCAGAAGCAAAAAAAAAAAGTTTGGTAAGGAGGATGCTAAAATCCAAATAGTCCAAGATAAGCGACCTTCTTCACTCTGACTCATACCTGCACTCAGAAATTTTTCCCTTCTCCAAAGTAGCCTGCATTTATAGAATAACTTGCGATCATTCTGCCTTGCCTAATTTCAAAACTAAAATTGCAAAGGCTCCAAAATATTGCCCTCTAAAGCAGGAATAGATTTCTTTTACAGGTAATGTACTGTACCCCCCCCCCAAGATATCTCAGTGAGACTTTTAAGTGCATCCTGGGAAAGAGAAGCCTTCCTCTGAACGCTTAGTTTTACTAGTTGTCTAGGTGGTGGCAAATATGATAATTGAGTTATGCACTTTGAAAAAATATTTCATTTTACTGGCCTTAAATCTTTTGTTACTCTATTTAATTTGAGGACTCCAAGTTACAATATTAAGTTTCTTTTTACCCACTTTAAAAAAGTTATCATGTAGAAAAACACCCAGATACTTTAATATTTCTTCACAAAATTGCAACTATCTGATCCCTTCTTTTAAGATCCAGTTATTTATCAAGCTTCACTTATTTTTCATAACTGACAGCTAGAACAGGATATTCCTCTTCCTTGCCTTCCCACAAATGAAAGGGCTTTTCGTTAAGGGATGCAAAGACATTAGGCTAGTTGACAAGAACGAAAGTCGAGTCTTAAGTTGAACTAGCAAGGCATCCTTTAATTTATTATACTGGCATATACAATGTAATTCTGTTTCACCTCATTTATCCCTGTCCTGCAGAGCCCCTTCACTTTACCGAGCTTTCAAGAGGATGTTGAGCATAAAGCAGCTTGTTCTTAAAAGTCAGTCAACAAAAATTTAAATATTAAAAGAATGTAAAAAACGTAGCCTGGGCACAATTCAACAGAGTAAAATATTTTCAAGTTCCCACCGATCCTATGCTCTTACCCACAGGGTTCATTATGCCACCGGATCTAAGCATGCTACTCCTGCTGGACCGTTTTCTTATGGAACCGGCACATCTTTTCAAATTAACTGCATAAACAGATTACATCTCCCCTTTCCCAGGCTTTCTCCCAGCGATCCGCTCTCACCTGGTGGCGCCGGTGACTATAGCTACTCTTTGCATAGCTGCACGAAGAATCAAGCGGCAACGGGTCGATCGAAAATGAAGGGGAGACGCCGGGACCAGCTATTTAAATCGGGCTGTGCGCCGCCTCCAAGAATCTGCGAGGCTTCTTTCCGGGCGATCCCAGCTAGCATGGCCCCGCCCCTCATTAACTCCTCGCTGGCCCGTCCCCTCTCCATCCCATGAAGCAAACGGGGCGGTGGCGTGACAGTAGACTGACGACGGAAAGGCGGGATCTGGGGAAACTCAGCCACTTAGGTTAGTCAGAGGCATTGGGACGGCGTCGTTGTGAGCTTGTCATTGGTTGGAGGCAATGAAAAGGAATGTGCAAATAGCGATGGCTCTGCTCTAAGAAGGCACCGAAGGCAGCTCAGGTAAAGGATGAAGCTGAGGCGTAGCAGCTATTAATGAGCAGAATAAGTCGAAACTTACCTGCTTGTTCCTAGACTTCGGCTTTTCCCAGATCCATTGAAAGAGCTGATAAGATCTTGACAATCAATTTAGAAGGCTTCAAATACAGACCCGAGTAGACATATCTACTCAGAAATTAATACCGTTTAATTCAATGAAATTCACGGAATTGGATGATAGCTTTAAAAGGGGCGAAGGAATTCATGCATCGAGGCAGACCACTCAGTTAAAGATAGCCTTGTCTCCAAATACCACTTACAAGATGCGCAAATAAAAGTAAAGGTAGAAGTTTTTCACAGACAGCAATAAAGCTAATTGCAAAGATTGTTAAACATTTTAGACTGCCCAGTTGCCAAATTCTCTGTGCAGTTTACAATAAAACACAATAAAAGATCACTCCTCTGACCTGTTAGGCTGGCTATTTTGGGACATAGGTCTCCCTTCCTCCGGTATCAATAAGAAGAAGCCCTTCCTGGTTCACTCTGTAGAATAAGGCATCTCTGTCCAATTTGTGGCAAGTCTTTGGCCTTCTGAGTCAAGACTGACTTGACTTACACAAAAAATATACCTCAAATATTGATTTATTATGCCTGACTTTACCATTCTATTAACAAACTTAAGAAGCTCAATAAATCAATGTTGAATAAGTTCACAAAATCGAAATATTTATAAAATGCACGGGCATTCGAGACTACTGATAATTTCAATAGGTGGCTTGAGAATGGCAATGGAAAAGCAGCAGTCATAACTACTTTATTTTGTTCATGTGCTGCATTTATTTTGCAACATTCGTGAAGGCAAGGGCATGCTCATTGCCAGAGAAACTTTGTCCTACTGCTTCAAAATATGAAGGAAATAGGAACTATTTTTTCCATTAAGATATCAGGGTGATATCATTTTAAAAGGAAAAAAAATCTCTCGGTTCCAATCTAGTTAATGCTATAGGACATTTGGGAAGCATGTGGCCACTATCTCACCCATTCTGCTCCCCTCAGCATTCCTTGAATGGCAGGCAATTCTTTATTTTAACTCCCCCAGTCACAGCCTTGGTTCTCCTGAACTCTGCGGTTTCTCTTAGCGATTATCATTCAAGGGCAATCTCTTCCTCCTATTCCAATGGAGGAGAAAAGTCAGACACAACTTTTTAAAAAGCTTCTCTTTAATCAACAGAAGAAGAACAACAACAACAAAATGGAATTCAGGACAGAAGGAACAGTTTTGTTCACAATTCAATGATTTGATAGCAAAACCATTAAATAGAACTTTCCAGAGAATAAAAGAAAAAATCTATACAATTATGATTAGTCATATTTTTTTAAAAATACTGTTTTTAAATTGATGATAAATGTGTATTATCAGCCTAGATTAAACATGATACCTGTACTTCCTAGAAATGAAGAGATTATACATAATTGTATATATAGTATATCTTCCGTAGCTTCCACCCTGTAGAAAATAATTACCTTTGAGCTGAGGTTGGCACCACACCTCTTGTTCCTAAAGACTTTTAAAATGTGGTTTTGTCAACTAGTTTGGGGATCCCATGATAGAGTGGAGCCTGCAGAGTGTGTGTGTGTGTGTGTGTGTGTGTGTGTGTGTATGAGACAGAGAGAGATGGGCAAATGTGATTAAGTAAATAATAAAATGTCATCAAATAAATAATATTTACATGATATTCTCATTTAAATCAATGGGGCCGATTTCTCGGGATTTGACTACAAAATTGTCTCAGTAAGACTGATGTTCTGCATATTCAAGACAAAGATCAAGATCCAAAGAACTGCATCCCTTACCTCAGCTAAGGGGAGATTTGAGTTTTCTTATATAGGTAGGCCCCAAGACTTGCTACCTGACCCTGTCCCCTAAAACAAGGGCTCTGTGGAGAAAGGAGGACCTAACAGAGAGAAACTGCAACGGGTGGTGTACCAGCTAATGGGAATCAGCTCTCCTCCACCCAGCCTCCAGAGCTCCAGGCTCTCAAATCACAAAAGAGAAATTTTGTCGTGAATTTTTGGCAAGTGAACTGGACAAAAGTTATTTTGATAGCTCAATAAAGATATTAGCAGGGGAACCTGGGGCCAGATCCCTATATCAAGTTGCCCATGATAAAACTTCCAAGGCCGTAATAACCTTATCAAAATGTACAGTATAGTAAATGGCCTCATGAATCTAAATCTAATCATGCCATTTCAAAATAAGTAATATAGACTTGAGAAAAGTATGTATTTGACAAAAGCAGGAACCCCAGCACCCCATGAGATGTAACACATTGTGAAATTTTAGCTTTTTAATTTCTAATCAATTTAACACTGGGATCTGTAGAAGATAAGACACATGTCATATTGTCCACAATCATCACACAGGCTGACCCCTGACTTATCTAGTAACCTTGAAAAAGCTTTCGGTGATGCTGTAGTGACTTGTGTAAAGGAAAACACTGTAAACCATTCCTCTATATCATCTTTATTTAAAAACCATTGTTCCTGAACAGTTCCTGAACTTTATGTGCACAAAGTTACTGAACTTAACAAAATATTGAGAGAATGAATTTCCATTTCCCCTTGAATTGTAACAGTTTGGCTTGTGTTTTGATGATAAATACAAATGATAAAATACAAGTATCTCTGAAATTTCACTGACTTGTCTAGAAATTACAATATTGTGCCCTAATATGTAATTCATGGCCATATTATAAACTCAGTGACTACTATAATCTATTCATTAATTTGTTTCAGCAAGATAATAATTGTAAATGTGAGGGGGGAAATCAGCATAGACTCTTGTAGTTGTAGAATTCACTGAGCTGTCCACAGCCTTTTGCACGGGGTGAGTAAGTAGCTTTCTCAGTTTGTAAATTGCATTTTTAAGAAGGCTTTTTTTTTTTTTTTTTTGCTCTCTAGCTTTTATAGGAATAGGTATGGGAGGTCTGGAATTTCTTTTAAAAAATAAAGAGAGATAATAAAATAAACACATCAAGTCTAATTTAGGCTTAATTTATTTACCTGGATTATTATTATTTTTTAAAAATACTATTTAAAACTATGCTACCATAATTTGGGAAAAGCCCAGATGTCATAGAAAAAGAATGGTAGATGCTTCAGTTTATAGATTACTGACCTATGCTTCAAGATCTAGTTTGATACTTTACAGAAAGTTTGCAAATGAATATTTTTTTAAAAATAGATAGAACATTGCATTTACTAGTTACTGTAGGTACTTATACAAACTACTGCTTATTTTAAGGTTCTACAATTTGTATTTGCCCATTTGTACTGCACTGCAAATATGACTTAAATACAGCTTTATAGTTTAATCTATGAAAATGTGCTCCTATATTGAGGCCTTGGGGAGAGGGATTACTTATAAAGCTTCAGCTTGATTGTCCATAAAGGATTGTTTCTTGCCTCTCCTATTTGTGAGCAATGTGAATTTATTGGCATTGTATTTCTCGAAGAGATAAGTAAAGGACTGATTATTATTGCTTGCAACCCAGTTAGAAGCTCAAGCCCAGCTTCTAATTAGAAGCTCAAGCATAGCTAGAAGCTCTAGTCCAATGTTTCTCAATCTTGATGACTTGAAGTCCTGTGGACTTCAAGTCGCCAAGGTTGAGAAACACTGCTCTAGTCAATTCATCTATAACGTAGGAAAGATAAATAATATCCATTTTTCAAAGGAGAAGTGTGTGGTGAGGAATATGTGTGGCCAGGACATGAAGATCATTTTCTTCCTACATTTAACAGTTCAAATTCCATTTCATTCTTAGCCTTGTTCTGATTCCACAAGTGAGTTATTTTCGTATGGTTTATGAGCACAAAATAAATACAAGGGGAAGAATTTGCTATGGCTGCATCCTACATGAGCAAACAAAAAGAAGAAATGCTATTGAATTAATAATGTAAAATTTGCAGAAGCCAGGTTTAGGTGCAGAACTTTCTATCTACAGTATAAGAGTACAGTATTAATGAGTAAAACAGAAAAGCAGAACTGGAATACACGAGTCTCCCAAGACATTAAAGATAAAAGAACCTAGCCAGTAACTTCACTTTTCCTGTCTTTGACCAATGATCAAAGAAAATGTAGAGAAGCTGACCATAAAGACTCTCAAAGCTTGATTTAAGGTTCTTTTGTAGATGAATACCAAGAAAACAGATATATTCCAGCAGCAATCCATCTGTGCAGTATGTGATAACACTGTGCAGCAAACATACTTTCTCATCTCAGTCAAAACATGTCAAGCCAGACCAGCTTTGAAGTTTCAGGAAACAATTTCTCCTCTGCCCACTCCTTTATCTAATCTCTCCAAAGAAGCTTACTTATTTCTAAACTATACTATTATAATTTTGTGGTACCCAGATCAGGTGTGAAATTCTGGAGAACTGGTAGAGGAAATTTTGAATAGTTTGGAGAACCGACAAATACCACCTCTGGCTGGCCCCAGAGTGGGTTGGGAGTAGAGATTTTGCAGTATCCTTCCCCTGCCATGCCCACCAAGCCACTACAGAACCAGTAGTAAATTTGTTTGAATTTCACTATTGACCTAGATGGTTTTCAATGTCATTGAGACAATCTGGTATTTGTTCAGGGTCTACTGATCCCACAATCTGTAAAAGAAGCAACTCACCCATTAATTCCTTATGCTCTAGATTTTCTAGCAATTAACTGATGGTTACAAGTCATATCTACAGATCACAACATCATGGTGTTCTGTCACCAAACAAATAAGGAGCCACTGATTTCATACAAAATCTATAGCATTAAAAGATTTGCATGTCCAAACTTTGGAAAATATCAGTCTTATATTCACAATGAAGAAATTCAAGACATTTGATTCCAAGAAGCACAAATCAATCTATTGTTAATATAGTTCATAATCTAATGTGAGCTATAACTATTGAAATACCAGTCAATCTACTTTAACTGCACATCACAGTGATTTTTGAGGTTTGATCTAGCAGCAGTCCTGTATCAATGTTCTTGCTTTTTGTTTAAATGGAAATCCTAAAGGTATGCATTTTTTAACCCCCATACTATGTATGATTTAATAATGACCATTTTTAAAACTCATGGCCTGCTTGTGATTCATCAAGATCCAAATTGCATGCCCTAGCATCCTGAAACTATATTGCCAAATGCCAATGTTTTTTTTATGATAAAAATAGGAACACGAGGATCTTTGGGCAATTTTTTTTCTCCTGCTGTATTCCCATATCTCAAACCTTCAAACTAACCTGAAATTGCTAGTTTAGGAATTTGGGTAATTGAGAGTAGAAGCTATCTTCCCATAAACACACATGCAAAAAATTTGAAATGTGCTCCACAGATAGCTTTTTAGACTATTTCTCTGTGTTGGTGAGGAGGAGCAGTTTGCCTCTTGGAGGTGTCCTGCTTCACCAGCATTCCTAAAACCTTGAAAAAAATGTAAAAAAATAAAAATAGCTAAAACAAATGTAGTCCGTTCCCTTACATCAAAAGGTTTCTTATAGTCCACTGGAATGTCAGGAGCTAAACTGCAGTCTTGACTGGTTTGTCCCACTCTGTCCTGAAGTAAAGAGCATCACATATGCTAGTGATGCTCTTTACCCTTATCCTTATATGCTCCATTCCTTTGATCATTCTGATTGCATTTTGAAGCCCATAAGAGAGGACATCTAGGACATCCAAAACCATGACTATAAAGCCACATGTATTACAGCTGTTATATACCAGCTAAAAGCAAATCCATCTTTGTGACTGTGAACTATCTGCTATAAGCTAAAAACAAGGTCAGATATTCAAACAGGGATCCAGAAGCTACAAGAGGAAGTAAGCAAGACATGCTTAAATGTTATGGTAATTGCAGCACAGCACAGGAGGAATTGACTAATTTTTCCAATACCTAAGTTCAGAACAAAAGACATGTATCTGATGTAGATACCTATCATCAAGTTTTTGTATATGACAAAGGGAAGGGAAGGGAATTGCTTCTATGTCTGGGCCAGACTTTACTCAATGCCCTATCAAATGCCTTGGCCTAGCCTGGTTGACTGGTGAGATTGCATGTGCAAATGGAGTATGGAGTATACTCTACATAAGAAAACCAACAGCTTTATTGCTACTCTGCTTTTACTCAGGAACTGCACATCTGTATTTAAAGGACTTTTAGTTGATCTTCAAGATGTCTGCACTTCTCCCAAAGGTGCTTTTCCTGAAGAAACTTTTTGGATGAGAAGTGAAATGTCGCCTATTGTAACTTTCCATCTGTACATCAGGATTAGGGTATCCCTTCTCTTCTGGTAGCACTCAGATTAAGAGTCAAGGAGAGAGGCCCAGATACTCTGTTCTCTACAGGGCAGTGAGTGAAATGTGTAGACTATAAGTGGGACATATTCTTTAACGTCCAACTTTTGTAACACACAAACATTCTGCTCAGAGAAATCTAGATTCCACCCCAAATTAATTACATTTTGCAAAGTCTGCATAGTGTTTAATTGATACAAAATTGCATACTTTATCTTAAGTTTACCCAACCGATTCTGTATTAGCAAATCCTGTCCTAAATCACAGGAAATCTATTTCAGTACCTTCTTTGGCTTTTGAGATTTCAGCAACCATTGTCCAAGCCACAGTCTGTGTCCAGTATGACATTCTGCTCCTTTATTGCCTCTTACACAATTACAGCTCTTGTACACAGCAGTGGCATAAAACACTACTGTACTAATTGCTTCAGTACTTTCCAAGTTCATGTGCCTATTTCCAGCTCAATTCCATTTTCAAGCTTTTTTTCATATCCTTTTTTCAGGAAAAAGAATATATTTTCTTCTCTTTCATAGACAAACTCCATTTAAAAAAAACACACACAACCTAGAACATTTACAAGATAAATAACTTTTTCAGTCTTTACCAGTCCAAAACACAGCACCATGAATGAGGTTACGTAGCAGACCTGGTCAGATCCCCATTTCTCTCTCATCTGTCCTTTGATGGTTGATTTGAGTCCAGCTGTGTTATTGAAGGAAAGGTGAAGTGGCTTCAGTTCTGGGTATAACTTGGAGAGGGTAATGTGGCAGGGGAAAGGGGTAGTCTATAGCATTTGAAGGCATCACTATGAAGTGGTTGCTTCTTGAAGAAAGCAGTGGATTTCTTGGAAGGAAGGGCGAGATTTAGTATCTCGTCTCCAACAGTTGAGCATTAGCTTATATACAGGATCAGGGCAAAATGGAGGCTGTGGAAGGTAAGTCTGAAAGAGAAAAGGGAGATAAAAGCGAGTATTGAAGGAAGGCAAAACAATTCCTTCTTTAAAAGCATTAAAACCTCTTCTGTTCATAGTCTGCACTGTTCATTTATGGGATGTTAGTTGCAGAATGTGATTCATAGTAGATAATCTCATTTATTTTCTGTTGGTGATTTATTTAGCACATTTGCATCCCTTTTCCACAGAGTTCAGTTAGTTTGTAAGATGCTAACTCTCTCTCTATTCTTGAAACAATACAGTGAAGTAAACTTAGGTTAAAAGTGATTTTATCAACACACTGCCCAGTAATATTCCTTTTTCTGAGTTAAATACTGGTCTGCTCTGCAGAATCAAGCTTAAGCAAGACACTATTTCTTGAAAGCAAGAATGCATGATGTTACTATCTACCCAACCTGAGCCAACACAGAAGGAAACTTTCACCTCTCAATCCCTACTGTTACACATCAAAAGTAGTGTATTTGACTAGCACTAGCAAAAGTGGTACTATCTGGTTTTCCTATTGTGCTTCATTGCATTGCAGGCAAACACTCCCATCCATTGTCACTGCTTTCTTTACATGGCCCATTTTTAAAGAACATTTTTAAATGGTAAAAAGCTGGACTTTCATTGTTGTTATTAACTCCTCAATGAAAGATGGTCATTTTTCCTTTCTTTTTAACCTTAGGAATTTGACAAGTGTTGTGCTAGTTTTCCTTTCTAGCTCAGGTGTCAGGAAGAGTGGTAAAATTGGTGGGTTTCCCCCCTTTTTTTAACCAGTCAGTGAATGCAACATGAGGGAGGGGGGAAAGCATTCCTATTCAAGCAAATAAAGTGAACAGAAATTATTCATAGCTAGATATTGAACTGCATATTAAAACACTATAGATTTTTGAAGTACCGAATGTCCTCACTTAATGCCAACTCACTCAGCACCCGGTCACTATTTCAACATTGCAGCATCCTCCGGTTACATGCTCACCATTTACAACCTTGACTGCCACCTTCCAACAAGAAAAGCCAGTGGGGAAGTCGGCATGAGGATGCAAAGGGTGACCATGAGATGTCGTGCTTAACAACATCACACCATTCCTTAACTATTGTAATCATAAAGAACTAGAACTGCTGTTGCTAAGTGGGATGGTCATGTCATATCATCAGGCTTCATGACCACATCACTTAGCAATGGAAATTCTGGTCCCAATTACCATTGTTAAGTAAGGATTACCTCTATTGTTTCCTCAATAGATCAAATAATGTTTCCATTTTCTGAGTCTGCAAAGATCTATCTATCTAAAGTATTCATATATTTTCATACCTGTCGTCCCTGATTTCTGAAAAATTCTCCGGTGTTCTCAATTACTTGCTCATCAGATAGTTGAGAATATGGTTGCTCTCGGCAAAATGTGAAGGTTTCCCAGAGTGTAACACCAAAAGCCCACACATCACTTGCAGTTGTGAATTTTCCCTGGTTGGAGGAACAGAGGCGAGAAAATAAAAATGACTTATATATACAATACAATGCAATATAATACAATACAATACAATAGCAGAGTTGGAAGGGACCTTGGAGGTCTTCTAGTCCAACCCCCTGCCTAGACAGGAAACCCTATACCAGTGATGGCGAACCTTTTTTGGCTCACGTGCCACAAGTGGGGGGAGCGCAGGGGGGTAGAGTGCGGGCGTGCCGCCCCCATAATGCAACGCGCGAACCCCCCAGTGCGCATGCGCACACAACGCGCAATCCCCCATTTTTACATGCTTTTTTCGCCCTCCCCAGGCTCCAGGGGCTTTATAGGAGCCTGGGGAGGGCGAAAAGAGCCTCCCCTGCCCCCCCAGAGGCTTCAGGGACCGTCCCTGAAGCTTTCAGAGAGCTTAAAACCACCCTCCAAGCAAACCGGAAGTGACTTCCGGTTTGCTCGGAGGGTGGTTTTAAGCGTTCCGAAGGCTTCAGGGAAGCCTCTGGACGGTCCCTGAAGCCTCCGGAGGGCCTCCGGGGGGGTGGGGGAGGCTCTTTTCGCCCTCCCCAGGCTCCTATTAAGCCTCTGGAGCCTGGGGAAGGCAAAAAATAGCTTTTAAAAAGGTGAACTCAGCTGACAGGGCAGTGCCTCGCGTGCCCTGACAAATGGCTCCGCGTGCCACTTGTGGTTCGCTATCACTGCCCTATACCGTTTCAGACAAATGGCTATCCAGCATCTTCTTAAAGACTTCCAGTGTTGGGGCATTCACAACTTCTGGAGGCAAGCTGTTCCACTGATTAATTGTTCTGACTGTCAGGAAATTTCTCCTCAGTTCTAAGTTGCTTCTCTCCTTGATTAGTTTCCACCCATTGCTTCTCTGATATATTAATCAGAGATTCATGGTTTCCATAAAAATTAAGCAGCTCCAAGGAGAAAAACTGCCTACAGGAAAATAAAAATGTATGAATCATATAGATCTGTATGTTTCTGGAAATTGGAATAGATCTATTCATGTTTCAGTCTTCATCTGGTGCTGAAACTTTTCAAAGAAGCAGCTGTATAGAAAAGTACACAGGAAGGAAGATAAGAGGAAAGGAGGGAAGAAAGGAAGGAACAGGGAGGGAGGAAAGAAGAACAAAGAATGTGGGAGGGAAGGAAGGGAAGGAAAATTTCTGACATTCACTACCCATTTCCCACAAGGAAACCTTGGAAGTTGGAAGTCGCTCCCACTTATTTTTATTTTTTAAAGCCCATAATCATTCTGTTTCTTTGTTTAGGTAAGGAAATATCTTTGAAATTGTGGCCCAACAAATCATGGGTGATCTAGTCCAGAGGTGGGTTGCTCTTGGTTCGGCCTCGATTGGGCAAACCGGTAGTAGCAGCGGCAGGAGGCTCTGCCCACCTGTCCAGACACTTCTGCGCATGCGCAGAAGCATCGTGCGTGCCAGTGGTGGGTTCCGGATCTCGTTGCAATAGGTACGGCTCAGCTTCCACCACATGAATGCGTGCAGCACACCTCCTGCGACTCTCCAGCTGCTCGGCAGAGCATCGCGCAGGCGCCGTATGCTCTGTGTGCATGTGCGGCTGCGCCAAAGAGCTCAAATATAGGTAAGGACAGCGGGCGGATGGGCCCTCCGGAGCACCATACCAGAATGGTGCCCAGTGCTCCCAGCAGGCATCAGTATGCCCGTATCGGGGCGTACCGCCTGCAACCCATCCCTGGTGCATGCGCATGAGCGCACATGCATGCACGAGCAAACCGCTAGTAAAAAAAATGGAAACCCACCACTGGTCTAGACCATGATTAAATGTGCATTAGGATAAAAGTGAAATGATACTTTAATACTGGCACAGATAAATATGGTATAAAGATATCTCATGCATGTGCTGGTGATGAGATAAAGGCAATATCATGAGATCACAGCAGAATAAAAGGAGGATGCTTGATGTGATTAAGTGAAAGTAAGAGCAGGCCCTATTGTTAGATTAAGTGGGCCATTAGTTCACAGCTATCCCTAAAAATTTCCACTAACCTCTGTAGTCATAATAGCAAGCGCAACATGCTCACCAAAAGAATGCTTTCCCAGGACATCCAGCGAATAGGGAGCACTGCCCGGCCCTGGATTCTGTAGTAGTCCCCACTGTAAAGGTTGCGGCTCATGCCAAAGTCTGCTATCTTGATAGTGTAATTCTTCCCCACCAGACAGTTGCGAGTAGCCAAGTCTCGGTGAACAAAATTCAGGGAGGAAAGATACTTCATGCCAGAAGCAATCTGGATAGCTATTAATTTCAGGTTGGCATAACTGAATGACAGAAGAAAAAGAAACAAAAATGGATCCTTGCAGCAGTCTTAAAGAGCAAACATGCCACACATTCCATCAGCCACCCAGGACAAAAGAGAAGGATCTCCACTTAGAAGGTTTATCAAATCTTCTACAGATTAAAGTAGATGATACATAAATTGTGTGGTATTCTGTTCAAGTTCCACTTGTGTGTTTTTAAATAAACTGCAGTCCAATCAAGATCAGAACCATCACAATTGGGGAAGAAAGAATTATTCCCACCGGGTCCTTTACTATATCCCTACAATCATGATTGTCTTAAAAAACTTTCATGGACACACAGGTAGTTAGTCCTTGACTTATGACCACAATTGAGCCCAAATTTTGTGTTGCTAAAAAAGACATTTGTTAATTGAGCTTTGACCCATTTTACGACCTTTCTTGCCACAGTTGTTAAGTGAATCACTGCAGTTGTTAAGTTGGCAACATGGTTATTAAATGACTAAATGGCTTCCCTATTGGCTTTGCTTTTCAGAAGGCCAGAAAAGGTGATCATGTGACTCCAGGACACTGCAACAGTCATGGACCAGTTGCCAAGCACCCACACTTGGATCACATGACCATGGAGATGCTTCAATAGTTGCAAGTGTGAAAAACAGTCATAAAGCAGTCACCTTTTCAGTGCCTTTTGGAATTTCAAATGGTCACTAAGTGAATAGCTGTAAGTTGAGGACTATCTGTAATTTTTAAAAAAAACAAATAGAAATCTCTCATGGCTAGGGGTGAAATTTTAATTATACAACAAGAAATTTAAGGAAGCTTGAGGTTCCTTAGGCCTGAGGATTCCCAGACAGATCAAGCACTATGTATTTAGCCACAAAGTGAATTAAAACTTGAGTAGAACAGCATGGTACACAATTAACATATTATCTAGTTTAATTCTGGGTGCCATGTTTCCACCATGTTTAGCAGTGCAACTTTTCTTTTGAAAGACAAACAGTCATCTGGATGGGGATTTGCAATCAAACAATAAGGAACAATCTGTCAAAGCTGACTCCCTTTCATCGTTGCCTGCATCAACTTCTAACTCGCAGTTTGCCAAACAGAAATAGGAGGGGGATTGGTAAATTCCTAGGCAGGGGGTGGGGGAGGGCTAAGGAGTGCATGAGAGCCTTCTGCTGCTGGAGAGGAGATATCCACCAAGGCCAAGTTCTCGGAGCTATCAGCCAACTCAGAATGTTTTCCCAATACAAAAGTACTGAGTGTAATTGGTGGACAATGAACTATGGGTGGCCCAGGGGTGAAATGGGAGTTTTACCTATGTGGGATTTCATGGGAAAACCTTAGAGCTGATTTTGCTTCTGCTGTGCCTAAATGGATCTTTCAATAGTTTTACTCTTCGTAGTTCCTATGTGCCAGGAGTTTCTTTTTGAGATGTGCCAAATGGGACGATTGACACAATCTAAGGCTAAGATAGGTGTTCAACTGAAAAATGGAACAGGCCTACCTCACAAGAAAAACTGTACAGGATAGAATTGAGGGAGCCCTTATTTTCTACCTGACAGGAGGAGTGGAGCTCTCTGATAAGTTTTGGGGTTCCTGACGAGACAGAAACTGGTTGAGATCACCATTTTCCATGTACTCAGTAATCATGCAGAGAGGGTCATCAGTGATGCACACAGCCAGCAACCGGATTATATTGGGGTCCTTCAGCTTGGACATAATCTTAATCTCCTTGAGGAAGTCATTCCTGCCAGAAACAAAAGCCATGTAAAGGTGAAATTAGTGAGCTATGTTGAAAACTTGTTAGTATGGAGTAGAAGCCAAAATATATGTGAGATGTTTGAACATTCAAAAGCATTATGTACAAGCTACCGGTATGTGTATTATTTTAATATATGGCATTAATTTACTGGGTCAGTTTACCAACAATTTATTCTTTAACTTGGACTGGCAACAAGCTGTCAGAATCCTTTTGACTTCCCTCTTTGCCCAGGTTGTTTAGGTAGCAAGAAACAAAAAATTCAAACAGCAGCTGAAACCCCAACATGTATATTAATTAACAAAGGACACAATGCACCAAAAAGGCTTCCAGCACAAGTGCCTCTGAAATGAAGGAAGTGGCAAAACCTTTGCAATGCATCAATTCTTATGACAATTACGCTATTCATTATATTTGCCTTAATTGATAATAAAATCAGGAACAGGGGGAATTGAAAATTAATGCCCCCCCACCTCTTAAAATTATTGTACCTTTGGTAGTAACGCTGTAGAAAATCAGTTGGAGATAGTGGTGTGGACCCTTTTTTTCCTTACATGCATAGAACTCAATATTCCCATGTAATGGCTGAGTATACAGTACAGAATTAAGCATTTATTTTAACCATTAGAAACTTATACTCTGTTTTTGACCTTTCTTTGGTCTAGAACACCTGGGTAGAGGGGATGCTCTTTCTCATGTTCAATACACTTTAACCTTGGGATAGTCTCATCTTTGGCAAG
Source organism: Natrix helvetica (assembly GCF_964273705.1). Classification (NCBI taxonomy): domain Eukaryota; kingdom Metazoa; phylum Chordata; class Lepidosauria; order Squamata; family Natricidae; genus Natrix; species Natrix helvetica. The sequence continues at coordinate 62,400,789 of NC_138549.1, read as the reverse complement.
ATTAGGTACTTCAAGAAAAACAAGATAAATGTATCATAATTGCCCTTGGCAAAATCAAGCTGGCAGCCCACTCGCCATCAATGTTTTGAAGTTCCCTGACAAGCAGAAGGGTTACAGGGTCTTTCTTTTTCCCTGCATTTCAGAATGTCATAACCTTATTTTATCCCCAAGTGCATTGGAATAAAGCCTTAAATACTCACTTATGGGATTACTACATTATTTTTGGAGAAACCCAATCTGAAGGGTCAGTTTTGAACATTTTATCTAATTTTGCCATGAAATAATAAACATTTTTAACATGAAGATTTAGAAATGTCCTGTGCCAGTTTGCTATATTTGAAATGTAATCCATTGTGTGACTTTTTACTTTTCAGTCAGTTCTGTATAACAGCAAAAATGCTTATACCCATTGACTGATTGTGGAGTCCTTGATGCTCTGTGAGCTTGATTGTTTCCTTGCCGACTTTTCATTATGTGACTCAGTAACATCTAATGATATCTAGTCAGGTAATGAAATATCTCTGGGAAAACAGCCAAGCTCTCAGAAGACCAAGGACTCCACCGTTTAACCCTGAGAACTGCAGCTGTATTCAGCCTCTTCTTCTGTTTGTTCCAAGCACCTAGCATTCTTGTTGGCATCAGCTCTCAGCATTTTCACAGCTAGTAGGACAGGCTGGGTGACACTACCATCCAGAAAAGAATCCTGATCCACAGATCTCTCCATTCCTTCCACTTCACAGAGGTGAACCTAGAGAAAAAGCAACAGGCATAAGTGGTTTGACAGGTCACTCTTGCTTACATAGACAGAAGGTCTTGATTTTAACAAAAAGCCCCATAAGATTTCATTTCCTATTCTCTGTGAAGAGTAGGAATGCATCCAAAATACTATTAATTTCAGGGTCAAATATACTGGGGGATGTCAAGATAATCTGTTTTGCATTCCAATGTGTTTAACCTTTATCCAAAGACACACAGACAAAACAATTATTATCTTCAAGGATATTAAACAGAGAAGTCTCACAGACAAAACAATTATTATCTTCAAGGATATTAAACAGAAAAGGGCAACTTGACCACCTAGAAAAATCTGATCGGTGCCAATCTAAATCTCACAGATTAATGATTAATCCTTGACTTTTGTGAGCAACATAAATGATCCTGTGTCTTTGGTTATCTAACTGCAGTATTAAATAATATAAGGTAAAGGTTCCCCTCACATATATGTGTTAGTCGTTCCTGACTCTAGGGGGCAGTTCTCATCTCCGTTTCAAAGCCGAAGAGCCAGCCCTGTCAGAAGACATCTCCGTGGTCATGTGGCCGGCATGACTAGACACCAAAGGTGCACGGAACGCTGTTACCTTCTCACCAAAGTGATCCCCATTTTTCTACTTGCATTTTTACATGCTTTCGAAGTGCTAGGTTGGCAGAAGCTGGGACAAGTAATGGGAGCTCTAGGGATTTGAACCGCCAAACTGCCAACCTTTCTGATCAACAAGCTCGGTGTCTTAGCTACTGAGCCACCACGTCCCTTATTGAATAATATTATCCCTTAAAACTGAAGAAATGTCAGCAGATATATCTGGTTCAAATCAAAACTTTATCCATAAATTGTTTAATAGCTGCTGGTATGTGATTGTTGCTATGTTGTCTTGAATATTTAATATTTGCTTTGGGGGCTTGTAAGCTCCATTGGTTCATTGCTCAAAAAAGTAGAGGATTGAAAGTGAGTATCTAATAGTCATAACATGATCAATAAATCTGTCGTTTGATGATCCACTTAATCATGGAGTTGGGGCACTTTCTGAAAAATATTTGGATCCTTCTTTTAGAGCAATTAATATCAAGATGTTTCCTATGACAATACAAATATAAACTTTCAAAGCATCTATGCAGGCCTACTTGGGTTACAAAAACAGTAGCCATCAGAATAGAGAAGAAAGGGAATAAGAAGATGGGTGAGAGATGAAGAATAAAATTCTAGTTTATTGTTGGTTTACATCAGTGGTTCCCAAACTTTTTCAGTCCACCGCCCCCTTGGTGCTACAAACTGATCCTCAGTGCCGCCGCCCCAGTGGTGGAATTCAAATTTTTTTACGACCGGTTCTGTGGGCGTGGCTTGATGGGCATGGCTGGGGGAGTCATGTGACTGGGCGGTTTGCATGAAGGAATAAAGATAGTAACAGTAAAATTCAAAACTGTGACAATTAATTGCACATTTATTCAAAATCCAATTTAAAAACTTTTGTAGTTAGTTAATTCAACAAAATTGTTAATAATAATAATAATAATAATAATAATAATAATAATAATAATAATAATAATAATAATAATATATTTATTTCTTAGCCGCACCCTCTCCCGAAGGACTGTTGAACATGATCCAGTGATACCAGGTTTTCAAAGTCTGATAGTCATTTATCAAGAACTAGTAACTTAGTAAACTTAGTAAAATTTAGTAACTACTTCACTGTTCAGTAAATTCTTAATGTATGGATGGGCTTGATGAAATGATACCAGTTTCCCAATGTCTGGTTTTAAGCCACTTAGCAGGAGTCTTAAATCACCACATTCAGTAATCTGGAGTCATTTTCTTTGCTTGGAGAGAAGTTGGATGACCACACTGAAGCCATGTTCCACCAAATATGATGTTGGAAATGCAGCAAGGAGCTTCTTAACCACTGTCCATAGTGCAGGATAGCGATCAGAAGTTTCTTTCTGTAACCAAAACTCTTGGTACGATTTCTTGAACTTTGGCTTCAGCTCAATGTCACCAACATTTGCTTGAATTATTTGATGAGATTATTGCATGGTACCTAGGGATTCCCAATATGGAAAGTGAGAATGGGAACATTTTAACAGATCTATATGTTCTTGGGTTATAATTTTCACTAAAGAACCATGGGGATGGAAAGGGAAATATAGACAATGGAGTCCAATCCCCTTCCTCAACAGTTTGGAAGCAAAGAATAACTCTACCAAAATGTAACCTTCTACCTCTTTGGGGAATCATCATCATCATCATCATCATCATCATCATCATCATCATCATTATTATACGATACGATTGTATCACAGCGGCCAGTTGTTTCGCCGGATTTGGCATTGATTACTAGTCGGGCCCCACCCAGGGGCCTAGGACGTCGTAACGTATTTTCGTAATATACGTACAGTTCCAAGCAGTGCAGCTTTTTGCATTTGACTGATGGTGATTTTAACTGTTTTAAATGTAATTCCAGTGCTTTTGGAATAGCACCCAGTGTGCCGATTACCACTGGAATTACCCCTGCTGGTTTGTGCCATAATTATGCCATTATTATTATTATTATTATTATTATTATTATTATTATTATTTTATTTTTCCCAATACAACTCATGCAAAGGGTCATCCACAACTACATTACATTTTCCACATTCATATTTGTGATTCCTTATAACTTCTTTAAACTAAACATTTTTAGTACAAATCAATGCATTGACATATATATCACTAATGCAATTTCCTATCTCTTCCATTGACATAATTACCACCTTAGGTATTGAATACAAGTATATCAAGTGTAGGTTAAACATGAATTGAAAAACATCTAATTCAAATGTATAAGCTGTGAATTTATTATATAATCACAGGCAAACATTGCACTTATGCCTAAGTCCTCTACCCATGCACATTATAAGACAGATAAAACTATCTTAGCTGGCTGTTGTAAATATTACTCTGCTAGTTCAACAAGAAATGCTAGTGCATGAATCCTTAATGCAGAACACAGCTAAACATGATTTTAGCAATTTTCTTCCCAAGTTAATTCAAAATGTATATCCAAATGTTCCTCTTATTTTTTCCCCAAGCACTAGGGAGGATTATATTCAAAACCAGACACTTTTGGTGTGTGTGTGTGTGTGTGTGTGTGTTTGCTTGCTTGCTTGCTTCTGGTCTCCAGAGTCAGAAGGGCCAGTTGGGACCCCCAGAGGTCATCTAGTCCAACTCCAGACAGCACCCCACCCCCACCCCACATTCCCCAGCCCCACCTCCTCTGGGAAGGCTCCAGTGGGGGGGGAATGCGGAGCCCTTCTGCTGCTCTCCCCCACCCTTCACTCTTACTCCCTCCCTCTCTTCGCAGGCCGGGCGGCCACAGCGCTACTGGGATGGTGAGCATGGATGGGCCGTCGCCCCAGGGAGGGGAGGTCTGGCCGCCAGCAAAGGGCTTCCGCTGAGGCACCCCATGCAGGCAAAATAGCGAGCGAGCGAAGGAGGATCTGGCAGGGCACCGAGGCCCCTTTGCCTCCCACTTTGTCTTGATGAGGTCGCTGCAGCTTCCGGACGCGGACGGACGGAGGTAGCCAGAGCGGCCTGGGCGGGCGAGCAATGGAGGATCAGGCAGCTCTCTCGCTCGCTCGCCCACCCCCTCGGGCTTCCCCGCTGCTCTGGCTACCTCCGTCCATCCGCGCCCGCAGCTGCAGCGACCTCATCAAGACAAAGTGGGAGCAAAGGGAGGCGAAGTGGCCTCCCTTTGATCACTCGCTCCCCCCGCCTGTCCGCACTATGCTAGCCCTGCGCTCACTGATTGGCTGGCTCACCAATCGTCCCGCCCACCTCTAAGAGCCCTATCTATAGAAAGCCAAGCAGAAAAAAAGATAACTGGGTTTAGATAGGACTCTTAGAGGCGGGCAGGGCGAATGGTGAGCCAGCCAATCAGTGAGTGGGCAGGGCTAGCATAGTGCAGATGGGCGGGGGGAGTGAGCGATCGAGCAGCTTCTGGATTGGCGGGGGTGAGTGAGCAACCTGGTTCTGAATGGCTCGCTAGAGGAGGCCACCTCCAGCACTCCTTTGCCACCCCCCTTGCCTCTTACCACCCCCCTGCCACCCCCCTTGCCTCTTACCGCCCCCTAAGCCATCTCACCGCCCACTTTGGGAACCACTGGTTTACATCAACAAAATCATTACTGTATAGATTAAACAACAATGGAGAAAGATTACAGCTTTGTTTTACACCTTTTAGGATAACAATTGATTGAGTTAGTAATCTTTTTATTTCCTCCAGAATCTCTCACACGGCATCAAGACCAATTTAGGTTTATGAAAGTGATATAAAAGCTATCTTTTGGAAGATGTAATATGTCTTAGCTAGGTGGTATAGTCTTGTACTTTGATCCATAGTTGAATTTCTCTGCCTGTTCTGTGGCTAAAATGTCTCAGAAAGAATCCAATCCAGAAGTTTATAGTATAAAAATGGATGTATGTTAGTCATTCATTACAGAAAAGAGATTAATAGGGTGGTAGCTGTCAGGAAAATTTGTCCCAATTGATAGAATCAAGCCACTCTTTGGGAATTTGCAAGGAGTTATTTGTGGCAGAAAAAAGGCAGACTATTAGAGATAGCAGGATTAAATTTTAAAAATTCTGGTAGAATTATGTCTTTGCTAGGAACTTTGCTATTTTTCAGCGGAATTTTTTTTAAAACTACTGAGTTCAGGCCAAAGGCTATTTGGAAGGCAGGGTTGTTCATCTGGTGGCAGAACATAAGAATAAGCATATGTATCAAATAGGTTGTCCCAAGATTGAGGAGAGATTAAATTGTTAATAGCTGGGCTAAAGAATCAGGAAATGAAATGCCAAAACAGGCAGGCATCTTTATTTGTTACAGCTGTTGGAGGTTAACCCAGTTCTTTAGCACATAATTTTGTTTCTCCTCTCATAGAAAGCTCTTGTGACTCTTGTTTAGAGTATGAAATGTTTGCAGGGAAGAAATATCATTATTGGTTTAATCATTCTTTTATATTCAAGTATTACCAGTGCTTTCACTGGGTTTTGTTTGCTGATTGAATTGGAAAGAGAAGGACGTTTATTTCATCTAAGAGCTAAACTAATAATTTGTTGCAAAACTAATTATTTTACTGCTACCTACACTTTTTCTAATTATAGATTTACCAGAGGCAAAATGAGCAATAGTCACCCTTATTACACAATACTGGACAAATGTAGCTGTTGGTGGCAAGGTAACCAAGTGCTATAAAGACTGACACTGTTGAGTTAATAGTGAGGGATCCTGTCAGGGGATGGATGGTGGTTGCTTTCTAGACTGAAAGACAAGGATATATGTTTATGATGAGGGGCAAACTTGTATAATCTAAAATGAGACTTCTTCTAACCTCAAAAATTAGTTCACTCTGAGTTGACTGGAAGTTCTCCAGCTGAACAGACGTGGGTGTGGGAGTGACCTCTCAAGAGCCTCACATGAACCCTGTCTGACAAACCTAACCCAAGATCCTTTTTTGATCAGAACCCCCCTGGAAGGGGGGGCGAAGAAGGGTCAGAGTCTCATCAGACCCAGAGGCAGGCAATAAGTCCCTCGCAGGGCGGAGATTTGCCCTCTGAATCGGAGCAGGGGCGGCAGCATGGCAACATGGCTGCCCAAGAAGCTGGCTTCCAGCAAAGGAACTATGAATGTGAGGACGAGATGAAAGACCAGTAAGAAGATTCATTTAACCCACAGTCATAAATCAAAACTTGGAAAAGGCAAAGAATCTTGAGAGTACAAATAATATTAATAGACAGATCTGGATTTTGGCAAAAGAAAAGAAAGAAAGGGAAAATGTAGGGTTGAAACACTAGCCCCCCCAAAAAAGCCATCTGTTTGAAACAATTCAGACTGAAAGAGAGAAAGCAGAGAAGTGACAAACCCACTCAAATACAAACTCTAAATTTGGTTTTCGATTTGAAATAGAAACCAAACATTCCGAAGTGATTTAGTTCATCCAAATTTCTTCCAACTAATATATCTTAAGCAACTCTAAGTAATGAGAGGTGGAGTGCAACAGGGGGGGGGGGGGAATCAATAAAAAGGACTACTTTCTCACTGATAACCCAATCTTGCTTATGTGAGAAGTTTTAATTAACCAACTGCCATAAATCAGAACTTGGAAAAGCAGGAGACAAGAAACATACCCAAATTTGGCTGTATGCAAGTTTGTTCCAATTAATATATTTTGAGAGGTGGAAGGTAGCAAGGGAAAAAATAATAACAAAATCAAGAACTGGGAAAATACGAAGTTTTTTTCTTTTTTTTTCTGCAAAAGACCAAGATCGCTCCAGCTTCTCTTCCATTTTTACATTAGTTGAATTAGCTAAATTTAAGGTGGTCCAGAACTTCGAAATAAGATCTGTATAACTAACTGCAATTTTGGAACTGGACATTAAGGAAGAACAAAAGACCAAGATGGCTCCCATTGCACTTTTCTACAGCAACTGAAGTAGATAAATTTAAGGTGGACCAGAACTCTGAAATAAGAACTGTATAATTAACTGTAACTTTGGAACTGGACATTATGGAAAGGTGGGAATTTGAAGGACTACGTGAAATTATAAAAAATATGCATAAATCATTAAAATCAAGCCTAAATAGAATTCTGAACTCAAGCAGGTATTTAAAGAAGAAGGGAAAGAAGAAGGAGGGAGGGATAACTAAGGGGTAGAAACGTTGGGAAATAAAAAGCAGACAAAAAACTCAATTGGGTTTGGCAGTGGTATAGGGAAAATTGAAAAGGGGGGATGTGTCCAAACAAAAGGAAATAAAAAGCAGACCAAGGATGTTTCAGAGGTTGACAGTGGCATAAAGAAAACTGAAGAAGGAGGTTACGCCCCAACAAAGGGAAATATAAAGGATTTCTTTGACGGTGGCTTGGGGAAAATTGAAGAGGGTGGACGTGTCAAAACAAAGAAAAGGGAGAAGACAGGAATAGAGAAGTGGGACAAAAGACTTAGGAAAAAATCAGACACCTAAAAATTGTTATATGGGAAAATATAAAGCTGAGATAAGGGGTTTATTCCTAAATATGACAATAAAATTGAGTTGCTAACTGATTGAATATGATAATGGAAAGATAATTAAATAAAGGTTAAAATATATGGAATATGGACAAATATGAAACTGATATGGGGTGTTTGTAAAGGAGAGGTTTGTGATTCACTTTTATACATGATAATTCTAATTGATTGAATATGACAATAGAAGGACAATTAAGCATGGGTTAAAATATACAAAACATGAACATATATAGAACTTCTAAGATGAACAGATGTTTACCACTTGTTATTCTATATAGTAGATTAAGGGAATTGTAATGAACATTGAACAGTAAGGATTGCTATTTATAGACAATTAAGGGTAACCTAAACCAAGATATGGAAAAATGGAGAGGGAACATGAAATATACTTACAATGGGAAACTATTGAGATTTAAAGACAGAATTACAAAGTGGGGGTGTGTAAGGATGCATAAGTATATAAATATAATGAGGAGAATATCTGAGAATTGTAACCAGGTCTACATCTTGGCCAAATTAGGCGGGGGGGGGGGGGGCTTAAAAGCACAATGACTATATATGTATACATTTTTTCTCTTTTTAAAAAAGAAGGAGGAAGATATATGTTAAAATTAAATATGTATATTGAAAAGGAATTATAAATACCATCAACATAAAATGGAGCTCACTCAGAAGCTGAAATACACCAAGTAAATGAGATGAAGAGTGTGAAGTAGAGGAGAGTGGTAAGGGAAGAAAAGAGGGATAGGAGAGAGGGCAGGAGGGGGGAAGAGGAAGAGAGAAAGAAGGAGTGGAAAGGGGAGAGAGGAGAAGGAGAGAGGAAGGGGAAGTAGAGAAGAGAAGGACGACAGAGGGAAGAAAGGAGGTAGGGAGGGAGAGGAGGTAGGGAGAAGAAAGTGATGGATAAGGTACAAATATGGTGTATGGAGAGCAGAAGAGCCAATAATTGTTTTTGGGAGTTGATGGTAAGACGAATTGATGTAAACATTAAATAATATAATACGATGTTGGCTATGTAATAGTATACATGTGGTTATATGTTATGAAAATGAAAAAATAAAAAACTTTATGTATATAAAAAATAGTTCACTCTCTGGGTCACCAGGAATTGATCCATTGAGGATTTTCAAATCAAGAAAATATTATTATATTTACTTTTTGTTACCTAGAATCTTGTTAAGTGAGTTTTGCCCTATTTTACGACTTTTCTTGCACGTTTGTTAAGTGAATCACTACAGTTGTTTAATTAGTAAGATGGTTGTTAATGAATCTGGTTTCCCCATTGACTTTGCTTGTCAGAGGGTTGCAAAAGGGGATACACATAGCTCGAGGATACTGCAACCATCATAAATATGTCAGTTGTCAAGCATCCAGATGTAAATCATGTGACCATGGGGATGCTGCAATGCTCATAAATGTCAAAAATGATCATATGTCGCTTTTTTCAGTGCTGTTGTAACTTCAAGCGGTCAGTAAGTAAACTGCTGTAAGTCAAGGACTACCTACATACAATGATTGAAAGCAAAGAAGTAATGAACTGCTGTAGCATAAATTTTACATCAGTTTTATGATTTATTTCCACCCAGATTTTGAAGATATATCTACTGTAAAGAACTAGTGGAACAAGTTCTTACCTCCCCAAACTGTCCTTCTCCCAATTTCTCCTTGAAAGTTAGCAGCTTCCTAGGGAACTCAGCCACAGCCACCTCTTTGCCATAGAGTAAGTCCATGGTGATTGCAGGTACAGAATAGGTGTTGCTGCCTGTGACTCCCTGCAAGTTCACAATGTCTGCTTCTGCATAATGGGGAACCCCTTCGGCTCCATTTAGTTGGGTTGGCTTGGTGATCCCACTGCAGCCTATGAGGAGAGAAGATTAGACACAAGAAAATCTCAATGAAGAAGATCCTGAGCTTTGATGGCTGGTAACTCAGAATAACAGAGTTGGAAGGTCTTCTAGTACAACCCCCCAGCTCAAGCAGGAGACCTATAACATTCCAGACAAGTGGCTGTCCAATCTCTTCTTAAAAGCCTCCAATGATTGAGCACCCACAACCTCTGAAGACAAAGAAATTCTGCTGGTTAATTGTTCTCACTTTTGGGGGAACAGTAAGAACAATAAACAGTGAGAAGTCTGGAAAGAGAGCCTGACTGATGCTGCAGGACACAAAGGACTGCCAAAAGAAGGAACTCCAAGTAAGCTATAGATAAAAATAAACATCGATCAGACTAAGAGCTGTGGTGGCGTAGTGGTTAGAATGCAGTATTGCAGGCTAATTCTGCCGACTACCGACTGCTAGCAGTTCAGCAGTTCAATTTTCACTGCCTCAAGATTGACTCAGCCTTCCATTCTTCCAAGGTCTGTAAAAGGAGGATCCAGATTGTTGGGGGTGATATGCTGATTTTGTAAACCGCTTAGAGAAGTGCTAAGTGCTAACTGTGGGCTACAGTTAATTAAGGCATAGGCCTGTGCTGGTTCAATTATTCAACAAGTAAAGCTGAATTTGATAGCTAGCTTTAACTGCACCAAGTTAAATGCTTTCTTCTTAATCCATGACATTCATATTGATTTTCTTAATTATATAACCCACTTCCGGTTCGCTTGTAGGGCCAGTTTAAGCCCTCCGGAGGCTTCAGGGAAGCCTCCTGAAGGTCCCTGAAGCCTCTGGAGGGCCTCCAGGGCAGGGCGGGGGCGTCTGTTTTCACCCTCCTCAGGCTCCTATAAAGCCTCTGGAGCCTGGGGAGGGCAAAAAAAGCATGCAAAAAATGGAGGGGAGCACCTCTCATGCACACATGCACACTGGGGGGGGGGGGTCGCGTGTTGCATTATGGGTGCAGCATACCCGTGCACGACCCGTTTGTGCTCCCCCCCCCCCTTATGGCATGCGAGCCAAAAAAGGTTCGCCATCACTGGTATAGGATATATATTATGAGATTAAATGTCTTGGAAACCTCCAGAAGGAGAATATCTGCTTTAAAAATGCACTTCTACCACTCTTGTGGAAATCTGGATGGCCATAAGCTAAGCACTGCTGTGTCCCACTTTTTAGAAGGCAATAGTCAAATGATGACAGACAAGATTGACCAGGGACCGAAATACATATTTCTTTATGTGTCTCTGTGATCCCTCTGACATCTGCTGATCTGACTCTGATGTACTGGGTGAAATATTTAACTGCTGGTTTTGGATGCCATCAGCTTAAGGGAGAAGCAATACTTTAACTCTACTAGAACTGAAGACCACTTAACGCTGTCTCACTCATGAAATGGGGACAAGAGGAAAACAATGTCATGGGACAATGGAAGAAAAAAAGATACAACCATGGTGTGTTTGATATAATGCAAGTGAATTTAGAGTTACAGAAGTAGCTCTGGAGCCATGGAAAGGGGGCGGGGGGAAATTAAATATAAGTTTGCTATTTGTGGATTATAGCACTGCCTTTAACACCATTCTACCCAATAGGTTGTTTCTTAAAATGTCCAATTTGGGTATAAATCAGAGGATTTGTTTGTGGATAAAGGATTTTCTGACAGATAGGCCACAGTCAGTAAGGATGGGATCTCACCACTCTTCTACTCTGATATTAAACACAGGAGCCCCCCAGGGTTGTGTGCTAAGCCCTTTCCTTTATTCTTTGTACACACATGTCTGTACCCCATTGTATAACACCAACACAATTATTAAATTTGCGGATGACACGATAGTGGTGGGGCTCATTAATAAGAACAATGAGTCTGCTTATAGGAAGGAAGTGCAAGGGCTGACATTGTGGTATAAAGAAAATAATCTTACACTTAACACCAAAAAAACTAAAGAACTTATAATTGACTTCAGGAGGAAGAGAGATGTACATTTACCATTGTACATAAATGGCAAGGAGGTGGAGAGGGTTGGTAGTTTTAAATTTCTGGGCATTTGTATCTCGGAGAACCTCTCATGGACCATGAATGCTAACATGCTTGTGAAGAAAGCACAGAAGAAGCTGTACTTCCTGAGAATGCTAGGGAACATAAATCTATCTCAGCATCTACTTCTGTCCTACTATCACAGCACTATTGAGAGTGTCCTGACATACGGCATTCTTGCATGGTATGGGAGCAGCTCTGCAGCAGACAAAAAAGCTCTACAGAGAATAATTAAAACTGCCCAGAATATCACTGGGCTCCAGCTACCAGCCCTGGATGACATCTTCGCATCTGGCTGTTGAGGAAGTTGCATAACATTCTCAGAGACTCTTCCCATCCTGCTTACAATCTTTTTAGACTGTTGCCTTCTGGCAGAAGATAGAGAACAATTAAAAGTAGCATCTCCCATACCTGTTTATAATTCTTTTAAAAAGAATTCCACTGAATTTACCTCATCAAATGGCAAGCACATAGATAATTAAAATTAAGCCACACTTTCTTGTTCTAGATTATTCTAGTAGAAGTGGGAATTTGTTCATAGTCTCTTTAAACCTATTGGGCAATCTGACCTGCCTCATCTTCCCCTGGGATGAATTCTGGAAACTTGCGGATCAATCGCGATGGCTCTTGATAGTCAGCTCCAAGGGGGAATATGCGATCGTAAGTGGAGTTTGATTCTTGTTCACTGGATGGTGTGGAGCTGCTGTGGTGGAACATATTCGATTCGCTGGGTAGAGAGAGACTCACAGTCATTTCATCATCCAGCATCCGTCGAGAGGCCTAGAAATCAAAAGAAAACATGTATGATGTTCATATTCACTATAAATTGATAGAGTATATTACAGAGCAGATTCCAACATAAGGTGGCATCTCTGTTCAAATAATATTTATGTAAAACAGAAGATTTCCATGGTACAGAGTTTTTAATGTGCCAGGTTTCATATTTGCGTACTCTTCTGTTCACAAATGATTTCATGGATCACTGAGCAGTGACTCAATCAGTCATATTTATATCAAGATTCTTTGTGTGCATGAGGAACTTATGTATACATAAAAAATATGCATGAGCATCAGTGACGTGCGGTGAGGTTTATGACTGGTGAGGCACTGACACAGTGCTGGGTTTCAAATATTTTTAGACTTGTGGACTTCAACTCCCAGAATTCCACAGCCAGGCATGCTCAGTTCCAATTTAAAGCGACAGCATTTGTTTTTCTCCTTTGCTCCTTCTTTCTTTTTCTTTTTCTTTTTCTTCTCCTTCCCCTCCTTCCTCCCTCTCTCCCTTCCTCCCTCTCTCTCAAACACACACACACATACACACACACACACACAGAGAAGTTGGATTTGACTATCTCTCCTACCCCTTCCCTCTCTCACTCACTCTCAAACAAACCCCCCACACAAAAGTTGGATTGGATATCTTTTCCAGTGGCTTGAAAGCAGCTCCTCTGCCACCCCCCCCCCCCCATTCCCCTGCTGCCTTTCCCAAACACCTCCACCATTGCAAATGCAGCCTGCTGTCTGGGTGGGAAATGCCTGGAACACAATAAAGCCCACCCACCACCTCCTGCTGGCAGGCTGGGGTGAGAGGAGAGGCAGAGAAGCTGGAGGAGAGCCAAGCCGAGCCTTCCAAAAGAAAGAGGCTGGGGAGAAGTGTGTGTACTACAGCATGGCTCTTTGCCTGGCTTCCTGCCTCCTCCTGTGGTCTCCTCAGTGCTCACTTGTGCTCTCCCTCCCCAAGTGTAGTTTGATTGCAGGTGGAGCCATGTTGCCTTTTCAAACTTGTAATCAGTGAAGCGGGCTAGAATTTTATATAGTTTTATCCAGCTGTGTGTGTGTGAGAGAGAAATGAATGGGGGCCTGGGGAGGAAGTCACTACACTTGGGGAGGGAGAGCACCAGTGAGGTTAAGCAGAGTCATCCACGGTGAGGCAGCAACTAGCTCAGCTTTTTCCTTTTACTTTTTTTTTTCATGATGAGAGTGGTGAGGCTATGCCTCACTTGCCTCACCTGACTGCACGTCACCGATGAGCATGCATATGCATACACACACATTTATTTCCCAATTTTTATTAATGACCTTTAGACCAGAAGTTAATTTCATTAGCCATTTTCAATAACATATATTTATGATGAGCATTCCTAGCATCTGCCTGTACTCTTACCTTCTCTAACATCTTCTGCCAAAACTGCCTCCAGAGAATGATGACAATGATAGCCACAAGGATAAAGATGATTGCCACTAAGCAGCCAATTAAGATGCGAGTGTTGCTATCATCTACTTTGAGAGTAGGATCTGTTGAAGAGACAAGGATAATTGTGTATCATACGTTTTAGGTGAAATGATGAAAACAAAGACAGGAAAGCCAGTTAGTTGCCAACCCTTGTGGGATTCCAGTCCTCTCTTCCTACACATTACCACTGGTAGTTTACCACACATTTTAAAGTGCAATAAATGTGTAAACAGGATCCAGATGTCTATTATGAAGCAAGTCTTTCTGTCCTAAGAATATTGCAATTTCTCATCAGTCATTGATAACATTTCCCTTTCATGGGAGGTGGATGGATATATAATTATACAATTGTATAATATAATATAAAATTAAATAAATTAAATAAATAATAGCAATATCACTTAGACCTACAGTATATACTGCTTTATAGCCCTCTCTAAGTGGTTTACAGAGTCAGCATATTGCCCTCAACAATCCTGGGTCCTCATTTTACAAACTCAGAAGGATGGAAGGCTGAGTCAACCTTGATCCTGGTAAGACTCAAACTGCCTGCAATATGGCATTCTAACTGCTGCACCACCACATAATAATAATATATAATAAACCATTTATTAATTGGAAAGATTCAATTTTCTCTTACCATGATAACAGTTTTTTTAATGTGAATTTTTGAATTAAATAGATGACAATTATTGTACCCAATCTATCACATAAGTAAAAGCTGGACAAGCCACCAAGCATAAAGAGACTTTCAATTATTAATAACTAAACTAGTCTAAGCATGCTAACACAGTGCTGGTGTTAGTATTACTATTAGTGAATAGCTGAAAACAGAACAGTATCTTTTGAAACATTCATTTGTATGTTCATTGTTTGAAGCATAATTTCAGATACTTTTTGTTTTTTAAATCCAGAAGCAATTGCGGCCAAGATAGTCATTTGCCAGAATCTCCTTCCTAGGGCTGAGAGAAAGTGATTGGCCCAAGGTCATGTAACTGGTTTTGTGCTTAAAATGGGACTAGAATTCACAATCTCCTGATGCTGTAAATATTGCATCAATCTGGTTCCCAAGATAATGTCTGGAGACCCTTATTTGGTGACTAGAAGATGTGACAGTGATCACTGCAGTTAAAAGCTTTGCTGTTTTAGTTTAGCACTGGAAGACTTTCCCTCAAGGATTGAACTTTTGCTATTCTATTGGCACAAAAAAGATATTTTATTATTAAATTTTAAAATCTTTTATGGGTTGCCTATGCTTTACTGTATTTGTTAAATATTTTTTGGAACAATTCTATCTTCCAGGACTAAAATGGAGATATATAAAGGAGCTGTATGAGTATCACATGGCTGTCCTTCTCAATTTCAGTCCTGGGAAAAGACGCTTGTGGTTGACAGGGCTTATGTATGTGCCCACATACTCTCTGAAGCACCTTTTTGCTTTCAAATTGAAACTGCTCCATAATTACTGCTTATTCAATAAATCACCTTACTCCATTTTGTTTCAGATTCTTTTCTCAGCAGTTAATTCATTTGTCATGCTGGAGACAGGCCAAGGGGGCATGGAGAAAGTTAGTCTCTCCATAGTCCTAGGAATTTATGATGTCACAATTGAATGGAACAGATTTGTAATCTATCTTTATAACATTATGTTGTCTCTTGGTGTTTAATTTGTTAAGCATTTGATATTTTACTTACCTCTCAATAGTAGGAAACCTCTGTCTAAGGGCTATAAACTTTCACTGCAGGAATGGTTCTCAAAAGAAAGATGGATTTCCTTACAGAGGTGTGGAGAGTAACTACTGAAGGCATCAGAAATAGTAAAGAACAGAAACAAAATAGAAGTGAAAGACTGAAGGTGCTAAAGAAAAAGATTTTGAGAACCTAAATGACAAGGACTTAAAGTTGGAATCCAGCAATGAGAATTAGAGGTTCCTTTTTTTGATAACAAAATCCCTACAATATCTTGTAAATGTGTTATGTTTTCATATCTGTATTTCTTTAATACATGGGCATTGTTCTATTTTCTCTTTATTAAGCTATTTTTCTGGTTTTATAAATATTATCCTTTTACTATTTAGCTTTATACACAAACATGTACACTAAATGATTCCACCTTCATATCCAATAACAACTGATTCTTGGGATTTAGGTATCATTGAAAACACAGCCTGGACAACTAATTATTTTCCCAATGATATTGTACATTTCAAGCTAACACAAGAGAGGTGAACAACTTTGGAGACTGGTATTGAATGTTGGGAATGTAAGTAAGTAAAATTATTGTTATACCATATAGCATACCATATACTAAGAAAGTGCTATGCTTCTGAAAAAGGGCTGCAAATAAGAACATACTAAATTTCAAAACTCCAATTTAGAAAAAATATTTCCTTTCACCTCCAATAGCATCCACTCTTGCTAGAAGAATCCTGCTATGGAGGGTGGGGGTGGTATCCTGATATAAACACACACATACAAATGTTGTGGTGCTAAATAAAAATACATTTATGAATATTTTCTTAGAGACCCCAACATAGCAACGTACATACCATAGGTAGTCGGAGTCACTGAAGACTCAGGAAGGGCTCCAGAATTGTTGTACATAGCCGTATCTAAGAAAAAAAAGAAAAAGAAAAAAGAAAATGTTACTCATATTCATAGCATAGTAAGAGACAATTGTAAACTTTTGCTTTAAAAACAGTGAACCCATTTGAATGAGCTCAAGTATGTTGGATATCACATCCAAAGCTGCCTGTTTCAACTGCATTTGCATTTGCATTGGATATGCTTGTCAAAAAAACAAGGCATAAAGGTATAAGCGCACTGGATATAAATCTAATGTTTTCTTCAGGGACAAGAAAGGACTATGCATTATTACTGATAACAATATCCCACTTTTCTAAGTATTTGCTAACTGAAGAGAATATGCAATCAAATAAAATAAATCTAGCAAATTGATTTCAAATATAATCCATACAAATTTATAATGGACATAGAATATCTTATCAGACAATGACAAGCTGAATCTGGCAGCAACATTGTAAACCAAATCTTCTTGACTGATTGCAAGAGTAGCCTCACATAAAGTAAATTATGATAAACCATTCAGAAGTACCAAAGTAATTACAGGTCACATCTAGGTCTGACTTCTCCAGGAACAGTTGCAATGGAAAATAATCAAAGATACATAGCTGGTAGGAGGAATGCCTCACCAATTGGATGATTCTCCCTTCATAGAGGAATATTGGTGTCAAAGCTGTCCTATTTTGATCTTACAACAAATGCATACAGGGCAAAAGCAGTGGGTAGATCATCACTGCACAGACTTTGCACTCTTTTACTTTGACCAAAAGAGTATAACCTGCATTCTGCAACCTGACCACAACCTGTGAGGCATTTATCTGAGCCCATCATGAATGAGCCAAAGAAATGAAGGAGGGGGGCAATATAATTGAAATACAATGATTGCCAGTTCAAAGCCTGGTGTGAATTTAGAAAGGATCTCTTGCAAAACTAAAAAAACAACAACTGCTTCAGAGTCTTTTGATATTTGTGATCATCATTAAGGTTTCAGATTCTGACAGACTGGAACCAGCATTACAGTTCTCAAATTAAATTGAACTAAATTGAACTAAATTGAACTAAAAAGGAAGGAAGGAAGGAAGGAAGGAAGGAAGGAAGGAAGGAAGGAAGGAAGGAAGGAAGGAAGGAGGGAAGGAAAGAAAGAAAGAAAGAAAGAGGGAAGGGGGAAGGGAGGGAAGGAGGGAGGGTAGGTAGGTAGGTAGGTTGGTTTAAGGGTTTTTTCCAGTGGAAGATTATTTTCTTTTCCAAAGATTCTTTTCTTTACCAAAAAGGGGGACAGGTTCCCTTCCCAATAGGTTTACTTTAAATGCCTTAATGCCTTAACTTTAGAATGTAATTTGCTTTAGTTACAATCTAAAACAGAATCATCTCTCATTATGTTTTTATTCACAACTCAGTAGTCAGACTATATAAACTTTATTACACTGAAGATTTATGCTAGACTTTAAACTAAAAAATGTGTGTCAAATATTTTCTATCATATTAGTTTAATATTTTCTGTAATATTACACTAAAAGGAAAATATTACATTTATGAAGAAGCAAATACAATTTAATAATATTAATAATAAACAGCATCTAGGCAATCTCTGTTACTTGTTTTGCTAAGCATGACAATTATTTACCCACATCTATTGCTTACTATCAACAGTCTAATAAAGATGGGGAACTTTTGATCCACAGACTGCATGCAATTCTGTAGCCCACCTAAAATATCCCAAGATGACTGACCAAAATTGTCAGCAAAATGGCCACATTTCATGGTGCAATTTTACCTCATTGTTCAGAATGTTAGGAGAATTTCATCATGCGGATTGGAGCGTCTTGCCACCCTAATGAGTCTTACTCTTATTCCTACTATTTAAAATCTCAGATCGAAGAAGAAATATGAGGCTGAAAGGCTGAGTTGTGGTCTCTCATACTTTAACATTTGTCTACTTCTCCCCCAAAAGGTCGTGCTATAACTGGGAAGGGAGACTTCTGTTCCAACATTTATTTTTGGGTCTGTCTAGGTAAGATCAAAAGTTGCATAATTGGGAAGAGAAGTTTAGATAAGGTTTTCCTCCTCTGAGGTAACAACACCATCTACAGAGACCCACCCCCCTCTTCTCAGTGATGGTCTCCTTTCTATGCAACAGCTTGCTTCCAGATATCCACTCCACCTTCATCTTATTAAACTGCAAAGACTGTTCAGGAAAACATGTGGGGAAGTGAAGGTTTTGTCTACCTTTATGGATGGTACTGTTATAGTATGCTGATTGGGAATATTTTGTGGAACTAATTTTTTTAAACCTTCTGTTTTAATGGCTTTGTTTTCCCAACTGCTCAGAGCCTGTGGGAATTAAGCAATATAGAAGCCTCAGCAAGCAAATAGATACAGTAAATCTCCTATCAACATTGATAACAGGGACTGCTCTCTATGGAAGCCTAGCAAGTGTGAGACATGTCAGGCCGACCTGCATGCATTAGAACAAATTCAGAAATTCTTTGTACAACTCAAAAGAAAAAAACTGTTTTAGTCTATATTATTTACTAAAACATTTTCCTATTTTGTCTCCTTTGGAGGGCCGAAGATCTTGGAGGGAAATGCTGCTGGCAAAGCATTTAGTAATAGCATTGTAGCAAGCCCTAATTCATAAAATCCAATATAAGATCCATCATTGTTATCTGTGAACCACCCAGAGTCATGTAGGTGATGATATAGAAATTTGTTAAATAATCTTTAACTTTATCTCCAGAATTTATTTCTAAGTAACATCTTAGATGAGGCTCTCTCTGTCCCTTTCATGTATTAATATATCAGTGATTTCAATATATTACATTTCTTTTAACACCCTGAATTCCTTTCATCATACCTGACTGGAAGGTAATCTCACTGAACATCATCCAGGTATCAGCAAAGTAAAACTGGCATTTGATGGCATTAGCCATCCGATGGAAAAGGGGTACTGTAACAAAGCGAGCACTGGGATTGACATCATCTAGTACCAGTAACGAGGAGATGGTGTTTGGTTCCCATTCATTTGCATCAGAGCGGAAGTAACACTGCACCTCCTTGAAAATCTTTACGTCTTTGGCAAACATATTGTTGCAGTGAACCTGTGTAATAGAGAGAGATGTTCTATAAACTGATCATGTTTATTTACCTCTGAAACCATGATGTGTCCCAACCAGTGTGGCTCCTTTGTGTGCAAGTATAATATAAGATATGCTGAAATACTACAGTATGTCCCTACTTACCAGTGAGAGTCAGCCTGTCTGTGAAATTGCAAATTAGGAGAGCAAATTTATATAACTCAAGGGCTTCAATCCCTCTCTATTCTAGCTTGGTATTCAAGCTTATATGAACACACTAATATGCCAATGATTCATGGAATATTCTGAATTCACAGCAATGTCTCCAGGGGGAGCAAATTCATAATTTTCTGTTTTCATTTCTTTTAATTGCACATAAACAAAATTCACTATACAGACATAAGTTAATGAAAAAGATAGGTACCATTTTTGTATAGAGAGGATCCCTCAACTCTCCATGTACTCTAAATATTTAGTTGGCAACCTGAAAGGAATTCTGAATGAAGCTTCAATTTTAACAACTAACCTTCATGGTGGTGAAATTTCTGATTCGGTCAAATTCAAAGGTGATTTCCACATGTCCATTTGTGGTGCTCTCATTACTCCAACCAACATAGTCATAACCAGGCCATACATGATATTCGTGGCTCTGGCTAAAATCATCCAAGCCAGAAACCCCATCTGTTAGCTGTCCTAATCCTTCTGTCATGCTGATGGCACACATATGAGAAGGGGGAAAAAAGGACAAGATTAGCATTTCCTTACTGAATTTCAACAAAATCAGTTTGTCCGGTACAGGGGTGGAGTGCACTTCATCAATGAAGTGACTTTCCTGACGAGGGAAGCCAAGTGGAATGACAGGAAGAGAGCTTCCAATTTCCTAAAGAGGAAAGTCCTCTTTATATAGATCTTGAGAGCCCTCACCAAGTCCAAGGTGTGCCACTCCAGGGGGTGAGAAGGGGCCGGACAGAAGTTTGGCAGGATTAGTTCTTGGGCCCTGTGGAACCAGGTACACACCTTGGGGACGAAGGAGGGATCAAGATGTAGTACTACCCTGTCGTGGTAGAAAATACAGAGGTCCTCCCTTGCGGAAAGGGCCTGTAGTTCTGAGATTCTCCTAGCAGAGAATGAGAAATGCCACCTTAAGGGTTAGAAAACATAACGTAGCTGTCCATAAAGGCTCAAAGGGAGATCCGGTGAGTGAGTTTAAAACCTTGGACAGGTCCCAGGTAGGGTACCAATGCACCACTGATAGTCTCAGGTTAAAAGCCCCCTTCAAGAAATGACGCACCGTGGGTGTTGAGTTAAGGACTGCAGTTCCTCACAGGTCAGTACTAACGCTAGTGCCTGATGGTATTTGGAGGCAGACCCCTATCAAGGCCGCCCTGGAGAAAATCATTTAGTAATTTGGCTTTGAAGTCTTTAAAGATTTTGTTGTTGTTCTCTTAGCATTTCAGTATTTGCACCTATATTGTATTTGACTTTTTCTTGTTTTCCTTTTATGTTGTACATTTTGATATAAAATTTTATACAAATCTGTTTAGCAGTGGTAATAAATGACATTGATAGAGGGATTTGTTATTTATCAAGTTAATCACAGTGATATAGGAATAGAATAAAATATTTCTTTTAGCTAGGGCTGATTATCTTCTTTTATTCTAAAAGCAATTTACGGAAGAAAAGGATTTGGAGGCCACTTTAGAGATTCATAGGCTCTTGTAGATAGCATTTGCAAAAGAGCCTTATGTGACTCCTACATACAGGTAATCCTTGACTTACCATTGTAATTGAGCCCAGAATTATGGCTATAAGTCATGCCATTAGTTAAGTGAG